>NC_068359.1:104053025-104428025 GCF_020536995.1 Dreissena polymorpha
CATAATACACCAAATGTTTCCCTATAATTCAATGTAAAAGCACAACTTTGAGCGAAAGAAATGCAACATTTGGCACAGAGAGACCCCATACCCATAACCGGTGCGGAAAGGGGCCAGTCTAAGCGGAATCAGTGAGGCAAGAAAAAGAGAGTCCTGTACAATTCCAGAAAGAACGGACACAAATCAAAAGCGACGGGGGTTGGGGGGGCAAACGGTTTTGGGGGCGGCCGTGTCTGATGGAATGGACCGTTCTAGTGACAAGGTTGACGAAGTCTTCAAGGGATCATATGTCAGGGAGGCGTCGGGGACACCTATTCCAGCCCTACCATGACTTCCCGCAAATAACACCTGAAAAGGGGAAAAAGTGGTACAAAACATCCTTACCTGTCAACTATGATAGTTTTATAGAGAGTACAAGCCCTACAGGAAGCTGATCATTTAGTGGTAAGTTAACCTATAGACACGTTTACTGTTGAACATCGCGAAAAATAAGCACTTCTCGATACTATAAACCTATTTTCTATGTGCATGCCAATTTTCAGACCGATCTTTCACGTAGAAATGCTTGAAAATGCATTTTATTATAAACGCCTGATAAGCCAGGTGGCTTTTCGCGTTCGGAGCTTTGATTATAACGGCGTTCAGGCGTAAAACGATTACCCTAAATAATTACAATCGGTCAAAATACTGGAATATTGTTACAAGCTATGTAGAAAAAGAAGTAAACAACTATTAAAACGTGTTCATGAGCTCTTTCAGCACAAATTGTTGCGATTTGAGATGCTCAAGACGAGTTTTTGTACATTTTTTTTCTTATTTTCCTCTGAAAACGTATGTTTTTCTTAAAAACTCACGATGCTCCTTAATTCGTGAACAAACGCATTTATTTCCGTGAAATTTGCCAAAACGCATCATATCTCACTAAAAAAATGATGATTTTCTATAAATACAGCACTCTTTGTGACTAGGCCTGGTTTTGCGTTTAGGTCATAATACACCAAATAGTTTCCCTATATAATTCAATGTAAAAGCGACAACTTTGAGCGAAAATAAATGCAACATTTTGCACATAGAGACCCCCATAACCATACCTTTTCTTAAAGGCCATTCTAAGCGGAATCGATTTATGCAATAAAAAAGATATGTCATGTACAATGCAAGAAAGAACTTGACACAAATCAAAATCGACTGTTTTTGCAACTTTTTTTTCGGCCGTTTCTTAGTGGAATGTAACCTTTTCTAGTGCAATGGTTTACTATAGTCTTCAAGTGTATCATATTTCAGGGATTCAGTAGTGAACACCTATTCATGCCCTACCATTATCTCCGCAAGATAACACCTGAATAATGGTAAAAAGTGTAAAACATGCCTTCCTGTCAACTATGATATTTTTTTAGAGAGTACAGCCCTACATGAAGCGATCATTTAGTGTATTGTAACCTATAAGACAACGTTTACTGTTAACATCGCGAAAAATAAGCACTTCTCGATACTTATAAACCTATTTTCTATGTGCATGCCAATTTTCAGACCGATCTTTCACGTAGAAATGCTTGAAAATGCATTTTATTATAACGCCTGATAAGCCATGTGGCTTTCGCGTTCGGAGCTTTGATTTATAACGGGCGTTCAGGCGTAAAACGATTACCCTAAATAATTACAATCGGTCAAAATACTGGAATATTGTTACAAGCTATGTAGAAAAAAGAAGTAAACAACTATTAAAACGTGTTCATGAGCTCTTTCAGCACAAATTGTTGCGATTTGAGATGCTCAAGACGAGTTTTTGTACATTTTTTTTCTTATTTTCCTCTGAAAACGTATTTTTTTCTTAAAAACTCACGATGCTTCCTTTAATTCGTGAAACAAACGCATTTATTCCGTGAAATTTGCCAAAACGCATCATATCTCACTAAAAAAATGATGATTTTCTATAAATACAGCACCTTTGTGACTAGGCCTGGTTTTGCGTTTAGGTCATAATACACCAAATAGTTTCCCTATATAATTCAATGTAAAAGCGACAACTTTGAGCGAAAATAAATGCAACATTTTGCACATAGAGACCCCCATAACCATACCTTTTCTTAAAGGCCATTCTAAGCGGAATCGATTTATGCAATAAAAAAGATATGTCATGTACAATGCAAGAAAGAACTTGACACAAATCAAAATCGACTGTTTTTGCAACTTTTTTTTTCGGCCGTTTCTTAGTGGAATGTAACCTTTTCTAGTGCAATGGTTTACTATAGTCTTCAAGTGTATCATATTTCAGGGATTCAGTAGTGAACACCTATTCATGCCCTACCATTATCTCCGCAAGATAACACCTGAATAATGGTAAAAAGTGTAAAACATGCCTTCCTGTCAACTATGATATTTTTTTAGAGAGTACAGCCCTACATGAAGCGATCATTTAGTGTATTGTAACCTATAAGACAACGTTTACTGTTAACATCGCGAAAAATAAGCACTTCTCGATACTTATAAACCTATTTTCTATGTGCATGCCAATTTTCAGACCGATCTTTCACGTAGAAATGCTTGAAAATGCATTTTATTATAACGCCTGATAAGCCATGTGGCTTTCGCGTTCGGAGCTTTGATTTATAACGGGCGTTCAGGCGTAAAACGATTACCCTAAATAATTACAATCGGTCAAAATACTGGAATATTGTTACAAGCTATGTAGAAAAAGAAGTAAACAACTATTAAAACGTGTTCATGAGCTCTTTCAGCACAAATTGTTGCGATTTGAGATGCTCAAGACGAGTTTTTGTACATTTTTTTCTTATTTTCCTCTGAAAACGTATTTTTTTTCTTAAAAACTCACGATGCTCCTTTAATTCGTGAAACAAACGCATTTATTCCGTGAAATTTGCCAAAACGCATCATATCTCACTAAAAAAATGATGATTTTCTATAAATACAGCACCTTTGTGACTAGGCCTGGTTTTGCGTTTAGGTCATAATACACCAAATAGTTTCCCTATATAATTCAATGTAAAAGCGACAACTTTGAGCGAAAATAAATGCAACATTTTGCACATAGAGACCCCCATAACCATACCTTTTCTTAAAGGCCATTCTAAGCGGAATCGATTTATGCAATAAAAAAGATATGTCATGTACAATGCAAGAAAGAACTTGACACAAATCAAAATCGACTGTTTTTGCAACTTTTTTTTTCGGCCGTTTCTTAGTGGAATGTAACCTTTTCTAGTGCAATGGTTTACTATAGTCTTCAAGTGTATCATATTTCAGGGATTCAGTAGTGAACACCTATTCATGCCCTACCATTATCTCCGCAAGATAACACCTGAATAATGGTAAAAAGTGTAAAACATGCCTTCCTGTCAACTATGATATTTTTTTAGAGAGTACAAGCCCTACATGAAGCGATCATTTAGTGTATTGTAACCTATAAGACAACGTTTACTGTTAACATCGCGAAAAATAAGCACTTCTCGATACTTATAAACCTATTTTCTATGTGCATGCCAATTTTCAGACCGATCTTTCACGTAGAAATGCTTGAAAATGCATTTTATTATAACGCCTGATAAGCCATGTGGCTTTCGCGTTCGGAGCTTTGATTTATAACGGGCGTTCAGGCGTAAAACGATTACCCTAAATAATTACAATCGGTCAAAATACTGGAATATTGTTACAAGCTATGTAGAAAAAGAAGTAAACAACTATTAAAACGTGTTCATGAGCTCTTTCAGCACAAATTGTTGCGATTTGAGATGCTCAAGACGAGTTTTTGTACATTTTTTTTCTTATTTTCCTCTGAAAACGTATTTTTTTCTTAAAAACTCACGATGCTCCTTTAAATTCGTGAAACAAACGCATTTATTCCGTGAAATTTGCCAAAACGCATCATATCTCACTAAAAAAATGATGATTTTCTATAAATACAGCACCTTTGTGACTAGGCCTGGTTTTGCGTTTAGGTCATAATACACCAAATAGTTTCCCTATATAATTCAATGTAAAAGCGACAACTTTGAGCGAAAATAAATGCAACATTTTGCACATAGAGACCCCCATAACCATACCTTTTCTTAAAGGCCATTCTAAGCGGAATCGATTTATGCAATAAAAAAGATATGTCATGTACAATGCAAGAAAGAACTTGACACAAATCAAAATCGACTGTTTTTGCAACTTTTTTTTTCGGCCGTTTCTTAGTGGAATGTAACCTTTTCTAGTGCAATGGTTTACTATAGTCTTCAAGTGTATCATATTTCAGGGATTCAGTAGTGAACACCTATTCATGCCCTACCATTATCTCCGCAAGATAACACCTGAATAATGGTAAAAAGTGTAAAACATGCCTTCCTGTCAACTATGATATTTTTTAGAGAGTACAGCCCTACATGAAGCGATCATTTAGTGTATTGTAACCTATAAGACAACGTTTACTGTTAACATCGCGAAAAATAAGCACTTCTCGATACTTATAAACCTATTTTCTATGTGCATGCCAATTTTCAGACCGATCTTTCACGTAGAAATGCTTGAAAATGCATTTTATTATAACGCCTGATAAGCCATGTGGCTTTCGCGTTCGGAGCTTTGATTTATAACGGGCGTTCAGGCGTAAAACGATTACCCTAAATAATTACAATCGGTCAAAATACTGGAATATTGTTACAAGCTATGTAGAAAAAGAAGTAAACAACTATTAAAACGTGTTCATGAGCTCTTTCAGCACAAATTGTTGCGATTTGAGATGCTCAAGACGAGTTTTTGTACATTTTTTTTCTTATTTTCCTCTGAAAACGTATTTTTTTCTTAAAAAACTCACGATGCTCCTTTAATTCGTGAAACAAACGCATTTATTCCGTGAAATTTGCCAAAACGCATCATATCTCACTAAAAAAATGATGATTTTCTATAAATACAGCACCTTTGTGACTAGGCCTGGTTTTGCGTTTAGGTCATAATACACCAAATAGTTTCCCTATATAATTCAATGTAAAAGCGACAACTTTGAGCGAAAATAAATGCAACATTTTGCACATAGAGACCCCCATAACCATACCTTTTCTTAAAGGCCATTCTAAGCGGAATCGATTTATGCAATAAAAAAGATATGTCATGTACAATGCAAGAAAGAACTTGACACAAATCAAAATCGACTGTTTTTGCAACTTTTTTTTTCGGCCGTTTCTTAGTGGAATGTAACCTTTTCTAGTGCAATGGTTTACTATAGTCTTCAAGTGTATCATATTTCAGGGATTCAGTAGTGAACACCTATTCATGCCCTACCATTATCTCCGCAAGATAACACCTGAATAATGGTAAAAAGTGTAAAACATGCCTTCCTGTCAACTATGATATTTTTTAGAGAGTACAGCCCTACATGAAGCGATCATTTAGTGTATTGTAACCTATAAGACAACGTTTACTGTTAACATCGCGAAAAATAAGCACTTCTCGATACTTATAAACCTATTTTCTATGTGCATGCCAATTTTCAGACCGATCTTTCACGTAGAAATGCTTGAAAATGCATTTTATTATAACGCCTGATAAGCCATGTGGCTTTCGCGTTCGGAGCTTTGATTTATAACGGGCGTTCAGGCGTAAAACGATTACCCTAAATAATTACAATCGGTCAAAATACTGGAATATTGTTACAAGCTATGTAGAAAAAGAAGTAAACAACTATTAAAACGTGTTCATGAGCTCTTTCAGCACAAATTGTTGCGATTTGAGATGCTCAAGACGAGTTTTTGTACATTTTTTTCTTATTTTCCTCTGAAAACGTATTTTTTTCTTAAAAACTCACGATGCTCCTTTAATTCGTGAAACAAACGCATTTATTCCGTGAAATTTGCCAAAACGCATCATATCTCACTAAAAAAATGATGATTTTCTATAAATACAGCACCTTTGTGACTAGGCCTGGTTTTGCGTTTAGGTCATAATACACCAAATAGTTTCCCTATATAATTCAATGTAAAAGCGACAACTTTGAGCGAAAATAAATGCAACATTTTGCACATAGAGACCCCCATAACCATACCTTTTCTTAAAGGCCATTCTAAGCGGAATCGATTTATGCAATAAAAAAGATATGTCATGTACAATGCAAGAAAGAACTTGACACAAATCAAAATCGACTGTTTTTGCAACTTTTTTTTTCGGCCGTTTCTTAGTGGAATGTAACCTTTTCTAGTGCAATGGTTTACTATAGTCTTCAAGTGTATCATATTTCAGGGATTCAGTAGTGAACACCTATTCATGCCCTACCATTATCTCCGCAAGATAACACCTGAATAATGGTAAAAAGTGTAAAACATGCCTTCCTGTCAACTATGATATTTTTTTAGAGAGTACAGCCCTACATGAAGCGATCATTTAGTGTATTGTAACCTATAAGACAACGTTTACTGTTAACATCGCGAAAAATAAGCACTTCTCGATACTTATAAACCTATTTTCTATGTGCATGCCAATTTTCAGACCGATCTTTCACGTAGAAATGCTTGAAAATGCATTTTATTATAACGCCTGATAAGCCATGTGGCTTTCGCGTTCGGAGCTTTGATTTATAACGGGCGTTCAGGCGTAAAACGATTACCCTAAATAATTACAATCGGTCAAAATACTGGAATATTGTTACAAGCTATGTAGAAAAAGAAGTAAACAACTATTAAAACGTGTTCATGAGCTCTTTCAGCACAAATTGTTGCGATTTGAGATGCTCAAGACGAGTTTTTGTACATTTTTTTCTTATTTTCCTCTGAAAACGTATTTTTTTCTTAAAAACTCACGATGCTCCTTTAATTCGTGAAACAAACGCATTTATTCCGTGAAATTTGCCAAAACGCATCATATCTCACTAAAAAAATGATGATTTTCTATAAATACAGCACCTTTGTGACTAGGCCTGGTTTTGCGTTTAGGTCATAATACACCAAATAGTTTCCCTATATAATTCAATGTAAAAGCGACAACTTTGAGCGAAAATAAATGCAACATTTTGCACATAGAGACCCCCATAACCATACCTTTTCTTAAAGGCCATTCTAAGCGGAATCGATTTATGCAATAAAAAAGATATGTCATGTACAATGCAAGAAAGAACTTGACACAAATCAAAATCGACTGTTTTTGCAACTTTTTTTTTCGGCCGTTTCTTAGTGGAATGTAACCTTTTCTAGTGCAATGGTTTACTATAGTCTTCAAGTGTATCATATTTCAGGGATTCAGTAGTGAACACCTATTCATGCCCTACCATTATCTCCGCAAGATAACACCTGAATAATGGTAAAAAGTGTAAAACATGCCTTCCTGTCAACTATGATATTTTTTTAGAGAGTACAGCCCTACATGAAGCGATCATTTAGTGTATTGTAACCTATAAGACAACGTTTACTGTTAACATCGCGAAAAATAAGCACTTCTCGATACTTATAAACCTATTTTCTATGTGCATGCCAATTTTCAGACCGATCTTTCACGTAGAAATGCTTGAAAATGCATTTTATTATAACGCCTGATAAGCCATGTGGCTTTCGCGTTCGGAGCTTTGATTTATAACGGGCGTTCAGGCGTAAAACGATTACCCTAAATAATTACAATCGGTCAAAATACTGGAATATTGTTACAAGCTATGTAGAAAAAGAAGTAAACAACTATTAAAACGTGTTCATGAGCTCTTTCAGCACAAATTGTTGCGATTTGAGATGCTCAAGACGAGTTTTTGTACATTTTTTTTCTTATTTTCCTCTGAAAACGTATTTTTTTCTTAAAAACTCACGATGCTCCTTTAATTCGTGAAACAAACGCATTTATTCCGTGAAATTTGCCAAAACGCATCATATCTCACTAAAAAAATGATGATTTTCTATAAATACAGCACCTTTGTGACTAGGCCTGGTTTTGCGTTTAGGTCATAATACACCAAATAGTTTCCCTATATAATTCAATGTAAAAGCGACAACTTTGAGCGAAAATAAATGCAACATTTTGCACATAGAGACCCCCATAACCATACCTTTTCTTAAAGGCCATTCTAAGCGGAATCGATTTATGCAATAAAAAAGATATGTCATGTACAATGCAAGAAAGAACTTGACACAAATCAAAATCGACTGTTTTTGCAACTTTTTTTTTCGGCCGTTTCTTAGTGGAATGTAACCTTTTCTAGTGCAATGGTTTACTATAGTCTTCAAGTGTATCATATTTCAGGGATTCAGTAGTGAACACCTATTCATGCCCTACCATTATCTCCGCAAGATAACACCTGAATAATGGTAAAAAGTGTAAAACATGCCTTCCTGTCAACTATGATATTTTTTTAGAGAGTACAGCCCTACATGAAGCGATCATTTAGTGTATTGTAACCTATAAGACAACGTTTACTGTTAACATCGCGAAAAATAAGCACTTCTCGATACTTATAAACCTATTTTCTATGTGCATGCCAATTTTCAGACCGATCTTTCACGTAGAAATGCTTGAAAATGCATTTTATTATAACGCCTGATAAGCCATGTGGCTTTCGCGTTCGGAGCTTTGATTTATAACGGGCGTTCAGGCGTAAAACGATTACCCTAAATAATTACAATCGGTCAAAATACTGGAATATTGTTACAAGCTATGTAGAAAAAGAAGTAAACAACTATTAAAACGTGTTCATGAGCTCTTTCAGCACAAATTGTTGCGATTTGAGATGCTCAAGACGAGTTTTTGTACATTTTTTTCTTATTTTCCTCTGAAAACGTATTTTTTTCTTAAAAACTCACGATGCTCCTTTAATTCGTGAAACAAACGCATTTATTCCGTGAAATTTGCCAAAACGCATCATATCTCACTAAAAAAATGATGATTTTCTATAAATACAGCACCTTTGTGACTAGGCCTGGTTTTGCGTTTAGGTCATAATACACCAAATAGTTTCCCTATATAATTCAATGTAAAAGCGACAACTTTGAGCGAAAATAAATGCAACATTTTGCACATAGAGACCCCCATAACCATACCTTTTCTTAAAGGCCATTCTAAGCGGAATCGATTTATGCAATAAAAAAGATATGTCATGTACAATGCAAGAAAGAACTTGACACAAATCAAAATCGACTGTTTTTGCAACTTTTTTTTTCGGCCGTTTCTTAGTGGAATGTAACCTTTTCTAGTGCAATGGTTTACTATAGTCTTCAAGTGTATCATATTTCAGGGATTCAGTAGTGAACACCTATTCATGCCCTACCATTATCTCCGCAAGATAACACCTGAATAATGGTAAAAAGTGTAAAACATGCCTTCCTGTCAACTATGATATTTTTTTAGAGAGTACAGCCCTACATGAAGCGATCATTTAGTGTATTGTAACCTATAAGACAACGTTTACTGTTAACATCGCGAAAAATAAGCACTTCTCGATACTTATAAACCTATTTTCTATGTGCATGCCAATTTTCAGACCGATCTTTCACGTAGAAATGCTTGAAAATGCATTTTATTATAACGCCTGATAAGCCATGTGGCTTTCGCGTTCGGAGCTTTGATTTATAACGGGCGTTCAGGCGTAAAACGATTACCCTAAATAATTACAATCGGTCAAAATACTGGAATATTGTTACAAGCTATGTAGAAAAAGAAGTAAACAACTATTAAAACGTGTTCATGAGCTCTTTCAGCACAAATTGTTGCGATTTGAGATGCTCAAGACGAGTTTTTGTACATTTTTTTCTTATTTTCCTCTGAAAACGTATTTTTTTCTTAAAAACTCACGATGCTCCTTTAATTCGTGAAACAAACGCATTTATTCCGTGAAATTTGCCAAAACGCATCATATCTCACTAAAAAAATGATGATTTTCTATAAATACAGCACCTTTGTGACTAGGCCTGGTTTTGCGTTTAGGTCATAATACACCAAATAGTTTCCCTATATAATTCAATGTAAAAGCGACAACTTTGAGCGAAAATAAATGCAACATTTTGCACATAGAGACCCCCATAACCATACCTTTTCTTAAAGGCCATTCTAAGCGGAATCGATTTATGCAATAAAAAAGATATGTCATGTACAATGCAAGAAAGAACTTGACACAAATCAAAATCGACTGTTTTTGCAACTTTTTTTTCGGCCGTTTCTTAGTGGAATGTAACCTTTTCTAGTGCAATGGTTTACTATAGTCTTCAAGTGTATCATATTTCAGGGATTCAGTAGTGAACACCTATTCATGCCCTACCATTATCTCCGCAAGATAACACCTGAATAATGGTAAAAAGTGTAAAACATGCCTTCCTGTCAACTATGATATTTTTTTAGAGAGTACAGCCCTACATGAAGCGATCATTTAGTGTATTGTAACCTATAAGACAACGTTTACTGTTAACATCGCGAAAAATAAGCACTTCTCGATACTTATAAACCTATTTTCTATGTGCATGCCAATTTTCAGACCGATCTTTCACGTAGAAATGCTTGAAAATGCATTTTATTATAACGCCTGATAAGCCATGTGGCTTTCGCGTTCGGAGCTTTGATTTATAACGGGCGTTCAGGCGTAAAACGATTACCCTAAATAATTACAATCGGTCAAAATACTGGAATATTGTTACAAGCTATGTAGAAAAAGAAGTAAACAACTATTAAAACGTGTTCATGAGCTCTTTCAGCACAAATTGTTGCGATTTGAGATGCTCAAGACGAGTTTTTGTACATTTTTTTCTTATTTTCCTCTGAAAACGTATTTTTTTCTTAAAAACTCACGATGCTCCTTTAATTCGTGAAACAAACGCATTTATTCCGTGAAATTTGCCAAAACGCATCATATCTCACTAAAAAAATGATGATTTTCTATAAATACAGCACCTTTGTGACTAGGCCTGGTTTTGCGTTTAGGTCATAATACACCAAATAGTTTCCCTATATAATTCAATGTAAAAGCGACAACTTTGAGCGAAAATAAATGCAACATTTTGCACATAGAGACCCCCATAACCATACCTTTTCTTAAAGGCCATTCTAAGCGGAATCGATTTATGCAATAAAAAAGATATGTCATGTACAATGCAAGAAAGAACTTGACACAAATCAAAATCGACTGTTTTTGCAACTTTTTTTTCGGCCGTTTCTTAGTGGAATGTAACCTTTTCTAGTGCAATGGTTTACTATAGTCTTCAAGTGTATCATATTTCAGGGATTCAGTAGTGAACACCTATTCATGCCCTACCATTATCTCCGCAAGATAACACCTGAATAATGGTAAAAAGTGTAAAACATGCCTTCCTGTCAACTATGATATTTTTTTAGAGAGTACAGCCCTACATGAAGCGATCATTTAGTGTATTGTAACCTATAAGACAACGTTTACTGTTAACATCGCGAAAAATAAGCACTTCTCGATACTTATAAACCTATTTTCTATGTGCATGCCAATTTTCAGACCGATCTTTCACGTAGAAATGCTTGAAAATGCATTTTATTATAACGCCTGATAAGCCATGTGGCTTTCGCGTTCGGAGCTTTGATTTATAACGGGCGTTCAGGCGTAAAAACGATTACCCTAAATAATTACAATCGGTCAAAATACTGGAATATTGTTACAAGCTATGTAGAAAAAGAAGTAAACAACTATTAAAACGTGTTCATGAGCTCTTTCAGCACAAATTGTTTGCGATTTGAGATGCTCAAGACGAGTTTTTGTACATTTTTTTTCTTATTTTCCTCTGAAAACGTATTTTTTTCTTAAAAACTCACGATGCTCCTTTAATTCGTGAAACAAACGCATTTATTCCGTGAAATTTGCCAAAACGCATCATATCTCACTAAAAGAATGATGATTTTCTATAAATACAGCACCTTTGTGACTAGGCCTGGTTTTGCGTATAAGACAACGTTTACTGTTAACATCGCGAAAAATAAGCACTTCTCGATACTTATAAACCTATTTTCTATGTGCATGCCAATTTTCAGACCGATCTTTCACGTAGAAATGCTTGAAAATGCATTTTATTATAACGCCTGATAAGCCATGTGGCTTTCGCGTTCGGAGCTTTGATTTATAACGGGCGTTCAGGCGTAAAACGATTACCCTAAATAATTACAATCGGTCAAAATACTGGAATATTGTTACAAGCTATGTAGAAAAAGAAGTAAACAACTATTAAAACGTGTTCATGAGCTCTTTCAGCACAAATTGTTGCGATTTGAGATGCTCAAGACGAGTTTTTGTACATTTTTTTTCTTATTTTCCTCTGAAAACGTATTTTTTTCTTAAAAACTCACGATGCTCCTTTAATTCGTGAAACAAACGCATTTATTCCGTGAAATTTGCCAAAACGCATCATATCTCACTAAAAAAATGATGATTTTCTATAAATACAGCACCTTTGTGACTAGGCCTGGTTTTGCGTTTAGGTCATAATACACCAAATAGTTTCCCTATATAATTCAATGTAAAAGCGACAACTTTGAGCGAAAATAAATGCAACATTTTGCACATAGAGACCCCCATAACCATACCTTTTCTTAAAGGCCATTCTAAGCGGAATCGATTTATGCAATAAAAAAGATATGTCATGTACAATGCAAGAAAGAACTTGACACAAATCAAAATCGACTGTTTTTGCAACTTTTTTTTTCGGCCGTTTCTTAGTGGAATGTAACCTTTTCTAGTGCAATGGTTTACTATAGTCTTCAAGTGTATCATATTTCAGGGATTCAGTAGTGAACACCTATTCATGCCCTACCATTATCTCCGCAAGATAACACCTGAATAATGGTAAAAAGTGTAAAACATGCCTTCCTGTCAACTATGATATTTTTTTAGAGAGTACAGCCCTACATGAAGCGATCATTTAGTGTATTGTAACCTATAAGACAACGTTTACTGTTAACATCGCGAAAAATAAGCACTTCTCGATACTTATAAACCTATTTTCTATGTGCATGCCAATTTTCAGACCGATCTTTCACGTAGAAATGCTTGAAAATGCATTTTATTATAACGCCTGATAAGCCATGTGGCTTTCGCGTTCGGAGCTTTGATTTATAACGGGCGTTCAGGCGTAAAACGATTACCCTAAATAATTACAATCGGTCAAAATACTGGAATATTGTTACAAGCTATGTAGAAAAAGAAGTAAACAACTATTAAAACGTGTTCATGAGCTCTTTCAGCACAAATTGTTGCGATTTGAGATGCTCAAGACGAGTTTTTGTACATTTTTTTTCTTATTTTCCTCTGAAAACGTATTTTTTTCTTAAAAACTCACGATGCTCCTTTAATTCGTGAAACAAACGCATTTATTCCGTGAAATTTGCCAAAACGCATCATATCTCACTAAAAAAATGATTTTCTATAAATACAGCACCTTTGTGACTAGGCCTGGTTTTGCGTTTAGGTCATAATACACCAAATAGTTTCCCTATATAATTCAATGTAAAAGCGACAACTTTGAGCGAAAATAAATGCAACATTTTGCACATAGAGACCCCCATAACCATACCTTTTCTTAAAGGCCATTCTAAGCGGAATCGATTTATGCAATAAAAAAGATATGTCATGTACAATGCAAGAAAGAACTTGACACAAATCAAAATCGACTGTTTTTGCAACTTTTTTTTTCGGCCGTTTCTTAGTGGAATGTAACCTTTTCTAGTGCAATGGTTTACTATAGTCTTCAAGTGTATCATATTTCAGGGATTCAGTAGTGAACACCTATTCATGCCCTACCATTATCTCCGCAAGATAACACCTGAATAATGGTAAAAAGTGTAAAACATGCCTTCCTGTCAACTATGATATTTTTTTAGAGAGTACAGCCCTACATGAAGCGATCATTTAGTGTATTGTAACCTATAAGACAACGTTTACTGTTAACATCGCGAAAAATAAGCACTTCTCGATACTTATAAACCTATTTTCTATGTGCATGCCAATTTTCAGACCGATCTTTCACGTAGAAATGCTTGAAAATGCATTTTATTATAACGCCTGATAAGCCATGTGGCTTTCGCGTTCGGAGCTTTGATTTATAACGGGCGTTCAGGCGTAAAACGATTACCCTAAATAATTACAATCGGTCAAAATACTGGAATATTGTTACAAGCTATGTAGAAAAAGAAGTAAACAACTATTAAAACGTGTTCATGAGCTCTTTCAGCACAAATTGTTGCGATTTGAGATGCTCAAGACGAGTTTTTGTACATTTTTTTTCTTATTTTCCTCTGAAAACGTATTTTTTTCTTAAAAACTCACGATGCTCCTTTAATTCGTGAAACAAACGCATTTATTCCGTGAAATTTGCCAAAACGCATCATATCTCACTAAAAAAATGATGATTTTCTATAAATACAGCACCTTTGTGACTAGGCCTGGTTTTGCGTTTAGGTCATAATACACCAAATAGTTTCCCTATATAATTCAATGTAAAAGCGACAACTTTGAGCGAAAATAAATGCAACATTTTGCACATAGAGACCCCCATAACCATACCTTTTCTTAAAGGCCATTCTAAGCGGAATCGATTTATGCAATAAAAAAGATATGTCATGTACAATGCAAGAAAGAACTTGACACAAATCAAAATCGACTGTTTTTGCAACTTTTTTTTTCGGCCGTTTCTTAGTGGAATGTAACCTTTTCTAGTGCAATGGTTTACTATAGTCTTCAAGTGTATCATATTTCAGGGATTCAGTAGTGAACACCTATTCATGCCCTACCATTATCTCCGCAAGATAACACCTGAATAATGGTAAAAAGTGTAAAACATGCCTTCCTGTCAACTATGATATTTTTTTAGAGAGTACAGCCCTACATGAAGCGATCATTTAGTGTATTGTAACCTATAAGACAACGTTTACTGTTAACATCGCGAAAAATAAGCACTTCTCGATACTTATAAACCTATTTTCTATGTGCATGCCAATTTTCAGACCGATCTTTCACGTAGAAATGCTTGAAAATGCATTTTATTATAACGCCTGATAAGCCATGTGGCTTTCGCGTTCGGAGCTTTGATTTATAACGGGCGTTCAGGCGTAAAACGATTACCCTAAATAATTACAATCGGTCAAAATACTGGAATATTGTTACAAGCTATGTAGAAAAAGAAGTAAACAACTATTAAAACGTGTTCATGAGCTCTTTCAGCACAAATTGTTGCGATTTGAGATGCTCAAGACGAGTTTTTGTACATTTTTTTTCTTATTTTCCTCTGAAAACGTATTTTTTTCTTAAAAACTCACGATGCTCCTTTAATTCGTGAAACAAACGCATTTATTCCGTGAAATTTGCCAAAACGCATCATATCTCACTAAAAAAATGATGATTTTCTATAAATACAGCACCTTTGTGACTAGGCCTGGTTTTGCGTTTAGGTCATAATACACCAAATAGTTTCCCTATATAATTCAATGTAAAAGCGACAACTTTGAGCGAAAATAAATGCAACATTTTGCACATAGAGACCCCCATAACCATACCTTTTCTTAAAGGCCATTCTAAGCGGAATCGATTTATGCAATAAAAAAGATATGTCATGTACAATGCAAGAAAGAACTTGACACAAATCAAAATCGACTGTTTTTGCAACTTTTTTTTTCGGCCGTTTCTTAGTGGAATGTAACCTTTTCTAGTGCAATGGTTTACTATAGTCTTCAAGTGTATCATATTTCAGGGATTCAGTAGTGAACACCTATTCATGCCCTACCATTATCTCCGCAAGATAACACCTGAATAATGGTAAAAAGTGTAAAACATGCCTTCCTGTCAACTATGATATTTTTTTAGAGAGTACAGCCCTACATGAAGCGATCATTTAGTGTATTGTAACCTATAAGACAACGTTTACTGTTAACATCGCGAAAAATAAGCACTTCTCGATACTTATAAACCTATTTTCTATGTGCATGCCAATTTTCAGACCGATCTTTCACGTAGAAATGCTTGAAAATGCATTTTATTATAACGCCTGATAAGCCATGTGGCTTTCGCGTTCGGAGCTTTGATTTATAACGGGCGTTCAGGCGTAAAACGATTACCCTAAATAATTACAATCGGTCAAAATACTGGAATATTGTTACAAGCTATGTAGAAAAAGAAGTAAACAACTATTAAAACGTGTTCATGAGCTCTTTCAGCACAAATTGTTGCGATTTGAGATGCTCAAGACGAGTTTTTGTACATTTTTTTTCTTATTTTCCTCTGAAAACGTATTTTTTTCTTAAAAACTCACGATGCTCTCTTTAATTCGTGAAACAAACGCATTTATTCCGTGAAATTTGCCAAAACGCATCATATCTCACTAAAAAAATGATGATTTTCTATAAATACAGCACCTTTGTGACTAGGCCTGGTTTTGCGTTTAGGTCATAATACACCAAATAGTTTCCCTATATAATTCAATGTAAAAGCGACAACTTTGAGCGAAAATAAATGCAACATTTTGCACATAGAGACCCCCATAACCATACCTTTTCTTAAAGGCCATTCTAAGCGGAATCGATTTATGCAATAAAAAAGATATGTCATGTACAATGCAAGAAAGAACTTGACACAAATCAAAATCGACTGTTTTTGCAACTTTTTTTTTCGGCCGTTTCTTAGTGGAATGTAACCTTTTCTAGTGCAATGGTTTACTATAGTCTTCAAGTGTATCATATTTCAGGGATTCAGTAGTGAACACCTATTCATGCCCTACCATTATCTCCGCAAGATAACACCTGAATAATGGTAAAAAGTGTAAAACATGCCTTCCTGTCAACTATGATATTTTTTAGAGAGTACAGCCCTACATGAAGCGATCATTTAGTGTATTGTAACCTATAAGACAACGTTTACTGTTAACATCGCGAAAAATAAGCACTTCTCGATACTTATAAACCTATTTTCTATGTGCATGCCAATTTTCAGACCGATCTTTCACGTAGAAATGCTTGAAAATGCATTTTATTATAACGCCTGATAAGCCATGTGGCTTTCGCGTTCGGAGCTTTGATTTATAACGGGCGTTCAGGCGTAAAACGATTACCCTAAATAATTACAATCGGTCAAAATACTGGAATATTGTTACAAGCTATGTAGAAAAAGAAGTAAACAACTATTAAAACGTGTTCATGAGCTCTTTCAGCACAAATTGTTGCGATTTGAGATGCTCAAGACGAGTTTTTGTACATTTTTTTTCTTATTTTCCTCTGAAAACGTATTTTTTTCTTAAAAACTCACGATGCTCCTTTAATTCGTGAAACAAACGCATTTATTCCGTGAAATTTGCCAAAACGCATCATATCTCACTAAAAAAATGATGATTTTCTATAAATACAGCACCTTTGTGACTAGGCCTGGTTTTGCGTTTAGGTCATAATACACCAAATAGTTTCCCTATATAATTCAATGTAAAAGCGACAACTTTGAGCGAAAATAAATGCAACATTTTGCACATAGAGACCCCCATAACCATACCTTTTCTTAAAGGCCATTCTAAGCGGAATCGATTTATGCAATAAAAAAGATATGTCATGTACAATGCAAGAAAGAACTTGACACAAATCAAAATCGACTGTTTTTGCAACTTTTTTTTTCGGCCGTTTCTTAGTGGAATGTAACCTTTTCTAGTGCAATGGTTTACTATAGTCTTCAAGTGTATCATATTTCAGGGATTCAGTAGTGAACACCTATTCATGCCCTACCATTATCTCCGCAAGATAACACCTGAATAATGGTAAAAAGTGTAAAACATGCCTTCCTGTCAACTATGATATTTTTTTAGAGAGTACAGCCCTACATGAAGCGATCATTTAGTGTATTGTAACCTATAAGACAACGTTTACTGTTAACATCGCGAAAAATAAGCACTTCTCGATACTTATAAACCTATTTTCTATGTGCATGCCAATTTTCAGACCGATCTTTCACGTAGAAATGCTTGAAAATGCATTTTATTATAACGCCTGATAAGCCATGTGGCTTTCGCGTTCGGAGCTTTGATTTATAACGGGCGTTCAGGCGTAAAACGATTACCCTAAATAATTACAATCGGTCAAAATACTGGAATATTGTTACAAGCTATGTAGAAAAAGAAGTAAACAACTATTAAAACGTGTTCATGAGCTCTTTCAGCACAAATTGTTGCGATTTGAGATGCTCAAGACGAGTTTTTGTACATTTTTTTTCTTATTTTCCTCTGAAAACGTATTTTTTTCTTAAAAACTCACGATGCTCCTTTAATTCGTGAAACAAACGCATTTATTCCGTGAAATTTGCCAAAACGCATCATATCTCACTAAAAAATGATGATTTTCTATAAATACAGCACCTTTGTGACTAGGCCTGGTTTTGCGTTTAGGTCATAATACACCAAATAGTTTCCCTATATAATTCAATGTAAAAGCGACAACTTTGAGCGAAAATAAATGCAACATTTTGCACATAGAGACCCCCATAACCATACCTTTTCTTAAAGGCCATTCTAAGCGGAATCGATTTATGCAATAAAAAAGATATGTCATGTACAATGCAAGAAAGAACTTGACACAAATCAAAATCGACTGTTTTTGCAACTTTTTTTTTCGGCCGTTTCTTAGTGGAATGTAACCTTTTCTAGTGCAATGGTTTACTATAGTCTTCAAGTGTATCATATTTCAGGGATTCAGTAGTGAACACCTATTCATGCCCTACCATTATCTCCGCAAGATAACACCTGAATAATGGTAAAAAGTGTAAAACATGCCTTCCTGTCAACTATGATATTTTTTTAGAGAGTACAGCCCTACATGAAGCGATCATTTAGTGTATTGTAACCTATAAGACAACGTTTACTGTTAACATCGCGAAAAATAAGCACTTCTCGATACTTATAAACCTATTTTCTATGTGCATGCCAATTTTCAGACCGATCTTTCACGTAGAAATGCTTGAAAATGCATTTTATTATAACGCCTGATAAGCCATGTGGCTTTCGCGTTCGGAGCTTTGATTTATAACGGGCGTTCAGGCGTAAAACGATTACCCTAAATAATTACAATCGGTCAAAATACTGGAATATTGTTACAAGCTATGTAGAAAAAGAAGTAAACAACTATTAAAAACGTGTTCATGAGCTCTTTCAGCACAAATTGTTGCGATTTGAGATGCTCAAGACGAGTTTTTGTACATTTTTTTTCTTATTTTCCTCTGAAAACGTATTTTTTTTCTTAAAAACTCACGATGCTCCTTTAATTCGTGAAACAAACGCATTTATTCCGTGAAATTTGCCAAAACGCATCATATCTCACTAAAAAAATGATGATTTTCTATAAATACAGCACCTTTGTGACTAGGCCTGGTTTTGCGTTTAGGTCATAATACACCAAATAGTTTCCCTATATAATTCAATGTAAAAGCGACAACTTTGAGCGAAAATAAATGCAACATTTTGCACATAGAGACCCCCATAACCATACCTTTTCTTAAAGGCCATTCTAAGCGGAATCGATTTATGCAATAAAAAAGATATGTCATGTACAATGCAAGAAAGAACTTGACACAAATCAAAATCGACTGTTTTTGCAACTTTTTTTTTCGGCCGTTTCTTAGTGGAATGTAACCTTTTCTAGTGCAATGGTTTACTATAGTCTTCAAGTGTATCATATTTCAGGGATTCAGTAGTGAACACCTATTCATGCCCTACCATTATCTCCGCAAGATAACACCTGAATAATGGTAAAAAGTGTAAAACATGCCTTCCTGTCAACTATGATATTTTTTTAGAGAGTACAGCCCTACATGAAGCGATCATTTAGTGTATTGTAACCTATAAGACAACGTTTACTGTTAACATCGCGAAAAATAAGCACTTCTCGATACTTATAAACCTATTTTCTATGTGCATGCCAATTTTCAGACCGATCTTTCACGTAGAAATGCTTGAAAATGCATTTTATTATAACGCCTGATAAGCCATGTGGCTTTCGCGTTCGGAGCTTTGATTTATAACGGGCGTTCAGGCGTAAAACGATTACCCTAAATAATTACAATCGGTCAAAATACTGGAATATTGTTACAAGCTATGTAGAAAAAGAAGTAAACAACTATTAAAACGTGTTCATGAGCTCTTTCAGCACAAATTGTTGCGATTTGAGATGCTCAAGACGAGTTTTTGTACATTTTTTTTCTTATTTTCCTCTGAAAACGTATTTTTTTCTTAAAAACTCACGATGCTCCTTTAATTCGTGAAACAAACGCATTTATTCCGTGAAATTTGCCAAAACGCATCATATCTCACTAAAAAAATGATGATTTTCTATAAATACAGCACCTTTGTGACTAGGCCTGGTTTTGCGTTTAGGTCATAATACACCAAATAGTTTCCCTATATAATTCAATGTAAAAGCGACAACTTTGAGCGAAAATAAATGCAACATTTTGCACATAGAGACCCCCATAACCATACCTTTTCTTAAAGGCCATTCTAAGCGGAATCGATTTATGCAATAAAAAAGATATGTCATGTACAATGCAAGAAAGAACTTGACACAAATCAAAATCGACTGTTTTTGCAACTTTTTTTTTCGGCCGTTTCTTAGTGGAATGTAACCTTTTCTAGTGCAATGGTTTACTATAGTCTTCAAGTGTATCATATTTCAGGGATTCAGTAGTGAACACCTATTCATGCCCTACCATTATCTCCGCAAGATAACACCTGAATAATGGTAAAAAGTGTAAAACATGCCTTCCTGTCAACTATGATATTTTTTTAGAGAGTACAGCCCTACATGAAGCGATCATTTAGTGTATTGTAACCTATAAGACAACGTTTACTGTTAACATCGCGAAAAATAAGCACTTCTCGATACTTATAAACCTATTTTCTATGTGCATGCCAATTTTCAGACCGATCTTTCACGTAGAAATGCTTGAAAATGCATTTTATTATAACGCCTGATAAGCCATGTGGCTTTCGCGTTCGGAGCTTTGATTTATAACGGGCGTTCAGGCGTAAAACGATTACCCTAAATAATTACAATCGGTCAAAATACTGGAATATTGTTACAAGCTATGTAGAAAAAGAAGTAAACAACTATTAAAACGTGTTCATGAGCTCTTTCAGCACAAATTGTTGCGATTTGAGATGCTCAAGACGAGTTTTTGTACATTTTTTTTCTTATTTTCCTCTGAAAACGTATTTTTTTCTTAAAAACTCACGATGCTCCTTTAATTCGTGAAACAAACGCATTTATTCCGTGAAATTTGCCAAAACGCATCATATCTCACTAAAAAAATGATGATTTTCTATAAATACAGCACCTTTGTGACTAGGCCTGGTTTTGCGTTTAGGTCATAATACACCAAATAGTTTCCCTATATAATTCAATGTAAAAGCGACAACTTTGAGCGAAAATAAATGCAACATTTTGCACATAGAGACCCCCATAACCATACCTTTTCTTAAAGGCCATTCTAAGCGGAATCGATTTATGCAATAAAAAAGATATGTCATGTACAATGCAAGAAAGAACTTGACACAAATCAAAATCGACTGTTTTTGCAACTTTTTTTTCGGCCGTTTCTTAGTGGAATGTAACCTTTTCTAGTGCAATGGTTTACTATAGTCTTCAAGTGTATCATATTTCAGGGATTCAGTAGTGAACACCTATTCATGCCCTACCATTATCTCCGCAAGATAACACCTGAATAATGGTAAAAAGTGTAAAACATGCCTTCCTGTCAACTATGATATTTTTTTAGAGAGTACAGCCCTACATGAAGCGATCATTTAGTGTATTGTAACCTATAAGACAACGTTTACTGTTAACATCGCGAAAAATAAGCACTTCTCGATACTTATAAACCTATTTTCTATGTGCATGCCAATTTTCAGACCGATCTTTCACGTAGAAATGCTTGAAAATGCATTTTATTATAACGCCTGATAAGCCATGTGGCTTTCGCGTTCGGAGCTTTGATTTATAACGGGCGTTCAGGCGTAAAACGATTACCCTAAATAATTACAATCGGTCAAAATACTGGAATATTGTTACAAGCTATGTAGAAAAAGAAGTAAACAACTATTAAAACGTGTTCATGAGCTCTTTCAGCACAAATTGTTGCGATTTGAGATGCTCAAGACGAGTTTTTGTACATTTTTTTTTCTTATTTTCCTCTGAAAACGTATTTTTTTCTTAAAAAACTCACGATGCTCCTTTAATTCGTGAAACAAACGCATTTATTCCGTGAAATTTGCCAAAACGCATCATATCTCACTAAAAAAATGATGATTTTCTATAAATACAGCACCTTTGTGACTAGGCCTGGTTTTGCGTTTAGGTCATAATACACCAAATAGTTTCCCTATATAATTCAATGTAAAAGCGACAACTTTGAGCGAAAATAAATGCAACATTTTGCACATAGAGACCCCCATAACCATACCTTTTCTTAAAGGCCATTCTAAGCGGAATCGATTTATGCAATAAAAAAGATATGTCATGTACAATGCAAGAAAGAACTTGACACAAATCAAAATCGACTGTTTTTGCAACTTTTTTTTTCGGCCGTTTCTTAGTGGAATGTAACCTTTTCTAGTGCAATGGTTTACTATAGTCTTCAAGTGTATCATATTTCAGGGATTCAGTAGTGAACACCTATTCATGCCCTACCATTATCTCCGCAAGATAACACCTGAATAATGGTAAAAAGTGTAAAACATGCCTTCCTGTCAACTATGATATTTTTTTAGAGAGTACAGCCCTACATGAAGCGATCATTTAGTGTATTGTAACCTATAAGACAACGTTTACTGTTAACATCGCGAAAAATAAGCACTTCTCGATACTTATAAACCTATTTTCTATGTGCATGCCAATTTTCAGACCGATCTTTCACGTAGAAATGCTTGAAAATGCATTTTATTATAACGCCTGATAAGCCATGTGGCTTTCGCGTTCGGAGCTTTGATTTATAACGGGCGTTCAGGCGTAAAACGATTACCCTAAATAATTACAATCGGTCAAAATACTGGAATATTGTTACAAGCTATGTAGAAAAAGAAGTAAACAACTATTAAAACGTGTTCATGAGCTCTTTCAGCACAAATTGTTGCGATTTGAGATGCTCAAGACGAGTTTTTGTACATTTTTTTCTTATTTTCCTCTGAAAACGTATTTTTTTCTTAAAAACTCACGATGCTCCTTTAATTCGTGAAACAAACGCATTTATTCCGTGAAATTTGCCAAAACGCATCATATCTCACTAAAAAAATGATGATTTTCTATAAATACAGCACCTTTGTGACTAGGCCTGGTTTTGCGTTTAGGTCATAATACACCAAATAGTTTCCCTATATAATTCAATGTAAAAGCGACAACTTTGAGCGAAAATAAATGCAACATTTTGCACATAGAGACCCCCATAACCATACCTTTTCTTAAAGGCCATTCTAAGCGGAATCGATTTATGCAATAAAAAAGATATGTCATGTACAATGCAAGAAAGAACTTGACACAAATCAAAATCGACTGTTTTTGCAACTTTTTTTTTCGGCCGTTTCTTAGTGGAATGTAACCTTTTCTAGTGCAATGGTTTACTATAGTCTTCAAGTGTATCATATTTCAGGGATTCAGTAGTGAACACCTATTCATGCCCTACCATTATCTCCGCAAGATAACACCTGAATAATGGTAAAAAGTGTAAAACATGCCTTCCTGTCAACTATGATATTTTTTTAGAGAGTACAGCCCTACATGAAGCGATCATTTAGTGTATTGTAACCTATAAGACAACGTTTACTGTTAACATCGCGAAAAATAAGCACTTCTCGATACTTATAAACCTATTTTCTATGTGCATGCCAATTTTCAGACCGATCTTTCACGTAGAAATGCTTGAAAATGCATTTTATTATAACGCCTGATAAGCCATGTGGCTTTCGCGTTCGGAGCTTTGATTTATAACGGGCGTTCAGGCGTAAAACGATTACCCTAAATAATTACAATCGGTCAAAATACTGGAATATTGTTACAAGCTATGTAGAAAAAGAAGTAAACAACTATTAAAACGTGTTCATGAGCTCTTTCAGCACAAATTGTTGCGATTTGAGATGCTCAAGACGAGTTTTTGTACATTTTTTTTCTTATTTTCCTCTGAAAACGTATTTTTTTCTTAAAAACTCACGATGCTCCTTTAATTCGTGAAACAAACGCATTTATTCCGTGAAATTTGCCAAAACGCATCATATCTCACTAAAAAAATGATGATTTTCTATAAATACAGCACCTTTGTGACTAGGCCTGGTTTTGCGTTTAGGTCATAATACACCAAATAGTTTCCCTATATAATTCAATGTAAAAGCGACAACTTTGAGCGAAAATAAATGCAACATTTTGCACATAGAGACCCCCATAACCATACCTTTTCTTAAAGGCCATTCTAAGCGGAATCGATTTATGCAATAAAAAAGATATGTCATGTACAATGCAAGAAAGAACTTGACACAAATCAAAATCGACTGTTTTTGCAACTTTTTTTTTCGGCCGTTTCTTAGTGGAATGTAACCTTTTCTAGTGCAATGGTTTACTATAGTCTTCAAGTGTATCATATTTCAGGGATTCAGTAGTGAACACCTATTCATGCCCTACCATTATCTCCGCAAGATAACACCTGAATAATGGTAAAAAGTGTAAAACATGCCTTCCTGTCAACTATGATATTTTTTTAGAGAGTACAGCCCTACATGAAGCGATCATTTAGTGTATTGTAACCTATAAGACAACGTTTACTGTTAACATCGCGAAAAATAAGCACTTCTCGATACTTATAAACCTATTTTCTATGTGCATGCCAATTTTCAGACCGATCTTTCACGTAGAAATGCTTGAAAATGCATTTTATTATAACGCCTGATAAGCCATGTGGCTTTCGCGTTCGGAGCTTTGATTTATAACGGGCGTTCAGGCGTAAAACGATTACCCTAAATAATTACAATCGGTCAAAATACTGGAATATTGTTACAAGCTATGTAGAAAAAGAAGTAAACAACTATTAAAACGTGTTCATGAGCTCTTTCAGCACAAATTGTTGCGATTTGAGATGCTCAAGACGAGTTTTTGTACATTTTTTTTCTTATTTTCCTCTGAAAACGTATTTTTTTCTTAAAAACTCACGATGCTCCTTTAATTCGTGAAACAAACGCATTTATTCCGTGAAATTTGCCAAAACGCATCATATCTCACTAAAAAAATGATGATTTTCTATAAATACAGCACCTTTGTGACTAGGCCTGGTTTTGCGTTTAGGTCATAATACACCAAATAGTTTCCCTATATAATTCAATGTAAAAGCGACAACTTTGAGCGAAAATAAATGCAACATTTTGCACATAGAGACCCCCATAACCATACCTTTTCTTAAAGGCCATTCTAAGCGGAATCGATTTATGCAATAAAAAAGATATGTCATGTACAATGCAAGAAAGAACTTGACACAAATCAAAATCGACTGTTTTTGCAACTTTTTTTTTCGGCCGTTTCTTAGTGGAATGTAACCTTTTCTAGTGCAATGGTTTACTATAGTCTTCAAGTGTATCATATTTCAGGGATTCAGTAGTGAACACCTATTCATGCCCTACCATTATCTCCGCAAGATAACACCTGAATAATGGTAAAAAGTGTAAAACATGCCTTCCTGTCAACTATGATATTTTTTTAGAGAGTACAGCCCTACATGAAGCGATCATTTAGTGTATTGTAACCTATAAGACAACGTTTACTGTTAACATCGCGAAAAATAAGCACTTCTCGATACTTATAAACCTATTTTCTATGTGCATGCCAATTTTCAGACCGATCTTTCACGTAGAAATGCTTGAAAATGCATTTTATTATAACGCCTGATAAGCCATGTGGCTTTCGCGTTCGGAGCTTTGATTTATAACGGGCGTTCAGGCGTAAAACGATTACCCTAAATAATTACAATCGGTCAAAATACTGGAATATTGTTACAAGCTATGTAGAAAAAGAAGTAAACAACTATTAAAACGTGTTCATGAGCTCTTTCAGCACAAATTGTTGCGGATTTGAGATGCTCAAGACGAGTTTTTGTACATTTTTTTTCTTATTTTCCTCTGAAAACGTATTTTTTTCTTAAAAACTCACGATGCTCCTTTAATTCGTGAAACAAACGCATTTATTCCGTGAAATTTGCCAAAACGCATCATATCTCACTAAAAAAATGATGATTTTCTATAAATACAGCACCTTTGTGACTAGGCCTGGTTTTGCGTTTAGGTCATAATACACCAAATAGTTTCCCTATATAATTCAATGTAAAAGCGACAACTTTGAGCGAAAATAAATGCAACATTTTGCACATAGAGACCCCCATAACCATACCTTTTCTTAAAGGCCATTCTAAGCGGAATCGATTTATGCAATAAAAAGATATGTCATGTACAATGCAAGAAAGAACTTGACACAAATCAAAATCGACTGTTTTTGCAACTTTTTTTTCGGCCGTTTCTTAGTGGAATGTAACCTTTTCTAGTGCAATGGTTTACTATAGTCTTCAAGTGTATCATATTTCAGGGATTCAGTAGTGAACACCTATTCATGCCCTACCATTATCTCCGCAAGATAACACCTGAATAATGGTAAAAAGTGTAAAACATGCCTTCCTGTCAACTATGATATTTTTTTAGAGAGTACAGCCCTACATGAAGCGATCATTTAGTGTATTGTAACCTATAAGACAACGTTTACTGTTAACATCGCGAAAAATAAGCACTTCTCGATACTTATAAACCTATTTTCTATGTGCATGCCAATTTTCAGACCGATCTTTCACGTAGAAATGCTTGAAAATGCATTTTATTATAACGCCTGATAAGCCATGTGGCTTTCGCGTTCGGAGCTTTGATTTATAACGGGCGTTCAGGCGTAAAACGATTACCCTAAATAATTACAATCGGTCAAAATACTAGAATATTGTTACAAGCTATGTAGAAAAAGAAGTAAACAACTATTAAAACGTGTTCATGAGCTCTTTCAGCACAAATTGTTGCGATTTGAGATGCTCAAGACGAGTTTTTGTACATTTTTTTTCTTATTTTCCTCTGAAAACGTATTTTTTTTCTTAAAAACTCACGATGCTCCTTTAATTCGTGAAACAAACGCATTTATTCCGTGAAATTTGCCAAAACGCATCATATCTCACTAAAAAAATGATGATTTTCTATAAATACAGCACCTTTGTGACTAGGCCTGGTTTTGCGTTTAGGTCATAATACACCAAATAGTTTCCCTATATAATTCAATGTAAAAGCGACAACTTTGAGCGAAAATAAATGCAACATTTTGCACATAGAGACCCCCATAACCATACCTTTTCTTAAAGGCCATTCTAAGCGGAATCGATTTATGCAATAAAAAAGATATGTCATGTACAATGCAAGAAAGAACTTGACACAAATCAAAATCGACTGTTTTTGCAACTTTTTTTTTCGGCCGTTTCTTAGTGGAATGTAACCTTTTCTAGTGCAATGGTTTACTATAGTCTTCAAGTGTATCATATTTCAGGGATTCAGTAGTGAACACCTATTCATGCCCTACCATTATCTCCGCAAGATAACACCTGAATAATGGTAAAAAGTGTAAAACATGCCTTCCTGTCAACTATGATATTTTTTTAGAGAGTACAGCCCTACATGAAGCGATCATTTAGTGTATTGTAACCTATAAGACAACGTTTACTGTTAACATCGCGAAAAATAAGCACTTCTCGATACTTATAAACCTATTTTCTATGTGCATGCCAATTTTCAGACCGATCTTTCACGTAGAAATGCTTGAAAAGCATTTTATTATAACGCCTGATAAGCCATGTGGCTTTCGCGTTCGGAGCTTTGATTTATAACGGGCGTTCAGGCGTAAAACGATTACCCTAAATAATTACAATCGGTCAAAATACTGGAATATTGTTACAAGCTATGTAGAAAAAGAAGTAAACAACTATTAAAACGTGTTCATGAGCTCTTTCAGCACAAATTGTTGCGATTTGAGATGCTCAAGACGAGTTTTTGTACATTTTTTTTCTTATTTTCCTCTGAAAACGTATTTTTTTCTTAAAAACTCACGATGCTCCTTTAATTCGTGAAACAAACGCATTTATTCCGTGAAATTTGCCAAAACGCATCATATCTCACTAAAAAAATGATGATTTTCTATAAATACAGCACCTTTGTGACTAGGCCTGGTTTTGCGTTTAGGTCATAATACACCAAATAGTTTCCCTATATAATTCAATGTAAAAGCGACAACTTTGAGCGAAAATAAATGCAACATTTTGCACATAGAGACCCCCATAACCATACCTTTTCTTAAAGGCCATTCTAAGCGGAATCGATTTATGCAATAAAAAAGATATGTCATGTACAATGCAAGAAAGAACTTGACACAAATCAAAATCGACTGTTTTTGCAACTTTTTTTTTCGGCCGTTTCTTAGTGGAATGTAACCTTTTCTAGTGCAATGGTTTACTATAGTCTTCAAGTGTATCATATTTCAGGGATTCAGTAGTGAACACCTATTCATGCCCTACCATTATCTCCGCAAGATAACACCTGAATAATGGTAAAAAGTGTAAAACATGCCTTCCTGTCAACTATGATATTTTTTTAGAGAGTACAGCCCTACATGAAGCGATCATTTAGTGTATTGTAACCTATAAGACAACGTTTACTGTTAACATCGCGAAAAATAAGCACTTCTCGATACTTATAAACCTATTTTCTATGTGCATGCCAATTTTCAGACCGATCTTTCACGTAGAAATGCTTGAAAATGCATTTTATTATAACGCCTGATAAGCCATGTGGCTTTCGCGTTCGGAGCTTTGATTTATAACGGGCGTTCAGGCGTAAAACGATTACCCTAAATAATTACAATCGGTCAAAATACTGGAATATTGTTACAAGCTATGTAGAAAAAGAAGTAAACAACTATTAAAACGTGTTCATGAGCTCTTTCAGCACAAATTGTTGCGGTTTTGAGATGCTCAAGACGAGTTTTTGTACATTTTTTTTCTTATTTTCCTCTGAAAACGTATTTTTTTCTTAAAAACTCACGATGCTCCTTTAATTCGTGAAACAAACGCATTTATTCCGTGAAATTTGCCAAAACGCATCATATCTCACTAAAAAAATGATGATTTTCTATAAATACAGCACCTTTGTGACTAGGCCTGGTTTTGCGTTTAGGTCATAATACACCAAATAGTTTCCCTATATAATTCAATGTAAAAGCGACAACTTTGAGCGAAAATAAATGCAACATTTTGCACATAGAGACCCCCATAACCATACCTTTTCTTAAAGGCCATTCTAAGCGGAATCGATTTATGCAATAAAAAAGATATGTCATGTACAATGCAAGAAAGAACTTGACACAAATCAAAATCGACTGTTTTTGCAACTTTTTTTTCGGCCGTTTCTTAGTGGAATGTAACCTTTTCTAGTGCAATGGTTTACTATAGTCTTCAAGTGTATCATATTTCAGGGATTCAGTAGTGAACACCTATTCATGCCCTACCATTATCTCCGCAAGATAACACCTGAATAATGGTAAAAAGTGTAAAACATGCCTTCCTGTCAACTATGATATTTTTTTAGAGAGTACAGCCCTACATGAAGCGATCATTTAGTGTATTGTAACCTATAAGACAACGTTTACTGTTAACATCGCGAAAAATAAGCACTTCTCGATACTTATAAACCTATTTTCTATGTGCATGCCAATTTTCAGACCGATCTTTCACGTAGAAATGCTTGAAAATGCATTTTATTATAACGCCTGATAAGCCATGTGGCTTTCGCGTTCGGAGCTTTGATTTATAACGGGCGTTCAGGCGTAAAACGATTACCCTAAATAATTACAATCGGTCAAAATACTAGAATATTGTTACAAGCTATGTAGAAAAAGAAGTAAACAACTATTAAAACGTGTTCATGAGCTCTTTCAGCACAAATTGTTGCGATTTGAGATGCTCAAGACGAGTTTTTGTACATTTTTTTTCTTATTTTCCTCTGAAAACGTATTTTTTTTCTTAAAAACTCACGATGCTCCTTTAATTCGTGAAACAAACGCATTTATTCCGTGAAATTTGCCAAAACGCATCATATCTCACTAAAAAAATGATGATTTTCTATAAATACAGCACCTTTGTGACTAGGCCTGGTTTTGCGTTTAGGTCATAATACACCAAATAGTTTCCCTATATAATTCAATGTAAAAGCGACAACTTTGAGCGAAAATAAATGCAACATTTTGCACATAGAGACCCCCATAACCATACCTTTTCTTAAAGGCCATTCTAAGCGGAATCGATTTATGCAATAAAAAAGATATGTCATGTACAATGCAAGAAAGAACTTGACACAAATCAAAATCGACTGTTTTTGCAACTTTTTTTTTCGGCCGTTTCTTAGTGGAATGTAACCTTTTCTAGTGCAATGGTTTACTATAGTCTTCAAGTGTATCATATTTCAGGGATTCAGTAGTGAACACCTATTCATGCCCTACCATTATCTCCGCAAGATAACACCTGAATAATGGTAAAAAGTGTAAAACATGCCTTCCTGTCAACTATGATATTTTTTTAGAGAGTACAGCCCTACATGAAGCGATCATTTAGTGTATTGTAACCTATAAGACAACGTTTACTGTTAACATCGCGAAAAATAAGCACTTCTCGATACTTATAAACCTATTTTCTATGTGCATGCCAATTTTCAGACCGATCTTTCACGTAGAAATGCTTGAAAAAGCATTTTATTATAACGCCTGATAAGCCATGTGGCTTTCGCGTTCGGAGCTTTGATTTATAACGGGCGTTCAGGCGTAAAACGATTACCCTAAATAATTACAATCGGTCAAAATACTGGAATATTGTTACAAGCTATGTAGAAAAAGAAGTAAACAACTATTAAAACGTGTTCATGAGCTCTTTCAGCACAAATTGTTGCGATTTGAGATGCTCAAGACGAGTTTTTGTACATTTTTTTTTCTTATTTTCCTCTGAAAACGTATTTTTTTCTTAAAAACTCACGATGCTCCTTTAATTCGTGAAACAAACGCATTTATTCCGTGAAATTTGCCAAAACGCATCATATCTCACTAAAAAAATGATGATTTTCTATAAATACAGCACCTTTGTGACTAGGCCTGGTTTTGCGTTTAGGTCATAATACACCAAATAGTTTCCCTATATAATTCAATGTAAAAGCGACAACTTTGAGCGAAAATAAATGCAACATTTTGCACATAGAGACCCCCATAACCATACCTTTTCTTAAAGGCCATTCTAAGCGGAATCGATTTATGCAATAAAAAAGATATGTCATGTACAATGCAAGAAAGAACTTGACACAAATCAAAATCGACTGTTTTTGCAACTTTTTTTTTCGGCCGTTTCTTAGTGGAATGTAACCTTTTCTAGTGCAATGGTTTACTATAGTCTTCAAGTGTATCATATTTCAGGGATTCAGTAGTGAACACCTATTCATGCCCTACCATTATCTCCGCAAGATAACACCTGAATAATGGTAAAAAGTGTAAAACATGCCTTCCTGTCAACTATGATATTTTTTTAGAGAGTACAGCCCTACATGAAGCGATCATTTAGTGTATTGTAACCTGTAGCGATAATAAACCGGTGCGCGAGATTTGGTAATCTCGATTGATTGGTCCCTGTGTAGCGATAATGCGGCTACACGATATCGATTGCGAGGGATTTCGCTTATTGAGCGGGTTACGTTTTTTCGGATTCAAATTATATTATGTTAAATAAACAAGTACCTATTCGTTCAATTGTTGCGTTGTTGATCTCAAAATCAATCATTATTTAGTCTAATTATTACGCAGTATGTCGAACGGGGACCCAATTATCGGACCCTTTGATGAATATTAATTGCCGGTTGTTTCGCCAGGGTTAAATTGCCGTTGTTTATCGCACGTATGTGCATGTACAAAAGACCGGTCTTTTAATAGAATTAAAATGTAACCATGTTTTGTTTTAATTAGGTCCCTGTATGTACTTTTGAATATACAGCAATTTTATGTCCGTACGCATATGCTGAGGCTATATAGATGTAGAGGTTATACATGTAGGCGTTATACATGTAGTATAACGTAAGGCTATAAAACATGAAAATATACAGCACAAATAAATGCATGTAGTATATCGTAAGGTTTTAAGAATATTTCAACTTGTCGTGTTTTCTTTTCGCTCAAACTGTCAATTCATCCTAGACACCGCGTAGCAATCTTCACACAGAGTTGTCGTTCCATGCGCTCATTATACTTGACGTACATAAAGTTAGGTTCATCATATAACATAAATAAACTTATTAAAATAGTAAAAATAACAACGGTTAAATTATTGTACAACATGGCTAGGCTATCATCACGTGGTTGGTTATGAAGGTATGGATTTGATCCAGCTTTACTGGTTTAAGTCAAATCTCTGTACGGAGGTTGACCACGTAGAAGATGTGACTGGGCATTTACAGGGTGCAGGATCACGTGACTTTGTGGGTTTCCCAAATTAAACTTTAAAATATATGTAAACACACCGGTAAGTGGTGTTGGTTTTTTTTCCAAATAACTTTTTAAAACAATTTCATTCAATAATTTCAACTAGTCCATAAAAGACAGCTCTTTTTATGCTGCTTATGGCAATGTGAACTTCACCACAATTACTTTATTTAATAAGTGTGTGGCTATCATCACGTGGTTGGTTATGAAAGCAGCTTTGATGGTTTAAGTCAAATCTCTGTACGGAGGTTGACCACGTAGTAGTTGTGACTGGGCATTTACAGGGTGCAGGATCACGTGACTTTGTGGGGTTCCCAAATTAAACGTTAATGGATGCACAAACACCGGTAAGTGTTACTTTTTTCCAATAACTTTTAAAACAATTTCAATTATTTCGACAATTGCATAAAAGACATATATTAATTCTGCTTATGGCAATACGAACTACATCCGAATTACTTAATTGTAAAAGCATGTGTTTAAGTTTAGAAATTATAAATGCACTGCATTCAGTTATACGCTTAGGCTTCACGCAACGTGAAAGTTTGTCACCTATTTCAGACGGATTCAAGGATTCATTCTTATACCTTAAGATATCGGCTCACACTGCAAGAAAAACTGAATTTTATGCACTAAGAAGTTTTGCAAATAAATTTCAAAAACTTGGGATATTTGCAAAAATAAAGTTGTTAACGGAGTGTTTACATCCTGTCCAGCCCGTGTGTAAACTCCTGAACACCTCGTTGATTCTGAGCCCTGAAAAAGGCTCTTTCCACATCTGGTCTCATGTAACCAAGACCTAATTTGTGAACAACTTCATCGATTGGACTTATTTAACAAAAGGTACAGCGCTCTGCTAAATGTAAAGTTTCTATTATGTGCAATCATCAAATGAAATAAATACATTTTTATCGTCTGTAATGCTTTTTGTCAGGGCAAAAAAATGCAAAAAAAAATCACAATATACAGCTTACACGTTTATGATTGTTATTTATGTACCGTTTAATATCAAATAAATGTACCGTGTTTTTGTCTGTTAAAGTCGATTTCTGTTAAAAAGTACAGTTAGTTATGAAATTATTATGAAATGCATGTGATGTATTTGCCTGTTTCCGCTGTTTTTCGTTAATATATAGTTAAAATAATAAATTCAATGTGTATATAATCACAGAACACTCTCACGCAAAATTTATTTTTATCTTTATTACTTTTTTTCCCGCATGTATGCATGTTTTATATTGATCACGATGAGCTGTAAAATTTTTGTTCTGTTCTGTTCTGCTAAAACGTCTGTATGTTTAATCAGGGCGTTAGCACATAGTGGATCACATTACTTCTATGAACAAGAAGTGCTTAACTATTCTATATTCCTCTTCCCAGGATACAAATGCATGGACCGTTACAAAACTATCAATATTTTGAGCGCTCTTTATGTAAGATAACAATTTTTGCATGATTGTAAATCATTCATATTCAAGTATACATCTAGATTATTTTAAACTGCTTTCCGTGTCTCTGGTTTTTTGATACCCGGTTTATCAGTAGAATGTCCTAAATAACACTATACAAATACGCCTACAAGTCGCTCTTTCGAAGAAAAGGTAAAAACAGTTACTATATATACCTTAGCTATATACTTTATGTTTCTTATTTAGCGTATTTTAAGTGTAACATAATTGTGCCACCTTTTCCATTTTGCATTAGTTTGTACACCATACAGTCCTTTTTTCAGTTATTTATGTATCATTCATTTCGTCAGATGTAAACAGGACATGCTTCTGCAGCTGGTTCCATGATCTGTTATTTAATAAGAGGCTAAACGAGTTTTTACGTGAGATTTTCGGTAAGGTTCACACCGTAAATTCAAAATTATTATAACTGGTAACTGTAGTTAGTAACTTCTCAGATACTCGTGAAGAAATGATGAAATGCTTCTACGCACGTGTCTGTGTCGCATGTTTTCATTCCGAGAGAAGTTGGCGTCTCTGAGACTCAATCTGCATTCTGCATGTCACGACTAATAATAATTTATTTCTTATCAATCAAGTTAGACATATTTTCAACGTGAAAAGGCTGTAGGTACACGTGCCTCACAGCTTTTCACTTTTACGAATGTTATAGATACGAAACAAATCTCACCGCTACCAAACGCACTGATAAATCGCCGCTTTTGAAATTACACATCTGTCAGTTTTTACATTTCTGATTTTGTTAATTTTCTATAATATTTAATCCAAATTATGAGACAGTTATATGACCTTTATATGATTTAGGAACATGCTTGCACAATAGGCTCCAGAAATTCTATGTTCTGATAATTCTCTTTCACAAAAATCACTTTTATAATACATTTTGTGTAAAATCGATTTCCACATGCGACGGATATCAGTACAATATGGAAAGTTTTTAACAATTTGTTTTCAAGTAATAAACAGCATATAAACATTTAATGATCGAAAATTACTGTTGCAAAATGTGAGTTTCAATGATTCAATTATTTAGTAAGTATACACTACTGTCACACTATCAAGCAGAAATTAGTGTAAATGATAAATCAATATTGTTTTTTTTGAATTTACACTTTTCCGATGCTCATGGGAGAGACCGTCTTCAGAAAAGCGACAGATGTAACGAGTTTGCTGAATTCAATCAACACGACCAAGAGAATCTACACACTCGGCAGCATTTCAGGGTAAGGGTTAGGGTTAGGGGTTGGGTTTGGGTTGGGCTTAGCATTAACCCATACCCTAACCCTAACCCGACCCCTAACCCTAACCTAACCATAACCCAGGGTTATCTCCTCTACACTATGCCTCGCTCGTTGTAATTGTCCTCTTCCCCATTTCAACATCATCGACCTTTTAACATTTATTGTAATGTGTTATGTAATGTTTCGACGTACGAGTGATGAAGATATCTTATTCGTCACTTTCTCAGGCAGAAAACATTTTAATTTTCTGTTCATTGCACGGTAACAATTCAATGTTAAATGTTTATTAACAATAAGATTATATGTGTTGAGTCAATTATATGCGTTGACGTTCCTGTTCTGTTTTCTCGAATGCAAAACGAAAAACGCAAAGACGGTTAACAATGAAGAAGGTTAACATTACCCGTACTTAAGGGTGGGGTATACTACAATAGTGTGTCTTTAACAGCTTGTAAGACAACGTTGGCCAGTCTAGTGTTTATTATTGAAATCTGTACATATTGGCTGCTTTCAGGGAAAACGGGGCTTAATGCATGTCAAATAAGATTAGCCTGTGCACACTGATTTGCTGGATCAAGGAATTTGTATTTTAATACACACTCTTTATAAATTTGAATGGGTTGTGGTCATTTCAAACTTGCGCTATAAAAAGCTATAACATAGTTTTGAAAACTGAGTTGCGTCTAAGATTATACAGCAGCGAACAAATTCAGTGCCTTCAGCGCTTTAATTTCACAATTTTTTCACTTGTACATTAAACCTTGTTGATTGCGCAGAGCTTGTTGATTGCGCAGAGCTTGATAGGTTGACATTGATACTTAAACATAGAAGGACATACGCTGTTGAATTATCAATATTTATTTATTTATATTAATATTTATAATACGATTTCAACATAAATATTTGTATTCATATAAAGAAAGTAATGTTAAATGAAAAACGACTTAAGCTCATTCGTAGTCTTTTTATGTACATATGCTGGAAACATATGCAGAACTAAATAATATAAAATGTGTGTACGTCTTTCTTTTGGGGGGAATATAAAACTATATGAATTCTTGTTAGCATATCAGATGAGCGAAAAATAAATAGCAATAATAAGATGATTTAACATATGTAAGTGCACCTAATGAAATTTTCAAATAATTGTAAAATGTAAGACCATAGCCTCCACGTATAAACCGTCTTGATAATATAAAGGGACACGCACGCTATCAATTGATTTGGAGAGTTGGGTGTAGAACTGTTGTAACCTCTCATTATTGCTCTCTGAGACACGATATCATTCGGATAGTATATTGGAAAAAAGGAATGATGAATCTGTTAAATTTTCAATATTACCACCACATTAGACAATTTTTATTCAATCGTTTCTATTGGCGGGAAATGTTACATTTTATTGGTTAATATAAAGGTCAATAAAGGTCAACACACAGATTACGCCGAAAAATATTAATATTGTGTAAGAAGTCGACATAAATGTACGTCAGAAAACAGTTTTTATAGTTTTCAGTTTGATGAAACTTCAACATCAACAATTATTCCATTAAATGAAATCATTTCTCAATTGTACAGTATTTAAAATACTGTTATTATCAAATTCTTCTGATAACACGACCTGTGTCCGTACACAAACAGTGGATAACCATTAACCTTGCAAACACTGATCACACAATCGTCGTCAAAGGGTAGTTCGTTGATAATTTGTCCAGGGCTTTTTGAAAGTCCACTTTGTCCACTAAAAGATAACATATCAATTCGTATTCACAAGTCTTCACTTATGAGCGAAGAATGCCGTCGTTTCTTATTCAAATGTGTTCACTTATGAATATAAAATGACGTTTTTTTCTATGGTATCAACAACTCGAGTCCAAACCACCATTTTATAAAGAAAATACAAAGATGCAGGTAATGCGATCGATGTTTATTTGTTCCTAAGATTGGAATTTGAAGCATATTGTGCTCAATTTTAATGTTCTCTACAGAATAAGAGAGTAAAGACAAGCACACACTGATATCGGCTTAACTTGTATCTTTATGTATCCATTATGGCATACTGTTATTGAAGATGTCGTCGGTGTGCGCCAGTATTAAGCTCGTGCTTGAAAGACCACCTGTCAGCTCGACTAGACCACTGTGCTTCACAAAGTGTTCTTAACTGCTTGCATTTGTCGGATAAACCACAAACGATGTCGGGAGTTTCAAAGAGTTGTTCGCCTTTATAAATACCTTATTCACGTTAAATCTTCAATGGTTGTGATGTACCCATCTTAATTAACTTCATCTAGACAGTAAAAGACTGTTGGTCACGCCAGGCCAATATGATTTAGTGGTGGTATATTGAAATCGGTATTTGGCGACCCATGTCTTCTGTGTAGACTTTGAGCCAGTAATTCGTGAAGCCGGTACGCGAGCTGTAAGCGATGAGACGTACAGTAGCATTGATATTAATCTGCAATTCTTTTTTTCCAATACATTATGATTTAAACAATGAACAAGAGATGTGTTTGTCAGAAACACAATGCCCCTTATTGCGCCGCTTTGAAATAAAATTTGAATATATCATTTGGCAGGTTAGGAAATTATCTCCCTTTTAAAGTTTATTACTTCCCTTGGATTGTATTTTTTTGACTTTTGACCTTGAAGGATGATCTTGACTTGACCTTTCACCACTCAAAATGCCAAATATCAAGTTGCTATCTTCAATATTCAAAAGTAATGACAAAAAACTTAACGAAGGGTAAAGTTTTAGGAAAGAAAAATACAATGATAGTTCACCTTTGACCTTGAAAGATGACCTTTATATTGACTGTTCACCACCCAAATGTGCAGATCCATAGGATACACATGCATGCCAAATATGAAGTTGCTATCTTCAATATTGCAAAAGTTATCAAACTTTAACCGAGCTTAAAGTTTTGGGACAGAATTACAGACAGACAGACAGGTCAAAAACAATATACCCCCGATCATTCGATCTGGGGGCATAAACATATACCAGGTAATGCTTAAATTGAATAAATGTTACTTTATATTAAAAACTACTGTCTCAACTAAATCATGTCTAGCCTCCTCTCTCGCTAACATTTTTTTCTACGCCATCACCATATAACCATGTGAATCAGGAATGCAGATCTGTGGCTACAAACGACTGATTTCAAATCAATCCACATTTAGACATACAGATGCCAGTTGAAAAATCGGGCTATACAAAAGCCGTCGGTACTATATTTACGGGTATAATAGTATGTAAACAACTTTCCAACCAAATAAACAAAAACCGAGTTGACGGATTAGCCCTTATCTTTCCATATCGTCGTAACTTTTGGGGATTGGGATCTTAGTTCAAGCGGACAAGAGGTCATGTACCATATCGTGTATACTCTACCACGGAGCTTTCGTTTAAAACACGAAACTTTGAAAAATTCTTCTTTTGTATCGTTAATTTTGTGTTCGTTTACATAATATGTGCACGTGGAAAATATATAACGATTAAGGTATGGATCATGGAATAAGTAAGGTCGTCTTTATTAATTGCTGGACATTTAAAACAATTGTGCAGTTTTTATCGGGATAAAAACTGCTACGAGCAAAGACATTAATAGTTCGATAGATAACAGCAAATAGAGATCAAGTAAAAAAGAAGTGGTAAACTGATTCAACTTCTCCAGAAATACACAAAGGTGAATGGATGTAACATACGTGTATATTTAAGTTTCTACATTTATTTCTTTTTATGGCGTGCACATTTTTTTTCTGTCTCCAACGAAGTTATTGTTCATGTGTATTGCGATAAAGTGGGTTTTAACTGCAAAAGAGAGCCTGACATTTTCATTTAATAACTTAAATTGCTCCATGTGTCAAAACAAAAACACACGGTTTTAAAGATCGCTAAGTTTGGTGCGTTTTGATCCAATAGCATAATATTTTGCCTTTCTTACATTTCTAGCAGATTGTTTAGAAACAGTTTCTGGTAAAATGATCGTATACTTTCATTAAGGATCGATCGTGTAAGATGTGTATTGGATCAAACATAGAACAAAACCATATAAAAGTGGCACTCTAATATGCATAAGAGATGCTGATCTTTTTTGCATTGGATGACAAAAGTTATCAATTTTAAGTTATAACTGAAAACTGAAAAACGCACCTTCTGCACGTGATGAAAACTTTACTTCATATACATGTATATGTTTATCCCTATACTAGTTATTTTGAGTGAGACATATCTAGTATTTTATATAATAAGATTGTTTTAATTTTCGTAAATAGTATTAACCACCAGTATGGTCATATGTAAATGCATTTTTTTATTATGTTTTGTATTGGTATAAATTAAGTATCTAAATACGTCAGTTATGACGGAGGATTAATTTTCCCGTTGAATACATGAAATGTTTAACACCAAATGTTACAATATTAGAAATATAGTTATTTAAAAAATATTATTAAACTGGCTAAAATTGCTTTACAGTTTCTGAAAATCTACTGTGGCAGAGGCGTATTTAGGTGGGGGGCTAGGGGGCTAAAGCCCCCCTAGCTGGCTGGCTAGACACGATTCTTAATAAAAACGAGCCCCTTACAGTTTCAATCCACTTGTGTATTTCCTGTCATATGTCCCTAATTAAGCCATAAACAGCTGTCGATTTGTGTGATTATCCCCCAGGCATGCGTACAGAGTGAGACGATCTAACCTTCGTCAGCTAAAGTGCACGCTTCATTGACTGTAAGTAATAAGCTGCGCTATTTGATTGGCTGAAGAAGATACATTCAACTAATGAAATTCATCCATACATTTAGCTATAGATAAATGTTTACAAATGGCTGCCGCATGAGACTTGTGAAAAACAATCTTTCAATTTGTAGCAATTAAAGAGTTTAGACGAACGCAATGGACAATCATTATTACTTTTTCAGTAATTTCTTTGATGAATTTAATTGGTATTAGCTCTTTAGAGTGATAATCCTTTTGAGTAGTAAATAATTGACAGTGAAATTCAACTGCACACTTAATGAATGGCAATTATTTATTTTTTTGATTTGTTTTTTTTTTACAAATCGGGCTAACTGCTTTGATGTTCATCCATAGTTTTTAAATTAAAAAAGACTCAAAAATGAAGAATTACTTTGCTATATGAAACTAAATCATTTTCTTAAAGCGTGACAACATCGAGGCAGCAACACCCGAATTAAACTACACAAGAAACCTAACGACTCCCTTTGTTGACACTTTTGTGAACGAAATGGACTCCCGATTCAGTTATTTGCAGACTAAGGCAGCCATGGATTGAAGTTTATACCTGAACAAATGTGCTCCTCTCCTGTCAGTGCTAGTGACATTGAATGGTTCAATGATGATCTACCTTTCCCTCAGTCCCTCCCTGCCGAGTTGCACTTTATATGGCAGGCTAGGTGGAAAGGTGTACCCAACCCACCTACTTCCCTTCAGGGCTCTGATGCACGTTGTGATTCCCAGCTGTACCCCAGCATTTACACTGTTTTGTCCATATCATGTGTGTTCCCTTTCACATCATGCGAGTGTGAAAGGAGTATCAGTGCCCAAGGACTTGTTAAGACAAAACTAAGATCATCAATGGGTCAGGACAGGTTTTCCGCTGTGTGCCTGCTTTCCATTCATAGGGCCATGGACATAAACATTTTAATGTTGTACCTCAGTTGACCTAGTAGGATATCCAACAAGGTTAAATAGGAGGTCCACCCATCTTACACCGTTAAAAAAGTTATGGATAAAGATAATGTATCCCACCACTTTAGTGGTTTGAGAGACATTTGATTTACCCCTGTGTGTCTGTCTGTCCGTGTGTCTGTCACACTTGATGTGTGAACTCAAGTTCTTATTTGTTTCACATGCACTTTTATCATGCAAAATGCTGATTAGATAGCAGGAAATCGCATCATTTCAAGGTGCCATTTCAAAAAAATTTCGACGACGGAAGGGGACACCCCTCCCGCACCCTCCCCTGTTGAGACCCCCTCTGAAAATTTTCTGGATACGCCACTGTGTGGACAAATGGGGTTTTATTTTTATTATACGTTAAATGTACGTGTAATTGAAGCCACAGTTTAGTATTTTGCGTTCCTTTTTTCTTTGAAATGACTACTCAAAACTATTACCAAGATAAGGCATAGCGGTATCATAAGTTTTGTAACAGACATGTGTCTGCTACAAGTAGTCTATGACAACAAGAAGTTTGTTTTAACTGTCTGTTTTAATTAAATACATGATTATAAAAAACAAAACTGAATGGTTTCAAGAATTACAAACGATTTTTAATTGAGACAAAAACATTTGTCAATAAAATGTGTTTAACTTGTAACACGTTTCTTTTTTTTTGCCTCGTACATATTTGACCTGAGTTAAAGCTACTGGTCCATCGATGAAATAAAAAGGAAAAGATCAAATTAATCAATTTTCAAAAACCGTACGTGCAAAAGGAATCATATGCGATGAAATATAAACAAAAATAAATTTGACCAAATTATGCTCTTCCAATAAAAAACATAGTGTTATACCCCGCCCCCTAAAGAAACACTGCATCAATAAACACTGTTTCAATTAAAACACGCACATTCATTGATCAGAACTGTTGTATTTAATACAGTATGGTGTTGTTGTTTCACGAATCGACTAGATAAATATAGTATCGTAAAATGAGATCATACAAAATCTTTAAGTTATTCATATGTTATTAACCTTATATGTTATATATCATGTTGATGTTTAAAACACATTTTTTTGGTATTGTTTATATAAAACTACGAGTATTTAATATAATGGAATTTCATAAACGATTAAGTCATGTTTCGATTATAATCAAGTATGTTTCTAATACTGTTTAAATATTTATCTTTGAACTTTACTTATCAGAACTGCTTGCATATTCACGTAAAATACGCCGAATATCTTTTTTGAGATATGTTTGTAAAATGTAAATAACATGGCAGTGTCGTGAACATGTGATGCAATATAATTATATTCAACACATATTTTCAGTGAAAATTCATCGTGTAACGATATCGTTAACTCGGTGCGCCTGATTCAATCATAATGCAGAGAAACGATATTAATAGTGACGACCTTCGTCGTCGGAATATGGTGGACGCCTGGCGTCTTGACGCCCCGGTTGACGCTAAGGATCCGTTATCAATCACGCGGAGCAGTGGCGTCATGGTGCGGCCCTTAACGTTCGGGTCTTTACCGGATCTTCGGAGTGCTGAGCGAAACGAGGCACAGGACGACCATGAAATTCGCACGCAACCTGTTAGACACCTTGTACATTTATCAGTGAGATTGTGTCCATCGCTCTTAAGTAGGTATACCTATATGCATCCGCAAATAAGCTTTCACAGCAAGTGGTGTAGTGTATAGTTGAGCTTTTTGACATACTTTGAAGCATGTGTGCATTAAGTGTAACTTTTCCCCAAAATTGTATTTTCGCTAAGAAATGACAACGAAAAATCCCACGAAAGCGGAAAGTGTCCTCCCAAATAAGCCCTTGTGGACTGCGTAGACTATTTTGTGCCAACAGTTTCCGTACATGCATTTAGCCCCGTTTTTTTTCAGAGTGAGGCTCATTTATATGACATAAAATCCTCATATCCCCCAATTAGTATCTCAGAATGAAGGACGAAATACCAATGACCTTGAAACTGCATGCTGGAAGAACAGAATCAGCCCCGATCTTGATCAAGTTCTCTTATCTCTTTATAACATAAGCTTCATCAGGACAATGTAGAAAACGGCAATTAAAATGAGTTTAATTTACACGGATTGACGTATTATATGTCATTCATATCGAACTACTATACCATTTACGAATGATAAGTATCAATGTATTTAAAAGAAAATAATACATTTACAATTTCGTATACAAGTGCATATAAAATAGTGATTTCGTGCCAATGCTATGGGGTTACTGTGTGTTGTTCTGATATCTCTTGTGGCTGTAAAGATTTTCTAAGTATCGTTCAGAGTTATTAGCGCAGAAGAAATTCAAGGCATAGTATTTTAAGTAAGATGTTATTCGTGTACGACGCTTTGCTTTTCCAACGTTTCAGAACAACTGAATATATAACAAAAGATGTTATGCAACACAGGATGCCAAATTGTTCGCCATGGTTGTTGAAATTTGAAAACAGAGTAAACACTTTTAACTAAACACATTATTTCTTGCCATAGTGACAAAAACACTTTCCTTACGCATCTAATTATTATAGTCATGGCCTTTGACGTCGATTTCGGAGATTGTGTATACCTCAGAACATGCCAACAAATATAATATTGTATGCTGTATTGTATAACTATATAGAATATTGTATGCTGTATTGTATAACTATATAAAATGAAAAGACAATAAATCCGCTTTCTTTTTCCATCGTACAAACTTTCTTTGGGAGGTTAGCAAACGTGGCTTTCTAGTGTAAGATTCAAGCGGTCAGCGCGTTATAACACAATCAATAAAAGAGAAAAATAACATTATGCATAAAAAATCGATATGTGACATAAAAGACTGCGTTCGTCTTCTGATTTCGATATGTCATTAGACTATGCACACATAATGACTTGTTTTCTTTCTTCAAGGGCCATGGAAGCGGACAGAGCGACAGAACTCTAGGAATCAGATGCTTCACATCCAATCAGAGATTTCTCTCTCGGACACATCACATGTGAACGCAAACTACGCAGCAGACGAGAGTGATAGACGACATCAGGACGCGTTTGTGTTGGCGTTTGGTATGCGAGGCAGCCATATTGGAGGGTTTGAGGATGCTAAGCACGTGACATGTTTAACAAACGGGAGGCTTCTCATCTCCGATTATATCAACAGTCGACTCCAAGTGTGCACAACCAAAGGTGGATGTCTTGCGGTACTCGACAAGGACGTGAAGTTTCCATGGGCAGCGGTCTTGACTCCGGACAATAATATCGCAGTAACCCTGTGCACCGAGCGGTGTGTTCGTATCTACTCGATGGACGGAGACCTATTGCAGATGTTTGGTGAAAACTTGTTTGTGTGTCCCACAGGGATTGCATGTGACGACAAAGGTAGGATGATTGTGTGCGATGCTAAAACGGACAAAGTCTCAGTCTTTGATAAATATGGCAACTTCGTCCGATTCTTAGGCAATTTTGATCGAGTCGAGGAAACTTTCTCGAAACCAGGATATGTTTGCATATCTGTGAATGGTGACATTATAATCTCAGATTCCGGAAATCATAAAATAAAAGTGTTCGACGCTGAATGTAATTTTGTTAAAGCCTTTGGCTCATTTGGGAGAGGTGATGGTCAATTTAAATGCCCATACGATGTCGCAACAAATGTGTTTGGAAATATTTTTGTTGCGGACCATTACAACAGTCGAATTTCAGTGTTTACTCGTGATGGTGTATTCATCCGCCACATGTTGTGCAGTAAACACGGACTTCTTCATCCCCAGGGCGTCACTGTAACAACAGATAATCATCTAGTAGTAACACACGGACATTTAAAGGCCACGGAAATTCTCGTTTTCCGACTGGCAATCGAATCTACAAAACCATATCGATGTGACATCATAGAATATGTCTAATATATAAAAGAAAGTATGATTTAATGTTGTTGTCGTTTTATTAACTTATGTGTGATGATTTGTGATTAAAAAACGTGTGAAATTAACGCAAGGCAATATAAACACAGTAAATAGACGATCCATTTTATCAAAGTTAGACCACATACAGAAGCACATATAACATTCTAGTTAAGTAGTTGTAAGCCGTTTGTGCAGATAAAATCTTTAGAAATATTTTAAAAGTCATTATGGTGTTTATGGTTTGTTATAAATTCAGAGAAGAAAATCCATACGAATTGTAAAACGTGCCACGTTGATTAAGTATCTAGTAGTCGAACTCTCAGGTTGTACCGATTTGTATACAATTGGAATAACATCATTCCAGTGACAACCCAGCTCTTGTAAGAATGCCTTAAACTGAACTCCAAGCAAACTGATTTTCAAAGAAAAGGAAGAGAGAGAGCTGGTGACCTTGCACTATGATTCTTAAACGCACTACTTACACTTGGACATAGCATAACTTGTTTGAACCATACTGGTATTAAATAAGTTATAACTGCATGATGTACTATTAAAGTAGTTAATCATTAACGAATTCTCATTTTTATTGTTGCCTTAGTTTGCAAAATATATGCTTTTCGTGACGCAATCTTAACGGGATTAGTTTAATGATTTTGGTTGTTGTTTTTTTTAAGTGTATCGGTACGTGCCTAAAATTTCTCAAATTCAACATCGGAACTATTGCTTAATAACAAGGAATACTTTAAAGAAAAAACGAACAAGTTAAGGTTCATGGGGGGGGGGGGGATAAAATTCATTAAAACTTCGCTTTGGTTTTTCTTCATTCAATGTGGTACAATATGGTCAAACTTTATATCATTTTAAAGCTTAAAACGGATAGAATAACATAAACACATTTTTGACATTCAATATTTGTGAGCTTTATTCATATTTTGGTTTAAAACTAATACATTTTTACACTAATTTACAAAATCTCAATCTAAAGTTAGATAGGATATGCACTACCTTAAGTTGAATAAATACAAAGCTATAAACATATACAAGGTCAAGTTAGCAACATTTCAAAGAAAATTATTGTCATAAAACAACAAATGAGTTTTTATTCAACTGCCTTTTTTGGATACATTTCCTAAACAAAGTTCTAAAAATAACTAAAACGTAACTACTTTAAAAAATCCAGGTATGGTGGATAATAAGTCACAATTCTATAATAAGTCACAATTTTATTTCAAAGGCATAACAATTTTGTTATTTACCTCTCAACCAAATTGCAAATTTTAAACCATCTCAAATTAATATAGATTGCAGACGACATATAAAATTGTAAAGGAATAAAAAAAAATGGCAAACCGATTGATTTTATATTTCGATTCCTTCCACCCATTTTGAAAGCGTGGCCATCGCTGTGATCCGTAGAAAAACGTGCAAAACAAATCGGTCGAAACCACGTGCAGTGGTGAGAAAACCGGGTATGTGTATACACATACCTGAGAAAACACATACAGTTGGGTGGCAACTAGTAAAACAACTATTAACATTAATCAACAAGAGATCGCACTAAATAACAGAAATGACCACGTAAAGATATCACCACTTACCCTATTTCAAATATTTTCTAGCTGAAAATTGTCCCCCACACGTCTTTTTTAGTTTATTTGTATTGTTTTTCTGGAGCCGAAGTGCATCTCACAGAATATCCATCCAACTTCCGTTGTTTTCACTTTCGTTGTTAAAAACTCCGTTTAAAAGAATTATTTCTACTTTTAGATTGTTAAAGCGATGTATTATTATATATTATCAATAGAATAGTATACCGTGATGAATTGAACGTCGTTACGTATCGATCTTTCTGTCAGTCTGTAAGCGTACTATTTTATGCGCAATAATATAGTACATGTGATTCGACAACGATTGTAAACATTGGTGAAATGCTTCTTACATAGTTATTCTTTTGAGTGTTTATGAGGTCTGATCGTGCAGTTTGCAAACATCAACGGAAAGATTACAATCCAATGCATTTGTCATCGTCAACCGTTTGGAATGTCAATTAGGCGATGAGTGAGTTTTTAGCATGTTTCTTTCTATTTTATTAATTTAAAAATGGCTGCCCCCATGGTGATGAAATGACATGTGTTCGAGTTTTGATATTTCTAGATATGTAAAAAAAAAATTACTATTTAAGCGTAACTTGCCCTCGTCAATGTCGATATTAATCACTAGTTATATAATTTTCCGCCGAAATACGTGGAATAAACATGATTTAGATTTTTGAAAATAATGTATATTTTATTGTTAAAATCGCTTTGTATTTTGATTGATTTTGTGGATGTTATGATACGTTGATGTACAAAATTGGTAGCAGTTTGAAGGAAAAACATCCTTTAAAGCATATATGTATACATTTTCAATGTGGCACTCTTCCTTTAGTCAAATTTTAGTTCAATGCTAGGGGTCCCACATTTTTCAAAATGACGCCTCTACATGAACCTTAAACCCACATAAAACGCTTTGCAATTTTTTCCATTTCATATGCTTATTCCTTATGATTGAAAATGAAGTTTAAGAACGCGTCGACGTTATGAGTGTAATTTCGCTACCTTTTGTAATAAGTTATTTTTGCTTGTAATTGAAATCTATATTTTCATTAAGTGAACGAGTCCTTTCAACACACAGTCTTCGATCTGGATAAAATGCTGTCCACTTAAAAACACACATGAAAACTCCGGCCGACTTGTTAAATCAACTTTCTTAACCCTAAAACAATCTCTGAAATAAACAAGTGTAGAATACCATACAGTCGATAACTCAGCTCTGACTGTATTTATAGAACAACGGTATATACATGTACTATTCCATCGTCATAGTTAATAGTTCAATAAAAAAAACACGCAAACACAAGTTTCTGTTTAGTTACGCGTTAAAATTGCATACATCATAATATATAGCATCGGTATTCTCGCTTTAATGGGTAAGGAAGACATAATATTGTTGTTATTGTTATCCAAAAATCCTCTTATTGTTAACGCCAATCTGACACCGTGCATGCAGAAAGGACACGTTTTTGTGACCTTGGATGTCAAAGTTCTGTACACAATGCAACAAGAACTTTATAAGTCGTTCGAAAATAAAACACACACTAACTTAATCATGATAGTTAAAAAAGTATTCCTTGCCTACCTTTTGTTCTGTATTCGTAAGGCAGACATGACAAACGTGCATACATGTATCCCGTGTCTTCATGAACAACATATCTACGTGAACAAAATGTATACACGGAAAACATGTTGCCATGAACAATAAATCTACGTGAACAACATGTCTACATGACATGTAACCTCCGATGAACCTGAAAAATGATAACAATATAACATGTTCTGGTTAGTTTAAACCTATTTATTTTAGTGCGATTGCATCGAAAGCCTACTTAGGCTTATATAAACGCGCTCGAGTCCGTTTCCTGGGCCTAAAACCAGTACTTGGTGTCTTTAGGGGAGATCTAAAGAACGCTCCCACGGTGGGGATCGAACCCGTGACCTGCCTGTTCTGTTTGCAGGTTCCTCCGGAATTGAAAGAGTCATGCTTTAGTAGTAGTTACAGTAACATTAGTAGTAGTAGAAGTAGTAGTAGTAGTAGTAGTAGTAGTAGTAGTAGTAGTAGTAGTAGTAGTAGTAGTAGTAGTAGTAGTAGTAGTAGTAGAAGTAGTAGTAGTAGTAGAAGTAGTAATAGTAGCAGTAGTAGTAGCAGTAGTAGAAGAAGTAGTAGTAGTAGTAGTAGTAGTAGTAGTAGTAGTAGTAGTAGTAGTAGTAGTAGTAGTAGTAGTAGTAGTAGTAGCAACAGCAGCAGCAGCAGCAGCAGTAGTAGTAGTAGTAGTAGTAGTAGTAGTAGTAGTAGTAGTAGTAGTAGTAGTAGTAGTAGTAGTAGTAGTAGTAGTAGTAGTAGAAGTAGTAGAAGTAGTAGTAGTAGTAGTAGCAGCAGAAGAAGTGTAGTAGTAGTAGTAGTAGTAGTAGTAGTAGTAGTAGTAGTAGTAGTAGTAGTAGTAGTAGTAGTAGTAGTAGTTGTAGTTGTAGTAGTAGTAACAGTAGTAGTAGTAGTAGTAGTCGTACTAGTAGTAGTAGTAGAAGTAGTAGTAGTAGTAGTAGTAGTAGTAGTAGTAGTAGTAGTAGTAGTAGTAGTAGTAGTAGTAGTAGTAGTAGTAGTAGTAGTAGTAGTAGGAGTAGAAGTTGTAGTAGGAGTAGTAGTAGTAGTAGTAGTAGTAGTAGTAGTAGAAGTAGTAGTAGTAGTAGTAGTAGTATTAGTAGTAGTAGTAGTAGTAGTAGTAGTAGTAGTAGTAGTAGTAATAGTAGTAGTAGTAGTAGTAGTAGAAAAGAGCAGAAGAAGAAGTAGTAGTAGTAGTAGAAGAAGTAGTAGTAGTAACAGTAGAAGAAGAAGAAGTAGTAGTAGTAGTAGTAGTAGTAGTAGTAGTAGTAGTAGTAGTAGTAGTAGTAGTAGTAGTAGTAGTAGTAGTAGTAGTATAGTAATAGTAGTAGTAACAGTAGTAGAAGTAGTAGTAGTAGTAGTAGTAGCAGCAGCAGCAGCAGCAGCAGCAACAGTAGTTGTAGTAGTAGCATAAGTAGCATGTCAATCTGTCGGTTCTTATTTCGGTTCCTTCGGAATTGAGATAGTCTAGTCATGCTTATTTGTCGGTTCTTATTCCGGTTCCTTCGGAATTGGGAGAGTCTAGCCATGCTTATCTGTCGTTTTTTTTCCGGTTCCTTCGGAATTGAGAGTCTACTCATGCATATCAGTCGGTCCTCATTTCGTCTCCTTCTGGATTGAGAGTCTTGTCATACTTATCTGTCGGTTCTGATTTCAGTTCCTTCGGAATTGAGATTGTCTAGTCATGCTTATCTGTCGGTTCTTATTTCGGTTCCTTCAGAATTGAGTCTAGCCATGCTTATCTGTCGGTTCTTATTTCGGTTCATTCGGAATTGAGAGAGTCTGGTCATGTTTATCTGTCAGTTCTTATTTCATCATTTTCATGTTATGTCTGGTCCCGTGAATTGTTTTTACTACGGACAGATGGAACTGTTCATACAAATATCACGATTGCTTGCATTCTCGTTATCTGTCGTGATATTTGAATGTACAGTTCTATCCGTTTTTTAGTCTTCATCAACAAATTGTTTACTTTGACGAAATTGTTTACAAAAGGCAGGGACCTATATTTGTTTGTGTAGGTCCCTGCAAAAGGCTATCCATAGTAATTAGTTACGCCATCTATTTAGTGCTTCATATTAATCCTAGATAAAGAGGTGACCCGTTCAACTATCAAAACAAATATATTATAAAAGGGATTAGTTGGCATGTGTTGTACAAACAGTAAAGTGATACCTGTTTGTCAAAAATACTGCGCTAATCCCCCATATTTGCAAACCGATTATGGAAGCTTAGCTCACACATTTATTTTTGAAATACATGTAAGTATGCTATGTAAAAGCATTTAAGTATAAAACAAACGGGGAAGTACAAAATATATTAACTTGATTTCTAAAGCAAGCATATGTTTGCTGGCGTTAGCAGCACGTTCCAAACATTTTAAAACAGTGGGTGAAAAACACCTGTATTGTAGGATACAACAGCAAATATCCATGATTAGAGTGTAGGACATTAGCCCTCTGGGACATTAGCCCCTAGGACAAAAGCCCCTATGACATTAGCCCCTTTGGACATTAGCCCCCTAGGACATTTGCCCATTAGGACATTAGCCCCTACCTATTTTTACATTATTTTTTTTAGGTATTTAATTTCATCTTTTTTAAAGTAATCGAATTAATGGTTTATTTTTTAAAAAAACAGCAACAACATGTTACTTATGTATCTAATTATAAGGTAATTTTAGACTTCTGGGTGGTGTCAGATAGCAAAATATTTGCAAAATAAATAGAGTCCAAATTTTTTTTATATAAGCTTAAAGAAATATATAAAAACACTAAAATGTACGTGTGTGGTACAAGCTATATATTGTTTGTATTTACATATGAAATTAAAAAAACGGAATAAAAATGCTTACTTAAAAAGTATTTTGGGGGTGAAACGACTACATAATATGAACATGTATATTAGAAGTAGTTATTTGTAATAATGGGATATGTGGAAAAAAAAACTTTATCGATTAGTATTAAAAGTGAGTGCATTTTATTTGTCTTAATAATTATTGATTTACAAAAAAATGATGTAAGTTGAGTCCTTCAAGTGATTAAAATATTTATCAATTGTACCTACAAATTACAAGTTGAACTTATTTGGATCTAATTAGAGCAAATTAACACAAATTTTATGCAAGTGGGAAAATATGGATACGTGAGTTTGGTTGGTGGAACAATACCGGCAAGTACTCCGGCTTCTCCCAACAGCATAAATACACAGCAAATTAAGTCATTCAGTCAGAACTAAGTTACGATTGCTGCGACACCCTCCTGGTTCTCACATAATGCAGCCTCAGGGGCCGGATGACCGTATACACTTCGAAAGACATTCACACACAAGGGGTATAGGACTTAACAATTCTGTCACTTTTTGTAATATATTTCTATCTATTCAAAACAAGTTGAAGACTAGATACCCTGCTTCCCCTTCATTCACATTGCATTTTGGTTTGCCAATTATACACCAATGTTATCAAATGCATTTTCGTTTGGTTTCATCTTCAAAATAGGTTCTGTATTTACAAAGCATAATAACTATACGCCTCCATTATTCAGTAAAACAATCATTAAAACAAATGTTGGTGACAACAAAATTATGTACTTACGAACATTTTATGTATTTCATAATACTATAAAATACATATTTTTTATAAATTAACTCATTATTCCTTCAAAATAATTTGAATATTTTTGGCTAATATAAAATATTTTGGAAAAATAAGCATGTAAAGCAGCTTATTGATTCTTTATAGCGTCAATCAACTTGCTTATATTAATGAGGTGTAGCGTCAATCAACTTGCTTATATTAATGAGGTGTAGCGTCAATCAACTTGCTTATATTAATGAGGTGTAGCGTCAATCAACTTGCTTATATTAATGAGGTGGTATAAGCATGTAAAGCAGCTTACTGATTCTTTATAGCGTCAATCAACTTGCATATATTAATGAGGTGTAGCGTCAATCAACTTGCTTATATTAATGAGGTGTAGCGTCAATCAGCTTGCTTATATTAATGAGGTGTAGCGTCAATCAACTTGCTTATATTAATGAGGTGGTATAAGCATGTAAAGCAGCTTACTGATTCTTTATAGCGTCAATCAACTTGCTTATAAAGCAGCTTATTGATTCTTTATAGTGTCAATCAACTTGCTTATATTAATGAGGTGTAGCGTCAATCAACTTGCTTATATTAATGAGGTGGTATAAGCATGTAAAGCAGCTTACTGATTCTTTATAGCGTCAATCAACTTGCATATATTAATGAGGTGTAGCGTCAATCAACTTGCTTATATTAATGTGTAGCGTCAATCAACTTGCTTATATTAATGAGGTGTAGCGTCAATCAACTTGCTTATATTAATGAGGTGGTATAAGCATGTAAAGCAGCTTACTGATTCTTTATAGCGTCAATCAACTTGCTTATAAAGCAGCTTATTGATTCTTTATAGCGTCAATCAACTTGCTTATATTAATGAGGTGTAGCGTCAATCAACTTGCTTATATTAATGAGGGGGTATAAGCATGTAAAGCAGCTTACTGATTCTTTATAGCGTCAATCAACTTGCATATATTAATGAGGTGTAGCGTCAATCAACTTGCTTATATTAATGAGGTGTAGCGTCAATCAACTTGCTTATATTAATGAGGTGTAGCGTCAATCAACTTGCTTATATTAATGAGGTGTAGCGGCAATCAACTTGCTTATATTAATGAGGTGTAGAGTCAATCAACTTGCTTATATTAATGAGGTGTAGCGTCAATCAACTTGCTTATATTAATGAGGTGGTATTCAGTTGTATGTCACTAGACTGTCGGTCTGATATCAACATCAGAAAACTAACTGAAATTCTATGTTATGTCCTTCATGGGAATATGCATTAAAACGAACAAGTTTTTTTGTCAATATCAAATAGTATGTCTCCATTACTAAATGAATGAGATTTGATTTTTTGAAACAAGTCACCGGCTGTCCGGTTAGGGCACTGTCTGGTACACGCTTTTCTCACATAGTCGACCTGGATTCAATCCCTGTTTTCGGAAGCAATTCAATTTTGTTGGCAGTCACCGCATCGGATAGGTGGGGTTTTATTTAGGTTTTCCACCCAAAACACAAGACAATACAAAAATTGAAAATCTTTCAGCACCAATCACATATACCAGGAAAATTAAGCTATAATTAAAATAAAGTGCCAAGTTTCACTGTCAGTTAATTAGGTAGGAGTGCTGGGTCACACCCCAGGTCCACACATTATGCAGCCTCGGTCAAGGAGGTACCACATTAACTTTGTAATACACACACATACATACAAAACAAGGCCCTCTGCCGAAATATTAAGAATGCAGATAAGATGATAGTGACAAGTCAGCCGTTTACTTTTGCGTAAAATAAAAAATCGGCATTGAGAGTCCTTAAATAACGCAATCTAAATTACTAAATAGCGCAAACTAAATTACTAAAGTTACTCCGTTTACTGGTACTACTTAAAAAGCTTTTCTTTAATTTGACCTTGTGACACACTTATTTAACTTCACTTGACCCAGTTATGAAATCAGCCAACATATCTTTTGGACGAATGTTTTGACCACGTTTCACAAAGAATGTACAATACATGTGGCCTCTAGAGTGGTAACAAAGAAAAAGTCATCGATGCACGACACATATCCACAACCAACGACGGACAAAAAGTAATAATAAAAGTCTGTATGAGCACGTTGTGCTCATGTGAGCTAAACTGCGTTATTTCAACTATATGATGTATTTATTTTAACAAAACAATCAATTACGCATATGTACATCAAATACACGGTGCTTGTTCAACGACACATACTAAGCATATTTTTTTATTTCAATTATACCACTAAAAAATATATTCCTATTACACCCTTAAACGTACAAATATCAGAATGATTAGAAACTCCACCTATCGAATTCTGGAAAGGGTTTAGCCAAACCAACAATTTATTTAGGACAGCATTATCAGCAAACAGAACAAAAAATAGCTTACACTGCTTACTAAATTGTGAGATGTGGTCAAGACAGAAGACTGTGTGGCAGATGTCCTGATAACAACAGCCATCAAAGCTCTATTAAGTTCAGTGAACTTAACAATAACAACTAAAACAAGGGACAAAATTGTCACAAAACCAGGTTTTCAACTCAAATTGTGACCTTGGTGATATTGACGTAATTCTTTCAAGCGACACACTGTCCAATGATGGTGAACAAACGTGCCAAATGATTATAAAATCTCACAATTATTGACATAGTTATGGCTCGGACAAGCTCATTTATGGCCATTTTTGACCTTTGAACTCGAAGTGTGACCTTGACCTTGGAGATATTGACGTAATTCTTTTGCGCGTAACACCGTCTAATGATGGTGAACAAATGTGCCGAATGATTTTAAAATCTCACAATGAACGACATAGTTATGGCCCGGACAAGCTTGTTCCGCCCGCCCGCCAGCCCACCCACCCGCCTTCCGACCTTCGCCAAACTAATAACCAGTTTTTTCCCTCGGAAACCTGGTTAAAAACAACAAAAAACGCTATATGTCCTTTTTTTGAAAAGACAATAAACATTCAAAACAGGACATACTAATGCAATGTCATATAAAATCACAACAGAAATTCAAAATTGTATAACTTCAAAGTATGAATATAAAATCATTGTAATAACTACCTAAGGCCACGTAAGAAATATGTATTGGAGCTTGTAAAGTGTTATGTTCAGGTCAAACATTTTAGCCATTGTTTCTACTAGGTTAACCAAACATCATCATTCTGGATCTGTAACACATTGACTTTCATTTGAGGCATATACATTGTAGAGTAGAGGTTACAGCTGGATCCAAATGTCAAAATTAAATGTTATGGTAATATTTAAGAATTGTTAAAAAACAAATGTCATACAATTACTATCCAGCTGATTAATTATATACTTCAAAACTATATGTGTTAAAACATATTAGTTCATACAATCCCACTGTCTTCAACCAACATCATTCCACAATTGTTTTTAAAACATATTTCACAGTATAGGCAAAGGCTGCAAAGCCAATAATAACGAGAATGTTTGAGAGTGCTGTGCCCATGAAGCCTTGCTGTCGGTCTGCATTGCCTCCCTCCACTCCGGCCACACTAGACTGGTGGGAGGACTGAAGTGTCTGACAGGTTGACTCACGGATCTCTTCCTCTCGCTTACGTATCTCCTCACGGATTTTCTAATGTTTGAAAAAAGGATTCAAATTAGCTACAACAGATCTACTAAAAAGTTCAATAACAGTATGTTTTATATGGCAAAACAGTGATAGGCAATAATACAGTTCATCATATTGAAATTTCTTTTTTCATTTAGTAAGTAAATATTTATAATTATAAGTCTGGGTAAAACTATGCAAAAATAAATAGAAATTTGTGACACATACAGTGATACACATTAAGGTATGAACAATTGAGAAGGATCACCCAGTTGTTAAAGAAGATTTGAAAACACAAAATTACATTACTATAATTTGTAGTCGAAAAAAAGGGAAGAGATTCAACTTCTGCAAAACCTTGTTGCAGCTTAAATTTTATTCTTTAGGATCATCTACACATCATGGTGATTCCATTAGGAAATTTTGAGTGAGATTCTCACAGCAGTTAAATACCAGTTAAATCACACAATTTGGGGATTACCGGTATACATTCTATAGTGGTAAATAACAAGAGGGCCTGAACGGCCCAAAGTCGCTCACCTGAGATAACAAGATATTATTGGGACAAATCTTCTGACCAAGTTTCACGAAGATCGGAAAATAAATGTAGCATCTAGAGTGTTAACAAGGTTTTACTATAGCCATATAAGGAAAAATGCCCTGCCCCCTGGCAGCCATGTTTTTCAACCAATCGGCATCATTTTTATACTCTTCCAAGATATTATCTGGATGAATCTTCTGAACAAGTTTCATGAAGATCGGACAGTAAATGTGGCCTCTACAGTGTTAACAAGGTTTTACAATAGCCATATATAGCCATATCAGGAAAAATGCCCCGTCCATGGTGGCCATGTTTGTAAAGCAACCAAAACCATTTTCGAACTCATCCAAGATATCATTGGGACAAATCTTCTGACCAAGTTTCATGATGATCGGAAAATAAATGTGACCTCTAGAGTGTTAACAAGGTTTTACTATAGCAATATAAGGAAAACAGCCCCGCCCCCGTGGTGGCCATGTTTTTCAACCAACCGGCATCATTTTTGAACTCGTCCAAGATATTACTAGGATGAATCTTCTGACCGAGTTTTATGAAGATCAGACAATAACTGTGGCCTCTAGAGTGTTAACAAGATTTTACTATAGCCATATAAAGCCATATAAGGAAAAATGCCCGGCCCCTTGGCAGCAATGTTTTTCAAGCAAACGTAACCATTTTCGAACTCATCCAAGATATCATTGAAACCAATCTTCTTATCAAATTTCATGAAGATTGGACAATAAATGTGGCCTCTAGAGAGTTAACAAGGCAAATGTTGACGCCGCACAACGGACAACGGACAAAAAGCGATCACAAAAGCTCACCATGAGCACGTTGTGCTCAGTTGAGCTAAAAAGAAAGGGCAATATTTCTGCCCAAACTTGTTGCAGCCAAAATTCATATTTTTCACGATCTTCTACACATTAAGGTCATTTAACTGTGAGTTTGATTAAGATCCATCAATTATTTAGAGAGTTCATTACACAAGCTTTCGGATGTACAAACTTTCTAAGATTATCCCCTCCCCCAACCCCAATCACAGCAGCTCTCACCTCTGCTTCCTCTGGAAACAGATCACAGAACACCTTGTCACTCAGATTGAAGCTGCTGCTCTGGGCCGCAAGCTGACGTTTCTACAGAAATAGGCATCAAGAAACATGAGGTCATGACGTTTCTACAGAAATAGGCATCAAGTAACATATTAAGGTCATGACGTTTCTACAGAAATATGCATCAAGTAACATAAGGTCATGACGTTTCTACATAAATAGGCATCAAGCAACATAAGGTCATGACGTTTCTACAGAAAAAGGCATCAAGCAACATAAGGTATTGACGTCTCTACAGAAATAGGCATAAAGCAACATAAGGTCATGAGGTTTCTACAGAAAAAGGCATCAAGCAACATAAGGTCATGAGGTTTCTACAGAAATAGGCATCAAACAACATAAGGTCTTGACCGTTTCAAAGGAAAGGGCATCCAGCAACATAAGGTCTTGATGTTTCTACAGAAAAAGGCATCAAGCAACATAAGGTCTTGATGTGTCTACAGAAATAGGCATAAAGCAACATAAGATCATCATGTTTCTAATGAAATAGGCATAAAGCAACATAAGGTCTTGATGTTTCTACAGAAATAGGCATCAAGCAACATAAGGTCTTAATGTTTCTACAGAAATAGGAATAAACCAACATAAGGTCTTGATGTTTCTACAGAAAAAGGCATCAAGTAACATAAGGTCATGAGGTTTCTACAGCAATAGGCATCCAGCAACATAAGGTCTTCAGAAAAAGGCATCAAGCAACATAAGGTCTTGATGTTTCTACAGAAAAAGGCACCAAACAACATAAGGTCTTAACCGTTTCAAAGGAAAGGGCATCAAGCAACATGAGGTCTTGATGTTTCTAAAGAAATAGGCATAAGTAACATAAGGTCTTGATGTTTTTACAAAAATGGGCATCCAGCAACATAGGGCATGATGTTTCTACAGAAATAGGCATCAAGTAACATAATGTCTTGATGTTTCTACAGAAATAGGCATCAAGTAACATAAGGTCTTGATGTTTCTACAGAAATAGGCATCAAGTAACATAAGGTCTTGATGTTTCTACAAAAATGGGCATCCAGCAACATAAGGTCTTGATGTTTCTACAGAAATAGGCATAAAGCAACATAAGGTCTTGGTGTTTCTAAAGAAATAGGCATAAAGCAACATAAAGTCATAATGTTTCTACAGAAATAGGCATCGAGCAACATAAGGTCATTATGTTTCTACAGAAATAGGCATTAAGCAACATAAGGTCTTGATGTTTCTATAGAAATAGGCATCAAGCAACATAGGTCATGATGTTTCTAAAGAAATAGGCATAAAGAAACATAAGGTATTAATGTTTCTACCGAAATAGGCATCAAGCAACATAAGGTCTTGATGTTTCTACAGAAATAGGCATCAAGCAACATAAGGTATTGATGTTTCTACCTAAATAGGCTTCAAGCAACATTGTCTTGATGTTTCTACAGGAATAGGCATCAAGCAACAAAAGGTATTGATGTTTCTACAGAAATAGGCATCAAGCAACATGAGGTATTGATGTCTCTATAGAAATAGGCACCAAACAACATAAGGTCAGGATGTTTCTACAGAAATAGGCACCCAGCAACATAAGGTCTTGATGTTTCTACAGAAAAAGGCATCAAGGAACATAAGGTCTTGACGTTTCAACAGAAAAAGATATCAAGTACATGAGGTTCTACATTTTTACAGATAAAGGAATCAAGATAGTAACATGAGATACTTAAGTTTCCACATAGATGGGAATCAAGCAACATTAAGTTTTTTTACAAGCATCGTTTACTGTTGGGTCAAAGATTTTGGTTTGATCCGTGGTACTCATGATCAAAGGACCAATGCTTTAACGACTACTAATTATTCTTTTATGGCTGCAGTTTTAATGCAAGCAATCCACATATTGTCCACAATTTCATCGGAAAGAAAATGAACAATAAAAAATATTGATAATTCCATTTTTTAATTTTAATGATTCATAATTTTCTCAATTTTCTACTCTAAATATTGCTGATTGCTCATATAACAATATTGTACTACGTTACTTTAATCATATTTCTATATCCTTAGGGTAGGTACTATACTTAAACCAGAAGCTTGCTGAATGCTATAGTGACTGTAATGCAACTTACCGTGTAATCTGAGGTCTCCAAACTTCCCAGGGTGGGCGTCTTCTCCAGCTGTAACATGCACAATTACACTGCATTCACAACACATTATCACTAGTAAATACGCATACATTTGTTTTTTTAGTGCCTCAACTTGGTTTAATCCTATGATTCCAGAAAACCATTAAGCGCCAAGTAGCAGGGTGCTGGGCCCTGTCAGTTGACCTCCTCCTTCCTGCACCTATTGGCTGTAAACATTACATTCATACACTGTTAACAGTTTAGGATGGGCTTCCGACTTAATGAATGTGTTTTATAAGTCCTTAAGCATGGTGTGGCATGGCTTTCAGGTAAAATAAACACATTGATCTTTTTGCAGATAATTTTGTTTTAGTGGAAAATATTATCATGAAACATATATATTCACTAAAAAACATACAAGCGTACATAAAAAACAGAACACCAGTCAGGAGATACCTACCATGAAGCTGAGCATGCCAGTCAAGATTGTGGACACAGACCACGCAGGGTTCCATGTGTCAGGGTGGAAGTCACTGATGCTCAAACACAGTCTGAAAATAACAACAAGCCGGTGTTCATGTATGTAAAATGATGCAAAAATTGTGTTTCATACAATCAATTTGTGTACAATCATACAATCAATTTGTGTAATAGTGCATATAAATAATAATTATGTTACAGAATATGTCACTTTGCAAAGTCCTAAACATAAGCCACTTTTGCCTAAGGAATTTTCAATTGTCTATGATCATAGCTTCATCATAAAACCCAATAAAAACAGGCAAAACTAATCACTCTGATATGATATGCTCAATTCTTCTACAGACAATTTTGAGCCAGTGGGGCCCTGGTAGTATACCTTGTGTTACACTTAAACCGTCCATTAGGTGTGATCATGTATATACTAGGAGGCTTAAATGGAAATTCTCTGGGAAAGACCAGCTTCCCATGATATGTTCCACCTGCAAAGAATTAATATAAGACACAGTAATAAAGGAAGCTGCATTTTTACAAACAAACATTTTTATTAAACATGATTAAATTTAACTAGGCCAACTGACACAATACATTGATTGAAACAAGTTTGAATAAACAAAAAGATCTGATTAATTTGATACACATGTAGCCGGCAGTATGACAACAAAACTACATAACTGGAGCACACAAATCACAGGCATGTTAAATTTCAAGGGCATACATGAATGTAATAATTGGATCACCTCACTCAAAAATTGTGTCTTGCTCATCAACAATTCATGATGAGATATCTTTCAAACTTATTTGTAATCGGTTGAGATATTTGGAACTTATAAATTACACGTAGACAATCTCACAGACCAACCAACTGACAGAGTGACTCAAATATTCCCCCTAAAAAATTTTGTTGCAGGGCAATAACATTTATGCTGTTGACATAAAAACATTGTTATTCCTATACAGTGTAAAACCTGCATATACCTTCATATGGTGTATTCTCCGGCCCTGTCACAACATAATGCCTGCAATGATAAAAAGTACATGGTACATTTTTACAACATAGACATGATGTATGTTACAACAGATACTAGTATTTGATGTATTTTACATTGTGATTTCTGGAAAGATTGTGAGTCATCCTGCCCTTTCACCATTCTTCTACTTCTACTTCGTACTTCCTACAGTCAATTGCTGACTATTACAGGAAGGCCTATTATAGGCAGATATGGAAACTGTCGAGCCCGTTTCCTGGGAAGAACCAGTACTTGGTGTCTATGGAGGAGATAATGAGAACGCTCACCGAGTAGGGAGGGAACCCACAAACTCCCAATCGCTAGGCGGACACCTCATCCACTACACCACTGCGACCCCACTGATTTGGGAAAGTTATCAATACCATTCAATTTGAAAAAAAAAAGTTGTTTGCACCCAATTGGAAATGTTATCTTATCCTTTAAAAGCTATAAAAAGGATGTCAAACCAGTAATTAAATTTAAATAAAGGCATTCTTATAACATCTTGAAAGGGCTCCAATGAAATGATCATGGTCTTAGTTACTTTGGTTATTTCACAAAACATATATAAGGTTCGATAAAGGTAAATTATAGCTAAACTAACAAAGTTACTTCAGGAATTGTGTTATTTGATGATAGAATCTGAGAAAAATAAGTAAATTATTCTTTTTTTACCTGAAATTAAGTCAGTTAGTTATAAATGAAAGCTTGTTGGGGGTTAAAGTAGGAAGCATGAAAGAGTCTTTTTTTTTTAATCAATACTTTATTTTTTTAAGAAAGTGTATTGTACTAATTATTACCCATAACAGAAATCTCATAAATGTTTTGATATAAATGTCATTTTGTACCATTCTAAGATATTGGATGGGAGCGGTACAGCTTTTACATAGGGAACTGGGTCTTTCATGATCCTCATGTAATCCTGCCGCAGCCTGGCAGTGGCTGTTGTATTCACACGTTTGGACATCTGAGAAAAACAAGGCATTTCTTTCAAAATGACAACAAACTGTAGCATCATTTCCACCAATAACAAATTGATGGTCACTCACTTTTGGGATAAAACAAAATGAAATATTTCCACTTTGCGCTAACCTTTCTATGTAAAAATTGCAAGTCCATTTGATATTTAACAGAACAGAACAGTTAATTTAGTAAATAAAGGCCTCCGGCCCATAATACATAGCACAATAACATAATATAATACAATTTTAGAGTTGTGTCCATGATACATAACACAATAACATCCAATAATACAATTTCAAAAGTTGTGCAATTTCAAAAGCGCAATCACATGTTAACGACAGATAAGTTGAGCGATCACTATAAGAGTTAAATTACTAGGCTTTGTCATGAAAATCTTTAATAACAATGAATATATAATATCCTCATGATATTGACATAAATGACAAGTCAAGTGTAACCCCTGCCACTTCCTCATCACGGCTAATGGACGGCTAACAAGATTCCAAAAAGAAAACTTACCGCTGGAGGAATAATCTGAAATTCTAGGAGAAAGACGGCAACATGTTATTTATACCAAAACCACGGAATCGATAATGTTTAGATTAGTTTATAAGTCTAACATATTGTAAAGTTTTGTTGAATGTTGTGGAGATGCTCGAATAAAAACATCGACATCAACTTGCGTGAAAAGGAAGGAAGGAACGACAACTGCTGTATTTCCCAGAATAAATTGGACAAGCTTATGAAAAATATTTGATCTCTAAAGTACATAATTCGTAGCTCGTAAGAACCTTTCAAGAGCTGTATGCACTATTTGCTTATTTTTTTCACATCATGTGTATTTTAATGACAAGATACGCTATCTGATGTATAAACGTCGTCGGTTGCAAGTAAACCGGATAAATATTTCGGATAGGCTACGGACCACTACAATATTACGAATGCTGACATCTGTATTGTTCACTTGAACAAAACAGTTTTAAATCGTTGATTGTAAGTAACTGGGTGTATTATTTCAAATAGGCTAAGAACCACTGAATGTTATCAAGGCTTTCATATTGACATTTCACTTAAACTGGTTATTGTTGTACATTTAAATTAAATCTTTTGTAACTACTCGTACCAGTAGTCATATTTATAAGACGCGCAAAGAATTTAGAGATACTTTTTATATGGGCTAAATTCTTACGGGCTCCAAATATTACCAATATAAAAAAGTAGCTTAATATTTGAGAGCGTCAACAAGTTGGACTACATGTACCAGTATAATGTTAATGTTATTTTCTTTGACAAAAATGACATATTCCATAATTGACTCTTATTCTTTTTCTTATTTTACAGAAATAGCTACCTTCAGTGAAGAAAATGATTTTTCGAACAAGACGGTTTTCCAAAAACCTTTTTATTTTTGGCATATGCGCATGTGCTTTATGGATATTTGCAAGGTCTGTGTTTCATTGTCAATCTAGTCAAAATGATAGTGCAAGAAATGTAGAAAATAATAAGAAAGACTACCACTTTTCCACAAATTTACTAATAGTTGTGTTATCAGCTCCAAGTCACAAAGAAGTTCGAGATGTGATAAGACAAACATGGGCTTCAAAACCCCCTTTAGAAGTTAAGATACGCTTTGTTGTTGGTGTGAAACACTTACCTTTAAATGTAGAGGCTGATTTGAAAAATGAGCAGCAGCTCCATAATGATCTTATATCTCTTGAAAAGTTTGAGGATTCGTACAATGCTTTGACAATGAAACTTATAGAAACATTCAAATTTGTGAATCAGCATGTTAGATTTAATTTTTTAATGAAAGTTGATGAGGACAGTTTTGTACGTGTTGATAAAGTCTCAGATGAGCTTTTGTCTAAGCCGCAAGAGAGGTTGTATTGGGGATTCTTTGATGGTCGAGCACATGTAAAGAAATCTGGAAAGTGGGAAGAAAGGGACTACGTGTTATGTGACAGATATTTGCCATATGCTTTAGGGGGAGGTTATGTGCTCTCAAAGGACTTAATTACTTATGTTGCTGAAAACAGCCACTTATTTAGCATTTTTAAGAGTGAAGATGCTTCTTTAGGGACCTGGTTAGGCCCCCTGAATATTCACAGGAGCCATGACACTAACTTTGATACGGAGTTTGTTTCTCGTGGATGTTTCAACTCCTATATAGTAACTCATAAAAAGTCACCGGATGATTTAAAAGAGTTGCAAAATAACATGATCAAGTTAGGCCAGCTTTGTACGCAAGAAAAGCGAACTCGCTTGTCTTACGAGTATGACTGGACAGTTTCTCCGACAAAATGCTGTGAAAGGAAAGATCCTTCCATTCCTTAGGTTGTTTATTCCTTGACATAAAGGAGTGTTAATCAATAATTCATCAACATTCTATCTTTGACTGCGGTCACAGCTTCCTACAAGCTTCTCAATTCTGGGAGATTCTATCTAGCTGCCCTATGTCTTGCCCATCTGCTTGGAAGGTTCCAGTTGAGGGATTGCCTTGTAGTATTGGATGCATGCTTGCAAAGGTTGTGGCCTTTCGATTGCCAATGTCTCTGAAAGATGTCTTCTTCAACAGGCTGCTGTGTTCTTCTTTGTTGGTGATCTTGTGTGGCCAGCAGATCTTAAGGATTTCCTGAGGCAGATGTTGATGAAGACCCGAAATTTCTTCATGTAGGTGACTATGGTTTTCCAGGTTTCTGCTACAATAAGAAGTATTGGCTTATCGATAGTATGAAAGAGCCTGAACTTGATGTTGATGCCTATAGCCTTGAATCCCCAGATCAATTTTTGGTGGTTTGATTTCCTGCTTCATGTTTTCTTTATTGTCAATATATATAATCATTTAAAATGTGTCCTTCCTTTATTTGTTAAGTTGTTATATATAATAAAAAATGTTGTTTACATTTAATGTTAGAAGCCCCATAAGAGTAAACGGTAATACAAATTCAAAAGTTTTATATAGTCATTTATGTGTTTTTTATGCCCCCTTTCGAAGAAAAGGGGGTATATAGTTTTCGCACTGTCTGTCAGTCTGTCACACTTTTCGTGTCCGCTCTCTAATTCAAATAGTTTTCATCCGATCTTTACGAAACTTGGTCAGAAGTTGTATCTAGACAATATCTAGTTCAAGTATGGGTCATGCCGGGTCAAAAACTAAGTCATGGGGTCGAAAAAAACAAATCCAAGGGAAGTAATAAGCTTAAAATGGACATAATTATCTGACCTGCCAAATTATATATTTTTGTTAAATAAATAAAAGCGGCGCAGTAGGCGGTATTGTGTTTCTGACAAACACATCGTGGTAAAAGGTCAAGGTCATCATTCAAGGTCTAAGGTCAAAAATACAGATCTAAGGGAAGTAATAAGCTTAAAAGGGAGATAATTATTCAATATTTAACATAGCAACTTGATATTTGGCATGCATGTGTATCTCAAGGAGCTGCATATTTTGAGTGGCTAAAGGTCAAGGTCATCGTTCAAGGTCAAAGGTCAAATTTATGGCTTCAAAGCGGCACAATAGGGGGCATTGTGTTTTTGACAAACACATCTCTTGTTTTTAAATGATATAATTATCATTTCTGTCCTGTACTAATTTGTGAATGGTAGGGTTCATTACATACCTGTGGACTTATGTCCATAGATACATGATGAACTCTGGCTATGATCTCTTTGATAAACCACAGGCCTTGGTTGTCAGTGATGTCTGACTTGGTCATTTTTGACTGTCTACAGACCCCCAGCCCCCTGGTTGGATTGGACAAAATCCAACGGAAGTAATAAGCTTAAAAGGAAGATGATTTCTATACCTGCCAAATGAAAAATAGAAAAGCTATTTCAAAGCGGCGCAGTAGGGGGCATTGTGTTTCTGACAAACACATCTCTTGTTATTCTAGGCATCATTATCATAATGTTTTTGTGTTAAATCAGTTATATTATATATATATATATATATATTTTTTTGTACTTCCAATTCATTCAAATAAATTATGTCACCTTGTCGATCTGATAATTGCTGTATAAAAAATATAACTTTATTAGTTCATCTGCAAGTCTTGTTTTAATGTGATCAGATGAAGACTTAATAAATAGAAAAAACATGTATACGACATAATTTGTAGCTTTGGAAATTTTTCAACAGTAAAAAGGTTGAAATATACATGTTTAATTTCCTGAATAAAACGGAGCAAACAAACATGAAATGGAAAGTGAATTACTCTCCACTATTCAAGTTCTGAAGTTCTTGCCTTGCAGTCTATAGCGGCTGTAAACATAATGACCGGACTATCACCACCGATTAATATTTATTGGTAAAACTATTGCAAATATAAAGTAAAACGATAACCACGGGCATCACAGATTCATATGTATCAAAGCGCAATTCACTTTTCATGTCCGCCCCGAGTTTTAAAGCCCACTTGTTCGAGCCCATGCTTAAGCGCCCGCAGAACGAGACGCACGTTGTCTGGCGTGCAGTTGTAGCCCATAAGCCCTATGCGCCAAATCTTGCCCGCCATAGCGCCCAGACCGCCGGAGATTTCCACGCGATAACTGCAACAACATAAAGTGATACATTGGTAATACAACTTTGTCATGTGGTTGACGTATATACTGCGTGCAATGGAAATTGCAAAATGGATATGGTGTCCGCCATGCGATCGGAAGCTCTAATCGAGGAACGTTCTCAACATCTTTCCGAAGAAACAATTATTGGTTCTTCCCGGGAAATGGACTCGAGATTTTAAATGCAATCGAACTTAAATATAAAGCTTTAAACCCGTGTATACTGTAATTCTTTGTTTTTTTTTAAATACAGCGTGTTTTAACTAAATCAGTTGTGATTCTTAAATTTAGCAAAATATCCGAAACGTACATTGTTCGACGTTAAAATTAGTCACACTAGTTGTACATGTAATGTTCCATTTGAAATGTGTGAAATATTTTCCCTTGTCCGCCTTACTCCTTCATAGCGAGGTCTGACACCTGTTTCCAGTTCACCCCTTCCGGTACGCGCACACCTGTGATGCATGGTAACCTCGCCGCCTGCAAGAACACGTGCACAGCGTGTCACTTATAGTACCAAATCGCAATCGATAAATCAAGAAGCTGGTTGCTATGAGGAGTCAAATTTTCTTCAACAAGCATTGTATCCACGTTCATATTATTTTTAAAGAGTTTCGTGTATTTTCTTCGACCCCCCCCCCCCCAAAAAAAAAACACAACAACACAAAAACAAAACAAACTTAAATGAAATATGGTTCAACAGTCTCAACGTAGAATCAAACAAAAAGTCCCCATGATGGAAATTTAATTTATTTCAGAAAACGACCTATCATTTATATAACTTTTTATGTAATGATATACGGATTTCGATACCCGCTCGGCGTCGGAAAGCGTGTTTAATGCTACGCTATCCCAGTAATAAATCGCTTTTTCGTGTTACATATAAAACAATGTTTTGTTGTTATTTTCGCACATAACATCGATCCATGCCATCACTCCTACCACTCATGCACAAGATTTGGGGATTTCGGTGCCCTCACGAGCGTCTTACAGCTTTTTAGCTCGACTATTATATATAGAAATATATATAGTGGAGCTATCCTACTCACCCCGGCGTTGCCGTTCCCGTTCCCGTTAGCGTGCAAATGTTAAAGTTTGCGTACTACCCCAAATATTTCCTATGTCCTTTGACATATTGCTTTTATATTTTGCATACTTCTTTACCAACATTACCCCAATCTATAAACAAGAGCAGACAACTGTATCAAGCATTTTGACAGAATTATTGCCCCTTTTATACTTAGGATATGCATATTATTGATAAATCTATGTTAAAGTTTGCGTACCACCTCACATATTTTCTATTTCCGTTGACATATTACTTTCATATTTTGCATACTTCTTTACCATCATGATCCCAATCTATAAACAAGAGCAGACAACTGTATCAAGCATTTTGACAGAATTATGGCCCCTTTTATACTTAGATAATTGAACATGTTGCTTAAATTGCCATAACTTCTTTATTTATGATCATATTTGAGTCATACTTTGACAAAACAACACTTACCTGACATACCACAATGCACTCCACCCAATCCATCCCCCATGCCCCACCCCAGAATCCCCACCCCCCCCCCAAAAAAAAAAAAATTATATATTTTTTTTCCTTATTTTTGAAAGATCATCTTTTAAATGACCACACACCCACATTATATATCCCCCCTCTCCATGATGGCTTACGTTATACTGTCAAGCACTCGAATAGTCGAGCGCGCTGTCCTCTGACAGCTCTTGTTTACGTAACGGAATTCCCTTTTTATGTTTGCCAACATTATTAAAAAACTTAAAACAAGCATTTTTTGCATTTGCACAATACATAAATGATTATATTAAACCTTTCACCAGTTATATGAAAAGAGACTTAAACATTTTATCAAAATCATCCGAAATATCTTGTAATCTATAAGCATAGACACCTCTTTGGTGTTAGCTTGTCGAGTTTTTTCGTCTGTACAGACGTTTTTTGTTCTAGTCTATCTAAGATCATATCATCCAGAAGGCAAGCTCGTATAATTTACAGTATAATACTCCATCAAAAATAAGTGATGCGCAAATACCTCGTCTTTTACAAACAGCTCTAAGCCTAATTCTTCAATTCCATTGTGAAGCATTTTGGCGCATGCGCTATGAATTTCCCAGCTCTTCTCCAAACCCTGAAAACAACAATTCGACGTGATTTTATCTTATTCAATGAAAAACATTAATCTACACTGTAATTAATGCTGTCAAAAAGTCCATGAAGTGAGTCGATACAAATACATATTAGCCTAGCTCTGGGAAAACGTGTCTTAATGCATGTGCATAAAGTGTCGTCTCATATTAGCCCGTGCAGTCCGCACAGACTTTTAAGGGAACACACCGCTTTATTTTATTTTTCGTTTAAAGAAGTCGTCTTAGCGAAAATAGAGTTTAAGTGGAAAGTCTGCACAGGCTAATCTGGGACGACACTTCACGCTCCGGGATGACACTTGACGCTCTGGGACGACACTTCACGCTCTCGGACGACACTTCACGCTCTGGGACGACACTTTACGCTCTGGGACGACACTTCACGCTCTGGGACGACACTGTACGCACATGAATTAAACCCCGTTTTCCCAGAGCGCGGCTAAATGTAAACTGAGATGTCGATGCTCATGCGGTGTCATCCGAGATTACGAACATAGCATGCATTTAACGTGAAGAATATCAAGCGGTAGGCTTACCACGTCAGCCAGTCTTGCCAGGCCCTCCCGGATGGCATACACGCTGCTAATAGGCCCCGTGTGGTGGTACCTGCAGGCGCGAACACAGATACATGGCATTGCGGCAAACAGGGACTAGTCATTGCATTGCTCGGTTATTAGGATAATTCTGGCAAATATGTAAATGCTTTCATAAAGTTGATCAGAAACGCATATACGGTCTGGGCATCACTGCCTTAAAGAGCTTTCGAATAAAACAACCATTAAGTATTAAACGATGTTTTCCGCTATCAGCTTTGCAATAACACATTAATTGCAAGTTAACAAGCACGACGGTTGCTTACCTGCGTGCCTCCCCGTCACACCCCCAGTAGTTCGCCAGATGGTTCATGTCGAAGTAGTAGGACCGCGGGGGGCTCTTCCGAGACTGAACCTTCTGTCTGAAATCAAAAGCTGTATATGAACCAGTGGGGGGGGGGACTATTCTCATTTTAGAAACATGTCATGGAGGAAATCGCCCAAATAACATGACTCACTATTGATATTATATGTTAATTGTACGAACATGAATGCTATTTATTTTATAATTAGGGTTTATAATAATCAAAAGGAACATACCTCGCCCGGTCTGAAAATGAAATAGGACTGGCTCCTGGCGGTGCGCTTAACACTTTTTGGGCACCAGTATACATTACGTCGATGCCTAGAAGCATAACAACATTTCAAACTGCCGTTTCAGAGTGTGCATGCATGGCGGTGACATATTACTGTATTAGTGTATGTAGACCGTCTACAGTGGCGTATCCAGAAAATTTTCAGAGGGGGGGGGCTCAACAGGGGAGGGTGCGGGAGGGGTGTCCCCTTCCGTCGTCGAACTTTTTTTGAAATTGCATTTTAAAATGATGCGATTTCCTGCTATCTAATCAGCATTTTGCATGATAAAAATGCATGTAAAACAAATAAGAACTTGAGTTCACACATCTAGTGTGACAGACACACGGACAGACAGACACACAGGGGTAAATCAAATGTCTCGCAAACCACTAAAGTGGTGGGAGACATTATCTTTATCCATAACTTTTTTAACAGAGTTAGATGGGTGGACCTCCTATTTAACCTTGTTGGATATCCTACTAGGTCAACTTAGGTACAACATTAAAATGTTTATGTCCATGTCCCTATGAATGGAAAGCAGGCACACAGCGGAAAACCTGTCCTGACACATTGATGATCTTAGTTTTGTCTTAACAAGTCCTTGGGCACTGATACTCCTTTCACACTCGCATGATGTGACAGGGAACACACATGATATGGACAAAACAGTGTAAATGATTGGGTATAGCTGGGAATCACAATGTGCAACAGAGCCCTGAAGGGTGGTAGGTGGGTTGGGTACACCCTTCCACCTAGCCTGCCATATAAAGAGCATCTCAGCAGGCAGGGACTGAGGGGAAGGGAGATCATCATTGAACCATTCAAGGTCACTAGCACTGACAGGAGAGGAGCACATTTGTTCAGGTATTAACTTCAATCCCATGGCTGCCTTAGTCTGCAAATAACTGAATTTGGTGTCCATTTCGTTCACAAAAGTGTCAACAAAGGGAGTCGTTAGGTTTCTTGTGTAGTTTAATTCGGGTGTTGCTGCCTCGATGTTGTCACGCTTTTAGAAAATGATTTAGTTTCATATAGCAAAGTAATTCTTCAATTTTGAGTCTTTTTTAATTTCAAAAACTATGGATGAACATCAAAGCAGTTAGCCCGATTTGTAAAAAAAATAAAAAATAAAAAAAAATTAATTGCCATTCATTAAGTGTGCAGTTGAATTTCACTGGCAATAACTTGTTACTCAAAAGGATTATCACTCTAAAGAGCTAATACCAATTAAATTCATCAAAGAAATTACCGAAAAAATAATTATGATTGTCCATTGCGTTCGTCTAAACTCTTTAATTGCTACAACTTGAAATATTGTTTTTCACAAGTCTCATGCGGCAGCCATTTGTAAACATTTACCTGTAGCTAAATGTATGGATGAATTTCATTAGTTGAATGTATCTTCTTCAGCCAATCAAATAGCGCAGTTTATTACTTAAAGTCAATGAAGCGTGCACTTTAGCTGACGAAGGTTAGATCGTCTGTACACATGCCTGGGGGCTAATCACACAAATCGACAGCTGTTTATTGCTTAATTAGGGACATATGACAGTAAATACACAAGTGGATTGAAACTGTAAGGGGCTCATTTTTATTAAAAATCGTGTCTAGCCAGCCAGCTAGGGGGGGGGGGGGCTTTATGCCCCCTAGCCCCCCACCTAAATACGCCTATGCCTGAGACGTTTTACGAGTACAAGATCTGTTTAACTTCATTTAAGTAGCGACGCCGGATGAATTAAGTGACCGCAAAACGCGTGGGAGACCTACCCCAAGAGTCCATGAACAGCGGGACGCCTCCCATGGCCGCTACCGAGTCCACTAGCAGCAGACAGGCGTGTCTGCAGAATAACAAGGGACGTGTAATCAGCGTGAACATGTGACCCCGTTCTTGGAAATAATGGGCTTAATGTTGGCGTGAATTGTCATCTCAGATTAGCATGTGCAGTCCGCACAGGCTAATCAGGTTACACTTTTGCTGCTTTGAAGGATATAATATTTACCACAGTGACAGCAATGTTTCCTCGATATCGATGATACTTGATATCATTCTGAACAATCTTATATTCAGACTCGTTTAATATATTGACGCTCGCGTTTTTCGAAATCAATTTTATGTTTTAGTTATTATAGTACACACAGCTTTTGAAATAGCGTATAAACTTATATTATTACGAATCATTATTCTCGAGCTTAATATATTGTTTCAAGTTATTTAATTATTCATTTAAAATTAACTAACGAGAGTGTATATCATTTTAATGTTTAAATATATACATGTAGTTAGTTAAGTGCCTTGTAAAAGTTCTAAGCAGTTTTAGCGAATTTTCAATTTAAGGTTATACCTCTTGAACACTAATTAATAAAGTAATGGTCGTCGACATAGCATGAACAGTCTATGGAGGCGAAGGTAAGAGATTCTCCGATCACAATGCGAAGTTCTATCAACATATCATGACATAATAAGAATTATCGGACAAGTCTTTGATGCGTTACAACAGTGAAAAGCCTAACACAGGAAGTGTAAACACAGCGACCACGTACTTGTGACAAAGATCTCCGATACCCGGAAGTTGTTGCACCGTGGTCCCGCTAGATTCCCCGTGCGTAATGAACAGTACCCTCGGTTTGTGCTCCGTCAAACCCTGAAATAACAATGTGATTAACGTTTTACTTGCTGTCGAGGTTCTTGTCAGGTCCACATCTTTCACATCTTATAGACACTTAGAAGAGTGTAAACTTGTAGACACTAAAGTGTGTATATTTCACAGTTTAATGCGGTCCGTCCGTGCCTGAGGCTACATTATTTGTGGGTATGGTGACCACAAACCAAACTCACATGCTCATATGTTTGAATTATGTGAGAAATTTGTAACAATATTAGTCACGTTCTGAGAAAACGGGGCATAAAACATATGCGTAAAGTGTCGTCCCAGATTAGCCTGTGCAGTCCGCACAGGCTAATAAGGGACGACACTTTCCGCCTAAATTGGATGTTTGCTAAGAAGAGACTTTGTTGAAACAGAAAATATTATAAAAGCGGAAAGTTTCGTCCCTGATTAGCCTGTGCGGACTGCACAGGCTAATCTGGGATGACACTTTACGCACATGCATTATGCCCATTTTTCTCAGAACGCGACGCATATATATATGCGCATCCCACCTTTTCGATTTCATCCAGAGAGAACACTGTGCCCATGGGCTTCTGAAGCTTGACAACCACGGCTCCTGTCAAATCAATAAACATTCAAACCAAACTTGCATATTGACAAGCGCATGCACTGCAATAAAATGTAACATTGGTTACTATGGTTCAAACAAGAAGGCGCACGTTTTCAAAAATGTACGTAATATTTTTACCAAAAAAGTGCATTTATTTGAAACTTGTGTATAAAGCAACCGCGTCTTTGCGCCACGTCCACCTTTACGTATCGTGTCCCTGTTCAACATTGTCCGTTACGTACCGAGTCTCTGTGTCGTGTCCCGCATTACGTACCGTTTCTCTGCGCCATGTCTGCAAAGCGCTGTCCCCAGAGTCCGTTCTCACAGACCAGCGCCACGTCTCCTTCCTCCACGAGGTTGGTGGCAGCGGCCTCCATCGCACCGTGACCTGCCGATTCACGAGGGACAAGTGCATAACAAATGAAGATAGCCAAAACCGATGTCTCTATATTTTGGGCGCCACGCGAATTTGATGACGAATGTTTTAACTATTGAAATACATTTTGCTTCACAATTTATAAATGGTAATTAATTGCGTTATATGGTATTTTATAAACGTTTTCACTGATATCCGCGCGCCGCGGCGACAGTATATGCGCCGAGTACCTGTAGCGGAGACGCACAGCGTCCACTTGTTTCCGGTTTGAAAGGCGTACTGGATCCCGGCCTTCACCTCGTCCATGATCTGAAATTATAGGCACAGAAATACACGAATTATCAATCAAATTCATTAACCCGACAAGGAGTTATTTTTATGACACGTTCGTTAATCATATTATCCTTAGATTTCCGCAACATTTTCCGCAACGTTCCTTTCTTAGCACAAAGGCGCAAGTAAAATTGTTTCTTTAAATAATGCATCTTTAAAAAGAGGTAGCGCCCGGTAATTATCGCTTTTTGATAACATCGAAAAGAAATATTAATTCGTTGGAACCGCCTAGAGAACCCAAGGTCTCTATAAGAGTCTTAATTCTAAATAATTTTCTGTAAAAAAATATCAAAATATGGTATACATTATGGCTGTTGGTTTTCATGAACCATCAATGACAAACCGCATCGCCTATTCTGGAAGTAGCCGCTCAATAAGACTTGTCTGCACAAATACCTGCGTGAATTCCGGATGTAGATGGCCCAGCATGGGGAGGGCGCTGGCATTGAGGACCCGAGGCGGGCAGTTAGAGGGTCCGGGTCCCATCAGGGTCTTGAGCGGGAAGTTCATGGGCTTCGTGAGACTGTCCGGGGGCGCCGTGACAGGCATGGTGGCCACGCCCCTCCCTTCAGTGCCGCTGCCGACAATCGCTATAGAAACGGATATGCATATTTAAACTTCCCTATGTAAAATCCGTAGTGTATGTATGTTTCTGTAATAAAATACATTTCATATTTTCATTCCATTTCACACGATGATTGTGTAATAACAAATGGATTGGTGCAGCATGGTTTGTTTCCGATATTTTAGTATGTAGGCTAAAAATCCAATATTGTATATTAATATTGTCGGTTTCTTTTTAGATGTATACTCAGAATCACATCAGATTTGTACATTTCTATGTAAGCAATTATTTAGGTATAACTATTTTCAGTCGTAAGATATTTGATAAGACAGGATCCAGATGACTTAGAAAATTATATAACTAATACGATGTACCTTCCCATTAGTTTTACTATTTGTTATCCGCAGAACTACGGTGGCACATATTTGAAATAATGCTTGGTATAATGTTTGCCGTTTCCACAACTAGAAACTCGTTCCCACGACTTAGTTACCCGTTCCTACGACTTCATTACTCGAGGTTAGTGAGTCGTGGTAACGAGTTAATGCGGCACTGGAACGACATAGCTAAATCGCGGGAACGACATAGCTAACTCGTGGGAACGACAAAGATAACTCGTGAGAACGACTAAATAATTCATGGGAACGAGATAACTATCTAATGGAAACAAAACAATAATCAACCAATCAGAATACACACAGTTAGGCACAAATCTGACCGATTTATATCGTCAAAAATAAATGAAACCCGCCGTGTGTCAGCCATTTAGAAAACTGTGCGATACAACATGTAAATGTAATTTGATTGGTTGATTATGTCGTTTTCGCGACTTACTAAATTGCTCTTCCAAGTAAGCTGCGTCGTTCCCATGAGTTACTTCTACCTTACTAGTTCCCACGAGTGAGTTATTCGTTCCCATGACTTGTTATAAGAACGGGATACTATACAATAAAACATGCGCGTGTCACATACAGTTTGGTCTCGAGGAATCAATTGAAAATGCCCCGTTTAGGTCAGACAAAACTATGATACTGTTCTTTAAATGCTTATAATATGAAAGACAGTTGTATATGCATAATGTAGTAACGTGCTTTATTTTGCGAGTGTTAAGCGACGCACAAAAGTATTATATTTACCTTCCGGTGTGGTTCCTGACATTCTGTGTAGTAAACGAACAGTCCTTAGCAATTTTCTTCTGCAAGTCGCCATCTGTCGTATACATTAACAGCTGTACATTAAACATGTGAACATATTTCATATGCAATGATATAAGATTCCTGACGAATGCCATATTGATATTCGCAGACGAATATATATAATAAGCAATCACTAAGTTCACATATAGATCAGATATAATTAATGCTGTTCCAATATCCTTTATATTACCATTCCACGATTTTATTTTATAGCACAATTCAATATTAATATTTGTATTGTTTTCGTTATTTTATGGTTAAATAATGTTTTCAAACGGCACTCACACAATCCTGTCGGAAACTAAATTCGTTCAACCAATATATCTGTACAAAGCCTTTAGTGATATGCGTGCATTGGGTTATCCGTTAAAGCAGCATATACACGACGATTGAAGTCCTTTCTTTAGTCAACATCGCTGTAGCTATAGGTCTTCAGAATATGATACGTAAGATAAATCGCGAAATGATAATAACATAATTGTACCTTATATAGATTTTTGGACATTTAAGATAGAAATGCGGGCAGTTTTTCTCAATCTCATCGAACGATGGTTATTTCACGAGTTGTACATGATTTAAACATACAATTCCTTATGTCAGAAACCACTGCGCTGCTTCTGACTGGGGTTAGATATGTTTAACTACATCGTGTTTGTAATCTGTACAAACAAACAGATGTCGGGCGATCGCAATACAGCGGTGTGTAGTAGAGCAGCTTTAATCGAATTATCAGGTCAGGTCACGGGGATAAAAACATCGAGCAGTCCTTAGATATGTTATCATGCTATATACGTACTTAAACATTCGTCAAATGGTGCACTGTTTGGTAGACAAATTAAACCACATTACAGTCAATATCAAATACAATTGACAACAAATTGAACACTAATTTACCTTTTTGGACATGCATATATCAATTGTCCTCCAAACAATAGGCATTTTCTATTTAGAGTCCACATCAACTTACCTTTAATGCTTTGAACGATGTATGCGAACAACTACATGTGTCCCGGCTTTGAGTTACACACTTTTGAAGATCGGAAACCAAAGTATTATTTCGTGAAGGAATGTGACATGCTTGAAATGACAAATACATATACATACAGTAAAGACAATTCATTTAATGTTTCACACTTAACTAGATCTAAATCACATATTTAAACTTGTCAAAGCCTTCAAAATCACTATCGTGGAGCTTCCGGGAGGCTTCGCCACCCCCCCCCCCCCGCCCCCTGGACCCCCAAAACTATGCACTTTTTCGGCATTATAAGAAGGTACTTTGATGAAAGTATATAAGGCGTGACATGCTCGAGAAGTGGTTGTCAAAGCCTTCAAAATCATTCAAATCATGAAGCTCCAGGGGGCGAAACCCCCTGGACCCCCTAAACGATAAACTTTGCACTTTTTTGGTATTATAAGAAGGTACTTTGATGAAAGTATATAAGGCGTAACATGCTCGAGAAGTGGTTGTCAAAGCCTTCAAAATCACTAAAATCGTGGAGCTTACGGAGGCTTCGCCCCCCCCCCCCCCCCCTGGACCTCCTAGCAGGGCTTTGCCCTGTACCCATCAGGGGCCCTAGCGGCCCCCTGGACACACAGCAAATCTTTCAATAATCCGCCCCCCCCCTCCCCTAAACAGAAATCCTGGACCCGCCCCTGTTTTTTTTATATATTATGTGACATTTTCCGAAAATCTTTTCGTGACGGGATCCAGATGCGGTTTTTTGTGGATGTTGTGTTTATGGTTGGCACCAATCAGGTCTACTCCAAATTCTGTCAACTGCATGGCAGATCTTCGCACCAACGCATAAACTTACTTTGCAACATAAACATATAAGCAGATTCTTATGTCTACTGGAGACCAATGCGTAATTGACCCGTGCAAGGCTCCCTGGAAACCGGTGTCCCACAGGTTTCTACTTTCAAGAATAGTCGCATTTTGTTCAAAACAAATCAATAAGCGGCATAAAAATGAAACATATAACATGTCACTGGTTATAAGTAATGGCCGGGCTTCAAATTGCATTTTTAGTAAACTCCTTTACATTCATGGTATAATAGTAAATACTCAGTGCTTTCGCAAACATCACACACTTATAATAACAATGCTTCCATGCAGCTTACGGTATATTAGCATCAGTACATGGGTCCTGCTGGTATCGATATAAGGTTTCAATGTGTTTTTCCAAATTTAAACTGGCTTTAATTTAGTGTCTTGCACTCTTACAAAGTATTCAGCTGTTAATAAAACCCCTACATGCTAATCTTAAAGAAAAAACAACTCCAGAGGTTTTATAAAATTCAAAACCAAGCGGCCTGAATCAATTTTGCGACCTCTAAACAAGTCTCCTTGCGTTATTCACATGTAAATAAAACAAAAATCGCGGTGTATAGTTGCGATAAAGTGAACTGTTGATCGAGATTGTTTGGCATATAAGTCGCTAAAAAAATGCACGTAATCTAGACCCAGGTCCCAAAAGATCTTAACTTTTATCCAAATAAAGGATGCCCGTATGAGGCAGAATTCGGTGGTCGTTCTGGCATGCAGACACAGCCAGAAAGCAGAGGTAGAAAAATCATTTTCTGACAGTGTCAGAGGCGTTTATTCGAACCAGTTGTCTCACGACGAAGGTTGCTGAGGGTCAGTGGAGTCAAGGACACATGTTCAATGTAGTAGACAGTAGACGGTCGTCATTTATTTAGAATGTCCATAATTGGTATAGACCGAAAACATATACAGATTTGTGAACGCTGCATTCTTAAAGTTTAAAACCATTGTCAAACTGTTTTTTTACAATTTAATGTTCTTTTTAAATAATGAAGATTTGTGATTTTTTTTTGTTATTTCATATGAGTGTAACTGTAACACCGCATGTGCGATTTAGATTTCTTTAGATTTTACGAAAAAGTAAACGAAATAGAGAAACGTACCATTTAAAACAATGTTTGTCTCCATTATCATTTCTTAGTACATGCCAGATAATGACTCGAACCCAAACTTTTTTTCGCTTAGAAGGATCGACAGTATAATTAAGCAAAGGCTTGTACCGGTATTTCTTCGAAGAATTTAATTGGAAAAAAAAGAAAACTTTCAGAATGAATGATTCAGTGGACGGGTAATAAAACGGCGATTCGCTGAATAACCATAATAAGACATAAAATGGCTCGATTGGTCATTGTCGGCTCGCGTACTACTTACATGTACCCCGGCTACTCTTAAAAGTACCCCGGGTACGGAAAATATACTAACACGTACCCGACCAATTAAAACTGTACCCGAGTTTTATTCCCGCCGAAAATCCAATGTCGTAAAATGCGCTACGGAATACGAAACATAATTCTCTTTGAAAAAAACTTTCTCAAAAAGCTTTTTTTAGCAGGAGTTCCGATAATATATAGGCCATTTTACAGAATATTGACATAAATATGAACATAATTTATTTGAAAAAAAAGAGAGCCAACAACGACCAATTTAGCGTTAGAATTCCTTGGAATGTTTCAGTATATTTTAGTACCCGGGGTACATATAAGTATACGTACGAGTACCCGGGGTACATTTTAGTAGTACCCGAGCCGACAATAACCAATCGAGCTTAACTAATCTACGCATAAAAGTTGTACTACTATGCATACACTTATATCGCACTACTTTGTTGACCTGAAACCACGTCAAGCTTCACATACGAATAAGAATAATAAATAAAACCAAATTCGCTAATTGCAAACTTTATAAAAAGGAGAGTTCTGTTAACAAACATATATAGCGGATATTTATTGTTGGTTTTATTAGATTATCAATTGTAAATCTCGAGTGATCATAAAAATAGCATTAATATTCTAATATTCATATAAAAATTACGATTTTTGACTCGTGATCATTGACGATGCGTTTTTTTCACTAGTGACTTCGCCCCCCCCCCCCCCCCCCCCATTTGAATATTTATTTATGTGATCACTCGTGAATTGCAAACGAGTTCCTTCTTCAATTGTAAGATAGTGATAATCCCTCCAGTTTGTGATACAGTGTGTTACTCATAAAAAACGAGCGATGGCCCCATAGTTACAAAAGTTAATAACGATACGATTGGTATAGGAGAACAGGTTCAATATGAAGGCCGTTTGAACCTTTTATATTTTAATCATAGTCTTACCAAACTAAATCAAGTAAGTGTATAATGAACATTACAAAAGATGTTTTAAATCTGTATTTAATGTGATAATATTGTCTCAAATAGAGCCCTTAACTGGACATGGCTTGTTTATTCTTAATATAAAAAAAACTAGAAATGGCGCGGCAGAGGCCGACGCGTATCCCCACGCCGCATGTTTCACCCAGGAGCGCCTCAGGGTTGGTGATGGGGCCATGCATAAGCATGCATGAGATTGACCGTTTTGTCATAAGAGATGTTCAGTACCAATTTGAAGTTAATCGGTGTAGAAATGAAGAAGTTAATGTAAAATAGCCTAACAAAAATGAGCCTTTTTCGAATCGTGGTCGCAGATTTAGAAACCTTAACGCTGACCTCAAGTTCAAGGTCAAGGTCGCAGGGGTAAAAAAATTATGCGCATGGAAAGGTGTTGTCCAGATACACATGCATACCAAATATGAAAGCAATATCTGAAGGGACACAGTGGTTATGATATTTTTTGAATCGCGGTCGCAGATTTCGAAACCTGAACGCGGACCCCCAAGTTCAAAAATTTCACGCGCGTGGAAAGCTGTTGTCCAGATACACATGCGTACCAAATATGAAAGCAATATCTGAAGGGACACAGTAGGTATGCGCCTTTTTCGAATCGTGGTCGCAGATTTTAAAACCTGAACACTGACCACAAGTTCAAGGTTAAGGTCACAGGGTTCAAAAATTTTATGCGCATGGAAAGGTGTTGTCCAGATACACATGCATACCAAATATGAAATAAATATCTGAAGGTACTATGTAGTTAAGAACCTTTTTCGAATCGCGGTCGCAGAAACCTTTTAGTCGATCAGTTGATCGCAATCGTTCTCATATATTAAATGTATTTTGTATTGCTATAACGAGTAAAAACAGAAAAACTCAACAGCCGCCAGTATCTGTTCATATTCGGTCTTTTCAGTCGAATCCGACTATATGAGTCATATTCGGTCTTTAGTCTTACCCAAATCAGCAAACCGAAATTAGGAACAGAAGTAGTACCATTTCCAAATGAGGTAAGCAATAACCAAATGTTTTAAACCTAGATGTTCTGTAATGTTTTCAGCTTTTATGAGAACATACGTACGACCTGGAGGGTCAATAACTGGAAGTTGGATTATTTCAACTAAGTAGTCTTATTTATAAGACGCGCAAAGAATTTAGAGATACTTTTTATATGGGCTAAATTCTTTGGAACTCCAAATACAATATAATGTATTACCAATATAAAAAGTAGCTTAATATTTGAGAGCGTCAACAAGTTCGTCTATTCAACTAAGATGAAATTATAAAATCAATACATGTTACAAACGCTGCACACACATAAATTTGTTTTCATAAACTGGCTTTATATTAGTTCATTCACAAGTACTTGAAATTTTTTTTTGGTCCTTATAAATAAGAGTATTATATATATATATATAAGGACCAAATTTTTTTTTCAAGTACCTGTGAGTTCATTTGGGCATCAGTGGGTATTTTTGTCATTAATAATAATATGACAATGTCTAGTTTTGAATTGATATGACCTTTGTATATTAGTGACTATTCAGTTGTGTTAAAATACATTTACAGTATTATTGTGAAAATATGGAGCTCAAGTGCTGGATTGAACCCACAACCCCCAGAGTGGTAGTCAGACACTTTAACCACGTCACTTAAGAGCTAGCCCAACAGCAAGGCTGTTGGAAGTGACCTTATTTCAGTACACTCCTCCCCCTCTTAATGTTTAAAGGCCAAGACACCCAAACTACAGCATGTCTTGCATTCGCATTGCCCACTCAGTAACCATTAATCAGCTCACACTCGCTTTCTGAATAGTTCCCCTCTTCGCCATTAAAGTGAAAAATCCTCAGCTCCAACGGGGGATTGAATCCGCAACCTCGAGAGTGGTAGTCAGACTCTTAAACCACTTCGCCAAAGAGCTAGCCCAACAGCAAGGCTATTGAAAGTGAAATTATTTCACTACCATATATTGATAAACAATCGGTGTGTTCAACAGTTGTTTAATCATTACAACCAAACAGAAGGGTTTTGAGAGTTTACTAGTTGTTTGTACAATTTCAGGGGAATCATGTAGATACCAGCGTCCATATTCAGAGTCCCTCATTGATTGGTCAACAGAGTGAATCCCCATAAAATGGAGCAGAAGCATAGAGACATCATACGGCAAAACAGAACAAGACTTGTTAATGATATCACAGATTTGGCATCTATCTTGGATGACCTGATGACAGATAAAATAATTACTGACAGTATGAGTCAAGATATTCTGGTAAATCTATTTCTTACTAGAAATGGCGCGGCAGAGACCGACGCGTATCCCCACGCCGAATGTTTGACCTAGGTGTGCCCCAGGGTTGGTAATGGGGCCATGCATAGCTGAGATTGACCGTATTGTCATAAGAGAAGTTCATCATCAATTAGAAGTGAATTGGTGTAGAAATGAAGAAGTTATAGTAAAAGGCAATTTTGGGTGGGTGTGACATATGTGGGCAGGGCGCCCCAGGGTTGGTAATGGGGCCATGCATAGTTGAGATTGACCGTATTGTCATAAGAGAGGTTCAGTATCAATTTGAAGTGAATCGGTGTAGAAATGAAGAAATTATAGTAAAAGGCAATTTTGGGTGGGTGTGGTCTATGTGGGCGGGGCGCCCCAGGGTTGGTAATGGGGCCATGCATAGTTGAGATTGACTGTATTGTGATAAGAGAAGTTCAATATCAATTTGAAGTGAATCGGTGTAGAAATGAAGAAATTATAGTAAAGGCAATTTTGGGTGGGTTTGGTCTATGTGGGCGGGGCCCCAGGGTTGGTTATGGGAACATGCATAGTTGAGATTGACCCTAATGTCATAAGAGAAGTTCAGTATCAATTTGAAGTGAATCCGTGTAGAAATGAAAAAATTATAGTAAATGGAATTTTTTGGTGGGTGTGGCCTATGTGGGCAGGCGCCCCAGGGTTGGGATTGGGGCCATGCATAGTTGAGATTGACCCTAATGTCATAACAAAAGTTCAGTATCAATTTGAAGTGAATCCGTGTAGAAATGAAAAAATTATAGTAAATGGAAATTTTTGGTGGGTGTGGCCTATGTGGGCGGGGCTCCCCAGGGTTGGGAATGGGGCCATGCATGGTTGAGATTGACCGTATTGTCATAGGTGAGGTCCAGTATCAATTTGAAGTGAATCGGTGTAGAAATAAAGAAGTAAATGTAAAATAACCTAAAAAAATGAGTGATAATTTCTGACGCGGCCCCACCCCAACCCCTATAACTTTTGACCCAGGGGTCAGATCAAAATTCCAAATAGTGCAGGGTCGCACATATGCTCATAGCTACCATGTGTGTAAATTTCAAGGTTCTAGTGCTTTTAGTGTAGGAGGAGATAGTGGCCAGGACGGACGGACAGACGGACAGACGGACGGACAGACGGACGGACGGCGGAGATCACCACAATATCCCCACCTTTTTTTCAAAAAGCGTGGGGATAAAAACATGTGTACATGTAATTCATTATGTATCTGAGATCATAAAATGGGTACCAGTACTTTAAACATAATGTAGTATTTAAATGACTTTTAACTTCAAAACGTGAAGCATTTTCCACTTAAAACTTTGTATCTGCCTTTGTCATAAACTCCTGCATCAAGGTCTCTCTTGTCAGAACTCACTCAAATTAATAGAGGATATTTATTTGATTTGATGGAATATCGATTTTATTTCAAGAGTGATCATATGAAATAATATTTTCACGAGTGGAGCAGCCACGAGTGAAAATATGTATTTTTTATGATCACAAGTGAATAAAAATTGATATTCCATCGAATCCAACAAATTGTCTTTTTATTTTATGCTTTTTTCACCGTTAATTTACATTGTTAAAGAGTTTAACTTGATAATTTCGCTGGATATATGCCGTCATTTCATCGACAAAATGACGTCATTTCACAGTAAAACAGTGAAAAATATCGATATTTTTCACTGTTATTTTTCACTGTTCATAACAGTGAAATACCAGTTTAATTTCGCTGATATTTCTCTATAAACCACCGGAAAGCATAAAATATATAACTTTATTTAATAATTTCAATAAGGCTGCATTGTAGGTACACAATTGTACTGACCACAATACTTTAAATAGTCAAAGTTGTTAGTTTTTATGTCAAAAGTGAATACATGTGTTAAGTGGCCTTCCAGTGTACTAGGAAAATTTGCCCTACGTCTTTCATGTCAGTCCATCCTGCTGCCTTGTTTAAAGTAGCCATGTGTTTTATTCAAATTAAATATAAAAAATGACCAAAATTTTTCAATTTATACATTTATTATGCTCCCCGAAATATTTTCGGTGGAGCATATAGTTGCCAGTTTGTAGTTCCTTCCTTCCTTCCTTCCTTCCTTCCTTCCTTCCTTCCTTCCTTCCTTCCTTCCTTCCTTCCTTCCTTCCTTCCTTCCTTCCTTCCTTCCTTCCTTCCTTCCTTCCTTCCTTCCTTCCTTCCTTCCTTCCTTCCTTCCTTCCTTCCTTCCTTCCTTCCTTCCTTCCTTCCTTCCTTCCGTCCGTCACACTTTTGTTACAGTTTCTGATAGCACCTTCAATACTTTACCGATCTCTTTCATATTTGGCATGTAGGTACCTTGCAAGGACCTCTACCTTTTGATGAGGTTTAAGGTCACTGGGGTCAAGGTCACCGAGGCTTATAATAGTTTTTTCCGTCACACTTTTGTTACAGTTTCTTATAGTACCTTCAACTCTTTACCGATCTCTTTCATATTTGGCATGTAGGTACCTTGCATGGACCTCTACCTTTTGATGAGGTTTGAGGTCACTGGGGTAAAGGTCACCGAGGTAATAATAATATTTTTTTAGGTGGTTATTTACAGTTTCTCATAACGCCTTCAATATTTTACTGATCTCTTACATATTTTGCATGTAGGTACCTTGCATGGACCTCTACCTTTTGATGAGGTTTGAGGTCACTGGGGTCAAGGTCAAGGTCACAGAGGCTAATAATATATTTTGTTTAGGTGGTTTTTAACACATAGGTTGACAAAGCGCATCATCGGGGAGCATCCATCAGTTTCACTGATATTCTTTTTTAAAATGTCTGCGGCTTTTTCAAAAAAATTAATTTACATCAAATACAAACATCACTTTTAAAACCTTAAAGACATAGCATGTTGTGTCATTTATATAGCAGTGCCATTTTGGTGCAATAATGAAAGATATGTAAAAGATAACTTTAATTTTGGAGCCATATAAATAACATATAGACGATTAACCAAACTATGGTTAAAAATAACAGGAGACTTTAACTGTTACCTTTATCCCAAAATATTGATACAAAGTGTTAATATGGTATCAAGGCTTCCCCATTTGGATGCATTCTATGTGAGAAATTAATTTGGAATATTTCTTAGCTTGACATTCAAATACCATGTTGTGTTTCTTAGCTTGACATTCAAATACCATGTTGTGTTTGTGATTAAGGCAAAGAAGACTCCAAATGAGAAGACGAGAAAGCTGCTGGACATTCTTGCTCAACGTGGACCAAAGGCTTTCCGTAGGTTTTGTGAGGCTTTGATGAACACTCAACAAGACCATATAGTGGAAATATTGGACCCAGAGTTCTATAGGAACAGTGTACGCACGGCTAAGCCTGTGTCTTCAGATGCCACCTCAGCTGGTGGTGACACCAGTCTTGCGAGGCCCAAAGATGAGCACCCTAAATCTTCTATTCCCCAGCCAGTTTCTGTTCCTATAGTTCCAGGAAAACAGAAGGATGAACGTGATAAACATATACCAAATGAATTTACCTCAAAGGGGCCTGATACCAAAAACGAAAAACCTAAAAAGGACGATTTACCAACTGCGTCCCCTTCAAAAACTAAACCAGTACAGCCGATACCAAGCGAAGTTACTTCTGAAACTGTTGCAAGAAAGAACAAAAATTCAAACAGGCCAATGTCTTCTTCTTCAGAACCTTCCAGTCTGCCAAATCCCAATATTTTCCCAGGTAACCTTCCAGTCTGCAAAATCCCAATATTTCCCCAGGTAAAATTCCAGTCTGCCATAACCCAATATTTCCTCAGGTAACCTTCCAGTCTGCCAAATCCCAATATTTCCCCAGGTAACCTTCCAGCCTGCCAAATCCCAATATTTCCTCAGGTAAACTTCCAGTCTGCCAAATTCCAATATTTCCTCAGGTAATCTTCCAGTCTGCCAAATCACAATATTTCCTCAGGTAAACTTCCAGTCTGCCAAATCCCAATATTTCCTCAGGTAAACTTCCAGTCTGCCAAATCCCAATATTTCCCCAGGTAAACTTCCAGTCTGCCAAATCCCAATATTTCATCAGGTAACTTTTCAGTCTGCCAAATCCCAATATTTCCCCAGATAAACTTCCAGTCTGCCAAATCAGGTAACCTTCCAGTCTGCCAAATCCCAATATTTCCTCAGGTAAACTTCCAGTCTGCCAAATCCCAATATTTCCCCAGGTAACCTTCCAGTCTGCCAAATCCCAATATTTCCTTAGGTAACCTTCCAGTCTGCCAAATCCCAATATTTCCTCAGGTAAACTTCCAGTCTGTCAAATCCCAATATTTCCTCAGGTAACCTTCCAGTCTGCCATATCCCAATATGTCCTCAGGTAACCTTCCAGTCTGCCAAATCACAATATTTCCTCAGGTAACCTACCAGTCTGCCATATCCCAATATTTCCTCAGGTAACCTTTCAGTCTGCCAAATCCCAATATTTCCTCAGGTAACCTTCCAGTCTGCCAAATCCCAATATTTCCTCAGGTAGTTTTCCCACAAAGTTTAGTTATGACGAGACAAATCAATTCTTTCACAGGGAAAGTCAGCACTAAGGGTCTTAGCTAGCCCTATATTCAGATGGATTCAGAATATTCATATTATTAGTACTGACTTAAGTACATGTATATACAATTTTAGGCAATGTCATGGTTTATTTAGCAAGGATTTCAATTGAAGCAGCCTTCTTTCTCACTTTTGACTGCTTGTTATTTTGATGCAAATATTACCAGAAAGCTAAATCAACACTATATTTCATTCAATACAAAACTTAGAAACATTGTGCAGAGAATTAAGCTAGTATGCACACAAAATAAATATGTGCTTCAGTATTTTTACCTGTGAAAATTTCATCTAACCCCTACATTTTTGAAGTAAAAGTGTTTATTTAGAACAAAACAAGTAATCCATATCAAGAGTTGAGGGTTAAACTATTGTAAATGAAATTCAAAACCTCAACCAGGTACAACAGTCTTGTGTTCAAACCTTGTTTTAGAAATAAAGTCAAGTTTAATGTATAAACATTGTCTTAAAAATGTTTGACAACATCATGTTAAAATTATTTAATAAATAATAAATTACTGAAACGGGAGGCGGAAAACTACAACGGGCGAGGCATGGTCAGGGGTGATAACCCCAAAAAAGGGTTAGGGAAAGGGTTAGGATTAGGGGTCGGGTTAGGGTTAGGGTTGGGTTTAGGCTAACCCAAACCCTAACCCGACCCCTAACACTAACCCAAACCCTAACCCTAACCCTCTACCCCCCCTTGCGCAATACCATACCATGCCTCGCCCGTTGTAGTTTTCCGCCTCCCTACTGAAACAGCTGCAAGTGGTGACAATAAACTGACCTAGACTGGTATGAATGGTAATGAAAAAGTTTTTACAATTATATACAGCATTAGTCGTACAATGTTGTATGCAAACACAATCGTTTCAGGACAGGCAGAAGGGGAGCTGCCAGAAACAGCTAAAGGTGAAGTATATCATATTAATATCATAGTTGGGGGTATAGTAAATAGTGCATCCAAGGACAGTGAGGGCAACTTCTGATGATTTGATAATTGGGCACGTGATCTGAGATACATTTCCAGATGAACCCAAAATTTATGCAAATTAATTTATAAATATTCTTGACCATACTACTTTTTCATCAACGAGTAATATGATCATTGTATTGTTATTGCATTCCGCGAATTTTAACTTTAACAATCGTCATTTGTCAATAGTGAAATGCTGTTATTTTTTTGTTTCAGCAAATGTTAATGCTTTGCCTTTTGAAGTAGTTGAAACTTGATTCTTGTGCCAGCAAATAAAAGTCTGTTGAGGCCCTTGTTGAGTAAATTGTTAGCTAATTTGCGTGGTAAATGTAGAACATGCATCTGTTACCTCTCTCTTGCAGACTGGCCAAAGGAACTGAACTTGAGATCCAATACAGAGTTTAAAGTTAAAAAACTTACTGGGAACATTGAAGATTTGGATGTAAGTTTCTTTATGCATCTTTATATTGTTAGCTAGCTCAGTTGGTCAAGCACTGGATCACAAATGCTTGTTTTTAGTATTGCCGGTTGGATACCCAGCCCTTCTACATTATTTGTGGGGGCATTGGTCATGATACTTATTCAACAGCCTTTATATCCCTACTTCTGAATTAAAGGGACATAATTGAACAAAAATGTTTCGGATTTGCACATTTTCATTGTAGTTATGATATATATGATGAAACAAAAATACTGAACATTTACCAATTTCTAAAATATCCATTGAATGCATCTTTTGACAATTTAAAAATCTGAAAATTATAAAGCGTTACAAACCTGAACGATTGAATAATTTGTAGAGTTCTGATGTAGTCATTATTTATTTTGTGACACTATGGGATTGCTTTTATGAAGTATTAAATACACCACTTATTGTATGAGCACGGATGGCTGAGTGGTTTATGAAGTATTAAATACACCACTTATTGTATGAGCACGGTTGGCTGAGTGGTTTATGAAGTATTAAATACACCACTTATTGTATGAGCACGGATGGCTGAGTGGTTTATGAAGTATTAAATACACCACTTATTGTATGAGCACGGATGGCTGAGTGGTTTAAGTGCTACACTTTTACTCCAAGGGTCAGTGGTTCGAGCCCAGTCGAGGATTACACTTTTTTCTTCGTTTTTATTATTGTTTTTTACTGGATCTATTTAGTTCCAAATTTTACTTTTATTAAGCCAAAGCATTTAATAACAAACTTTAACACAACTTAAAATCTGTGAAAAGGTGCCTCCCTTCAAGAGTTGTGGGAGTCAGTTGTTAAAATGTGTATGTGCACTTACCTTAAGTTAACCAGGTGTATTTAGGTTCACTGTCTACTGTTATGAGACTTGTTTAACACGACAAACCATCCAAATAAATTTATGAATTAATAAACAAAAATCTAAGACCAGAAGCTTTTATATAATATGTTTGTTTTTGTTTCTATGCATTGTGATTCACAACAATCTTACAATGTAAATGCAAGATTTGCTTAACTCATTATGGGTAGTGTCTTAGTAGCCCCTTGTCTTTGAACATCAAATAGTAAGTAGCACTCTGTACATATTTGGGGATATATTACTAAAAGCCCTATATACTTGTCTGTTATTACATATGTAAGATCTGACTCCAGATGACATTTAATTTCTTTATATCAAATTGTGGAATTTTGTTAGAAAAAATAGCTTTACTAAAAAAATTCATGGATGAGTTAAATAGAATAGTATAAGGAGTAGTGTCAGGTCTTGTTATCGCTCTGGTATCTTGTTTTAGGAGGTATAAAGTCATTGTCCTGTTCGGCTGTCCTTCTGTTTGTGAAAAGTTTTGTAGATTTTACAATTTTGTTTATCACAGATATTTATAAATTGAAGTGATGATTTTTGACGTTGCAAGTATAAATTTATCAAAATAGAACCATGAGATTGGTAAGGCAAAGAAAAGGAAGCTGATGTTGTAAATAGAAGATATTGGGGTCATATCAAGGGCACATAACTGAGAAATAATGGATCAAACTGCATGAAAGCACATCTACACTTTGTTATTTTGACATATTTCAAGTTACTTGCTTGAGAAATGTAGAAGAAGTACCACTCACATAGAGAATAACAGGTTACTGCCTGATCTTTTTGTAATATATCAGGCAAGGCTTAGAATAATAACACGGAAAGGCTTGCCAAGCTGTTATTTTATTCCTGCTGAGCCTGATATATTACAAAAAGATCAGGCATTAACCTGTTTTTATGCCCCCGGTAGGGTGGCACATAGCAGTTGAAATGTCCTTCAGTCCGTCTGTCAGTCTGTGCGTCCGAAAACTTTGACATTGACCATTACTTTTGCAATATTGAAGATAGCAACTTTATATTTGGCATGCATGTGTATCTCATGGAGCTGCACATTTTGAGTGGTGAAAGGTCTAGGTCAAGGTCATCCTTCAAGGTCAAAGGTCAAAATGTGTTTCTGACAAACATAACTGTTGTTCTGTTTATCATACCTCTACGATCCCGATTTAAAAGAAATAATGAAAAAATCACTAAAAAGCTACAGTTTTAGCGGGAAAGAATATGACTTTTGTAGTTTGACGTGTTAACAATGACGTCATGAGCATTCGGTCTTAATATTTGTAAAAAAATGTTTTTTGCTGTTTTTGTTGCATTTTGTGTTAAAAACATATTAGGTCTTGGTATCAAATTGTTTGTTTTGTTGAATCTGATTTGATTTTCTAAAAATGATTACTTTATAGTTGATTCCAAGTAATATGACCATCCTCCACACATGACTGATATAAGAACTTCCTGTTGACCATGATATAAAAAAATATATCAGGCAATGTTATATCAGGCAGATATCAATGGGGTGGTATGATATATCATGTTATATGGCAACCATTACCATGGATACATTCAAAGGCACAAAACTCAGGATTAAGTCCATCACTGCAAATGAACATTGTGTCTTGAACATCTACACCTCATGGTTGACACATTGAAAGTTTCAATTGCATTGCCTGAGAATTAAGGAAGTGGTCAGTTTCACAAAATAAGTACAGTTTTGCTCCTGCAATTAAACTTGCATGGTTTTCCATCACTAGCATTAAGGCATGCGGGACTATAAGGCATCTTTGTAAAAAACTCCTAGTCAAGAAGTAAGGAGTGCCTTACTAGTGTTTGTGCCTCACTGTGATTGCGATATGTATTTGAATACATGTACAGCACCTTCCTTCTTGATATCCTCATGGTATTGATATTAATGATTTGTGGTTATATCAATTACTTCTAAAACTTGCATGTACTTTTGTCTGAGGTCACTTATTGCCTTTTTTTTGCTGCAGAAATATTCCCTGGAGGGTAAGAGGACATGCATTGTTGTGGCCAATCAGCATTACACTGAGCGCTACAAGACCAGGTTGGTGGACATCGACAGGCTGAGAATCAAGAATGTCCTCAAGGAACTCAACTTCAATGACATCACAATCCATACCAACAAGTCTAGTCAAGTAAGAGTGTGGTAAACATCACAATCCATACCAACAAGTCTAGTCAAGTAAGAGTGATGTAAACATCACAATCCATACCAACAAGTCTAGTCAAGTTAGAGTGGCATAAACATCTTAATCCATACAAGCAAGTCTAGTCAAATAAAAGTGGGGAAAAAATCACAGTCCACACCAGAAAGTCTAGTCAAGTAAGAGAGGGGTAAACATCACAATCCATACCAGCAAGTCAAGTAAGATTGGGATTAACATAACAATACATACCAAAAAGTCTAGTCAGATAAGAGTGGGGTAAACATCACAATCCATACAAACAAGTCTAGTCAAGTAAGAGTGGGATAAACATCACAATCCATACCAACAAGTCTAGTCAAGTAAGAGTGGGGTAAACATGACAATCCACACGAACAAGTCTAGTAAAGTAAGAATGGGGTAAACATCACAATCCATACCAACAAGTCTAGTCAAGTAAGAGTGGAGTATACATCACAATCCATACCAACAAGTCAAGTAAGAGTGTGGTAAACATCACAATCCATACCAACAAGTCTAGTCAAGTAAGAGTGGGGTAAACATCACAATCCATACCAACAAGTTTAGTAAAGTAAGAGTGGGATAATCATCACAATCCACACCAACAAGTCTAGTCAAGTAAGAGAGGGGTAAACATCACAATCCACACCAACAAGTCTAGTCAAGTAAGAATGGGGCAAGCATCACAATCCATACCAACATGTCTAGTCAAGTAAGAGTGGGGTAAACAAGTCCATATTTGACTTATTAAATGTGTTGTCAATAAAAAATCCAATAATTTATACTAGTATGCCTTCATATATATTTTATCTTAAAACACAGTTTTAGAAATAAGGAATACAATTGGTTTTGTCTCATGGAGTGATCAGGACACATCAAGTAAAATACGGTATATTTGTTATCTTACTCTGACATCATGAACCTGCTAGGGGAGCTTTCTTTGTATTTGACAAAGGTCTTGGTTACCAGTAATCTTGATTGCATTAAAGTGGAGGCTTATTGAAACGTTATAGAATTTGTTTCCTGGAAAAAGCCAGTACTTTGTGTCTTTGAGGTTGATCTTAAAAAATCCTGCCACATTCTGTATCAAATCCTCGACCTCCCAGTCACTAAGTGCACACTGTATTTTGATTTTGCTGTTGTTTGTGTGCAGCAACTGCTGAGTTGCCTGGAGGAAGAGCGCCAGAAGATCTCCAAGGAAACTTCTGTGTTGATGTTGATAGTGACCTCATACGGGGCCAATGGTCAGATCTTCTGTGTGGACGGGGACAAGGTCTCTCTGCAGCAGATAGTCGACATCTTCTCTGTGGAAAACTGTCCGCTACTCAAGGGCAAACCCAAGGTTGTGTTGATTCACGCAGGCGGATTCCTATTAGAAGGTATTATTTCCTGGTTGTGAGTACAGCTTTCTCATGTTATAATTACTTTATAGTTTATTGTTCAATAATAACTACAAGCTTCTCTTGTTTTCCACTCACCCTTATATTGGCATCATCAACTCTAGTTATGGCCACATTTTTAGCAATTTTGTTTAACTTGTGTCTTGTACTTATAAAGTATTAGTGCTAGATATCTTTACATACCTGTACATATTAACAAGCATTTAAAGTTGCCCATGCCCAAATTTGGTTTGGAGGTTTTCTACAACACGGGAGTAAAGTTCCCTTTTGAGCGAAAATTCAATTTTTAACTTGAAGAGTTTGGCACATTACTCAAAAAGGTGTTTCTCCTAGAGGGCTGAAACTCAAACATTTTAACCAGTGTGTGAAATTGCCCACCTCTATATTTTGGTTCAGTTTTTTCGACATCAGTGGAGTTTGCAGACAAAAGCAGAATGTAGTGGCATCCATGTCCTACAGACACATTTCTTGATTTTGTATAAATGTATGATACGAGCAGCAGTTTCATTACCCATATTGTGGTTTTATTGCATGCTGTTGTCTATTCAGTTTCATTACCCATATTGTGATTTTATTGCATGCTGTTGTCTATTCAGTTTCAATACCCATATTGTGATTTTATTGCATGCTGTTGTCTATTTTGGGGGGATTGTATCTATTAACAGTATATGTTTGTTGGAAGATTGGGGCATTCAGGTTTTACAAACAATGCTTCTCCATAAATGTTTCAGACTTGATTTACAGGTTGTTTCAATCTTGTTTCCAGATGGTTCCAGCCCGTCAGACACTCACTGCAATGAGATACGGCGTAGCCTCAGTCATCTGAGTCTTGGCACGCCCACGTCAAAGTCCAAGGGATTCTTCTCTGAGACAGTCTCAGACTGTCGACCCCAGACCTTACTTGATGACTCCCAGACAGTACCAACGGCTCCAACCCCTGAGTCCAAAATTGTGCTGTCGCCTTCGGGAATCCTCGATGAGACGCTCAATGTTTATGACAACTCAGATTTCCTGGTCGCTATAGCCACCGGGCCAGGTGGGTGATAACTGTATGTAAGCTATGAATGTGTTGTAGGGCTTGAATTGTAACACATTTCAGACTTACGACATAAGAGTGATAGACGATTAATTATTTATATTTATAAAGTAAAAGTAGATGGTAAAACTATTTGAATAAATTTGAATACGCGAAACTCCATTTATTCAAGTATTTTTATTAGCTTGAATTTTCAAAGAAAAGACAAGCTCTTCTACTCACCCCAGCTTTGGTTTCCAACTGGCTTAATGTTACTTTCTCAGGAATGGCTTAAGGGACTTCATTTAAAGTTATAACATGTATTCTCCAAATTTGCAGGTTACAGATTTTTGGTAACATAGTTTGTCAGGAATGGCTTTAGAGATTTTGTTTAAACTTATTGCATGTTATGACCACCATAGGCCTGGTTTGGTAACTCTAGTTTGAAATTTGTTAAAAGTAGGGGCCATTACACTTCGAAATTTACATGTCCACTATAAAAGCAAGTTAAAATTTTTTGGTAAGCTAGATTCTCAGAAATGGCAGTAGGGATTTCATTCAAACTAAGAACATATATTCTCCATATTATATTGACGTCATAGACAAAGTTTTCTTTTTCTGCAGACGAGGACCACCCCCACTACTGCTCCCTGTTCCTGCTGGCCACACTGTATGTCCTGTGCAGATATTCACACCAGCACCACTTCCTGGACATGCTCAACAAGGTTACACACAACTAGATATTCACCTGTGAAAATACTGCTTACATTGATTACTTTTATTGCATGTATATTTGCTTCTATTTCATGCTTTGCTTGCATTGGCTTGTATGTTGCATAATTACTAAAAGATAATGATAAAAACAAAAAAAAATCACATATTCCTGTTCTGTTTAGGGGTCATATGGAGTTGATAGATACGAAAGGGCAAAACTAATTAAATACGAGTTCTACTTCCTCGCAAGTGTTACTTGTCTATTTGGTCTTAAAACCATTAACTCAGGACACTGCTTAAAGGGGCCTTTTCACGTTTTGCTGAATTGACAAAATTGAAAAAAGTTGTTTCAGGTTCGCAAATTTTCGTTTTTGTTATGATATTTGTGAGGAAATAGTAATACTGAACATTTATCATGCTCTAAAATATCCATTATATGCATTTTTTGACGATTCGAAAACCTGAAAATTATAAAACGTCGCAATGATTGAAGAATTTGGAAAGTTCTGTTGTCATTATATTTTGGGAAACTATGAGGAATACTTATATGAGTAAAAAAATTTATCGACTCACAGCATGAGCACAGATGGTCAAGTGGTCGAAGCGGGAGAATTTTTACTCCAGGACTCCAGGGGTCAGTGGTTCGAGCCCAGTTGAGGGTTATTTTTTTTTCCTTTTTTTAATTGTATTCTGTTTTTTTTTTACTGGAGATTTTTAGGTCCAGTGTTTAGATTTATCAATATAAAGCATTTAATAAAAAGCTTCAATACTTGCCATAATCTGTGAAAAGGCGCCTTTAAATTAAGAATATCAAAATGCTTGAGTTCTGATAGTCAATATAATTAATAGGGATCGGAACGATTACTGACATGATATAAGAGTTTTCGTTTTTTGGTTTTCAAATATATTCAAATTTTCGATTTGTAAACCTTAGATTCAAACAAACGAACTTAGTAACGTCAGAAATTAAGCACTGTTCCTGATTACCAAAAATACCACTATAAATCTTATCTTATATACATCTTTTAAAAAGATGAAATAGTGTTGCATTGAGAATTACTTAACGGTTTTAAGTTAGATCTAAATTTAAGATGTATCTTGAACATAAAACAACTTGAAACAAACACTCTGAAGACTAAATAAACTAGTATTGCAAACAAATTTATTAGTTAATATGTGAGTTGCTAAATTCTGATTAGATAATTATTGATTTAATATAAGGTATATACAAATTATTGTCCTTTTGAGGGTAACACATATTAGGTTGCCTCTGTTGTTTTAATTGCAAGACGCTACACTGTCAATAAAATGTCAAGTATTTTTGTGAAAAAAAATAAACACAATGTATTATCATGCTTGCTAACTAAGAGATAAAACTACGTAAGAAACTACTCTTCGCCATAAACCCTCCCTTATGCCAATTATCATTTATCTAATTGATATCAGCTGGTATACAAACAATGACAGAAACACAAAAGTCATCTGCCAAAACCAAAAATGCGACTTTGTTTTTTTACATTATTTGCAAGTTGTTTTTTGGCATGAAAATAATATAATTAATCATAATTTGGATTCAAATATTAAGTAGATTTTTAAATATTCAAATAGTTGTTCCCATCCCTTATAATTGACCAATATGGGAAGCCTTGATTTCAGCATGATCATTTTGGTTTGGTCATTGTACTACGTCATAGTGCTCATGTTGGTGGTGTCTCTGTTTCCAGGTGAATCGTTTGAAGAAGGATGCCAGTGGGCAGCTCGTGGAGATCTGCAAATGCAAGTCATCATTGACAAAGAACTTGTACCTGCAGCCATAAAATTATCTGCCAGAGTCTCCCCTTCCCTCTCTTTTGATTTGAAAAGAAAATTTAAGAGTTTTACCTTCTCAATTTAGTGGAGTTTTCTCCCTGGTCTGTATAGATTTGAAGCCTGTATTTTGCACAGCGCTAATTTATTTCGATGATTTCCAAACAAAAATAACTTTGGTATCAGTAACGTTTATAATAGATACCGGTATTGTAACATTATACACTGTATATACAAAAGCCTTAGCAAGGTCATGAAACATTCAAAATGTGTTGTCACTGCTGTGGTTTTAAGTCTGATTATAAGTGCTGTTATTTGAATACATATTGGCTTTTTACATTTTATGATGCAAATGTTATTATGTATCAAAAGAATGTTGTTAATGTTTTGATAAAATAATTCATGATTACAATGCCAGTTGTTAACATAGATATGCTACATAAATATGTGTTTTTAGCTCACCTGAGCTTAACCTGCTATAGGTGAGCTATTGTGGTCATCTTATGTCCAACGTTCAGCGTCTTGCAACTGTGTCCTGTGTGTTATTTAAGCTTGTTATCCATATAGAGAAAACATTTTTAATCAGATCTTGGTCATAATGTTTATCTTGACGATATTTAGTCCAAAATCAATCCTGGGTCATGTGCCTCCAAAACCTAGGTCACCATATCTTGTAACCACTCTAGATGAAACATTTATGATACAATCTTAATTGAAAGTTTATTTTTATAATGTCTAGATTGACTTCAAATCTGTGTCACGTGTATCCAAAAATGTAAAATCTTAAAAAAAAAAACTTGTTCTTTCTCTAGAAGCCTCATTTATGACTAAATCTTGATGAAACTTGAAGGTTTATCTTGAATTTTCGAATTTGAGTCATGTGTGTCCAAAAACTGGGTCATTAGGTCAAATCTTACCACTCGAGAGACAGTATTTATGGCTAAATCAGAATGTTAATATTGACATTGTCGAGGCCAAGTAAGAATCAGAATCATGTGCTTTCGAAAACTACGTCACCAAGGAAATTCTTCGAAACATCTTTTATTGCAATTTTATTCATAAAAGTTACTTGTTTACTTGTTTATCATTTGTGTTTTTTTTATTAGAAGTTGATTATTTTTATGCCCCCTTTTGAAGAAAGCAGCGTATAGCAGTTGTACTGTATGTCTGTGCCAAATTTCTATTAAAGCCATAACTTTGCCATATGTGGACGGATTTTTAAATAACTTTGCACAAGTTTCCACAAGCATTAGACAATGTGTCACTTGTAGAACTGGTCTCACTACTTTTAAAGTTAAAGGTCTAATTTGCCATAAAGCAGCTTGCAAATTCCTGTCTAAGCCATAATTTTGTTATGAAGGTTATTAAATGACACAAATGTAAACCACCATAAGGCAACATGTCTCATGTATCAATTATCCCCTTACCTCTGAGGTCAAGGTCACACTAAGAGGTCAAAAGTCACATTTTGCCATTAAGCAGCTTGACCTTTTTCTCTCTGTTGTAGATTTGACAAATATTGATGGATTTAAAAAAAACTGCCCATGTAGAACGCTTCTCAATTCTTAAAAGCTCAAGGTCACACTTTTAAGTTCCCAGATCCGTTTGGCCATAAAACCACTTGTTGGGATTCTCACTTCATCATTCATCACACCTTTTTAAGATAAATTACCACAAATGACAACCATGAGGCGAAAACATTGTGTGTGTACAAACTGTCTCCCTCACTCAGTGGTGAAGGTAAAACTTAGTGATCAAAAGCCAAATTTGGACAAGACAGCTTGAATGTTCCTGTTTCAGCCATAACTTTGGGATATATTGACATGTATTTTTTAATGATGTGTGCAAATGCAATCCATCATAAAACGAAATATTGGTTGTTACTCACTTCGCCTGACCTCAAAGGTCACGGTCACACTTTAATGATCAAATGTAACTACATATCAGCTTATTCAGACTGTTACTTTGTCATTCATCATGCTTTTTTAAGATAAATCATCACTAATGACAGTCATGTTGTTAAAACCTGTCTCCCAAACTCAGAGGTCAGAGTCACACTTACAGGTCAAAGGTAAAATTTAGCTATTCAACAGTTTTGTAGAGGAGGACATGTAAGTGTAGCATGTAGTATCACCTGCCAATTTTCCACAAAAGATACCATAAGGTAACATGAGGCCAAATTTCAAATTAAGCTTTAAAAAGTTTTTTTCAAATACGCTAGGTCATTGACAAAAGTGGAATGTGGGGCCATCCATGCTGTATGGACACATTTCTTGTTCATTTAGGTTTTTATGGCTCCGAAGGAGGGCATATAGTGATCGGACTGTCTGTCCGTTCGTCTGTCTGTCTGTCAGACTTTGCGTTTAGGTTTCGAAAAATGCTCATTACTTCTATGTCGCTTCAGATAGCAATTTCATATTTGGCATGCATTTGTATATGGACAAGGCCTTTCCATACGCACACAAATTTTGACCCCTGTGACCTTGACCTTGAAATTAGGGTCTGCGTTTAGGTTTTGAAATCTGCATTTAGATTTCGAAAAAAGCTCATAACTTCTATCAACCGTTTATAGGGGGCATGAGTCATCCTATGGTGACAGCTCTTGTTCTTATTGTTTTTTTTACCAAGTTTGTAACTTTTATGAGATTAAGTCTTCAACAATTTGTGTGGGTGAATTAAAATTGTGTGCTTAAAAGCAATCATGGCCCTCTTTTTTATATGTGCCCTCAAATTGTTTAAAGGTATTTCATACATTCGTGTCCAATATGTACATATGGGATCATGTCTATGTTATTGCAATTTGTATGTGCTGGATGATCAAGTACTAAGAATCATGTTCATCTAAGGACGATTGATGACTTGGTCAGTGCTTTGACAATTTCATGTAAGTGTTTAATATTTGAATGATTGATAAAAAGTTGCAGAAAATCTCAAATATGATGTATTTTTAGGATTGTGTACTTATAATAGTAATATCAAATAAAATTGCATTTAGGCATTATTTACATGATCTGCATAGAAGTAACATGGGTATATATGTGTAATTTTAAATATTTCATAAACATTTGTAGTTATGGATAATTTGTTTTTATAACTTGAACAGTAATGGTATACCAGTATCTCATTAACACAATTTTGGTAGTAAACATACATGTTTTACATGTAGTATTGTTGTTGTTTGTAAATTGTTAAAGTGTTATTTATTTATTTATTTATACATAGACCCAAACAAAAGAAATGTTTTCAAAATAAATGTTTGCAATTGCAAAGTAAAACTTGGAAATTATAAATTGTAGATCCAATCTAAAGTAAACAAAACATTTATAACTTATCTCGTAATAAATATGTGATATTGGTTCATATTTCAGGCTTCATGTACTCAAAGTGACCAACACATGTTTGAGGCAATTGAATGAAGCATAAGCATATAATGTATACCGTATCTATTAACTGTTCGCAAGGAATTATCTATAAGTTGCTGAATAAGAAGGTGTTGGTTTTCATGTGTTCAATACAAGGAACTATATGCCTCTAGTATATGTGCCTTGCTCAGGAAACACTAACACGTGGCTAAATGCATGGGTTTAAAGTGTCTTCCCATATTAGCCTGTGCAGTCTGCTTAGGCTTAGCAGGGATGACACTTTCCGGCTAATTTGTTTTTTTCTAAGAAGAGACTTCTTTGAAACAAAAAATACATATAAAGTGAAAAATGTCACCCTTGATTAGCCTGTGCAGACTTCACAGGCTAATCTGGTATTGCAATTTATGCACATGCATTTCACCCCATTTTCTCAGGGCGAGGCACATATGGAGCAGTTTGTAATGTCATGTGAATCAGTTCCGCTGCAGATGTCATGTGCTCAAGATTGTATTATTGTTATGAATGGGGTTGTTAACGTTGACAGTTATTTTATAGTAATATTATTTCACAGGAATTTTTTTTAGGTCTTGTATTGAAGGGCTCTTCAATTTCTAAGTGGAAATGTATCACTTAAATATAATTCTATACAAAATATAAACATGTAGTTCATAAAATTTGCATTTGGCAGATGACAGGCTAACTGTAAGAATGTTAACAATGTTAATGAATGCATATATATTTTTCCATATATGATGTGTTAATTGTGATAATGTATGAAAGTGGAATACAAACATATTGAAAAGTTCCTATGTATTGTTGTTATTGGTTAATAAGATTTAAACCAAAACATGTATGCGCTGCTTTTCACCAACAGTTTCGAATTGTTTACCAGCATATTTGAGTATCGGTTAAGAAAATCGACCACAGCATGTCAGCACTTCTAGAGAAATACCCGGTACTTTAATTAATAAAATCCTTGTTGATTTTTCAGTGAATTACTAATAGAATGAGCATTTGAATATTTCCTCCTTTGGAATAAAAAATCAAGTGGTGTAAAGCAATTCGAGGGACTCTACAGTACATGTATTTTAAATGTGACAAGTTGGCTACGTTGTATGTTACAGAGCCATTTTGTGAGTATATAAAATACTGTCATAATAATACTTAAATTGAGAAATACCAACAGTTCTTTGGTAAGGTCTACATTTCCGATCTGAATTTGATTCAGTGCCAATAATTAAAACTTCATGTTGTATTTTGGCACAGGCACTTGACGACACGTGGAATGGTAAAGTTGATCAGCGTGGTTAATTGTTCTCAACAGAGATCACAAACACGGTTTGCACAGTATTGAACTACACGTATTCAAATATATGTTGCGATGCTTCATAGCTATGACTACCATAGTAGCAATCTCAGTCTACATGCACCTCATCGAGGTCGACAGAGACGTCACTTCCGGTAATGTCCGTGTCCAGGAAGTCGAACACGGCCCCGCATGACAGGCCCTGGTCCTGGGCCATTACGCGGGCCTCCAGCTCCGACCCCCTGCAAGTCATACTGAGGCGCAGGGACACGCGCTCCTCCACAATCTCTTGTGGTATCTCTATCGTCAGCTTGCCAAGATACACACAGCCATTGTCAAAATCACACAACAATGGGTCACGAAGTGTCGACTGAAACACGTTCCAGAACACCGACCTGTTCCTCCTGTTGCTTATAACATACTTTCGTTCCACCGATGTACCACCGATGTAAACACGTTCACCTATTTCTATGTGTTTGTCAAACGCATTATCGACTAGGAGCCGACCTTGCACTTTCTTAAGAGACGACGCTGGGTAGCCATTTCCCGTCGCGAGGAACTTCCGGGTATGCACGCCGTACGTGTAAGGACTGACGCGCTCTGCGATGATTCGGGAGTTCAGACCGAACATGACGGCTCCCTTGAGGATGGCAAGACTTCCGCCTTCCGGGATGATCACGCGCATGCGAGAATGGAACTCCCGCACTGCCTCGCTGACTATCCGGGACTCGGAGAAGCCCCCGACTAGGAGCAGCGTGGACACGTCCCGAAGCTCCCTCTTCTTAAGCAGATCCCCGATGTGCGCGTTGATTTGAGCGGTGGCTGCCCGGAAGAACTCCTTCATGACGACGGGCTTTATGAGAAGGTTGTTTTTTACTAGCTCCACACCTGATAATAGACAACAACTGGTTCTTGTGAATTGTAAACGGAATAATATATAACACTTATCTTGCGGGGATAAATGCCAAGAAAGATAAACAGCAATTAAATCTTTTTTCGTGAAGTAAACATTGCATAAATGCCTGTATTTAATGTCATTCGTCATATAGTTTTACGGAAAAATGTATTTAAATATATGTCTAAAAGTAAATTAAACACTTGAGGCCAGCTCAATATGATCGTGTTGTCAACTTTATTTAACTTGTCCTACATCGGATAAACCAGGGCTCACTAGATTGAACATTCTCACATATGCTTAGTACTGAGAATGTCGGTCAGATCAAACACTATCTCAAATCACACCTCTGGCGTATTGGATATGGTGTCCGCCTAGCGACCGCGTGGTAACGGATTCGATCCTTACTATAGGAGCGTTCGTTTGATCTTGTACAAAGCCACCAAGCACTGATTGAACTTAGGAAACGGACTCGATAGCGTTTCCTTAAGCAGTAAGCTTTCTTTGTTATTGAGCTAAAACAAATAGGTTTTAACTACATGTATTTAATTATTAAATTTCATCGTTAAGAATATGCATATATTCCTCCTTTATGTTGAGTTAGACTCGAAATAAAAAAAATATGACAACACCACATGGAACATCATGATCAAAAATTGAGGAAAACAAACAAACTCAAAGTTGAGTCAGAATATTGACTTAGTATGATCGTAATACTAAATCCCTCATTCCATTCAAAATTCCAATATATGGCGTACCTTTCCTGTACTTGTCTTCCTTGAGCCGCTCCCGGAGGTCCAGTTTCTGGCTCTCCTGGTACATCCGGCCCAGCTCGGGCGGGAAGCGCAGGTCCGTCTCGCCCGCACTAGAGGAGAAGCCGCGCTTGGCATTCTCGAAGTCTCGCTCCAGCTCGATCCAGTCGCTCGCGCACTCGGCTCGGAACCGCTCAAACACAGGGGGAGTCACCTGACATCAAGATGATCATCAATATATACCGGCAATCGCGAGTCTGTATACATGTATATATATTTATTTATATATAGACTTATTTATTATTAACAATAAAGTTCATATGCATTATCAATGCTGTATTTGTCTTAAAACATAATGTTTTTTGTAGTGTGTTCAAGTTGCTGTATGGTGAAAGATGAAAATGAAAAGCTCTCTAAACGAGCAAATTAGGAGGTAATTATGAGTAATGTAACATAATGCCCTGCAGCTTTTCCACGCCATCATATATATCATTTGTACCATCTTTGCAAGAAACTGCTCGAACGCTTCGTTGACGAGCGTCCCTCCCCATGGTCCGCCCGTTGCCGCGTGCAGCTCCCTTAGGGTCCCATCCGCCAGCACCTCATGCCCCGTGGTGTCTATTGTACCCCCTGAGGACATGCATAAGAAGCGCATAGCCGTCATTGGGTCTTATATTATAGCACGTTCATATAGAGCAATTTTCCCTGTTTATTACTAGTTGCAGAATTGAGTTTCTTTATTTTCCATTTTTGCAGTCTTCTATAAGGAATGTTGAGAACTAACAAAATGTAATGGTTTAGTTAAATACTCAACAATTCATTAACATGTCACCCGTACGTATTTATAATTAATTAAACTAATAAAGTAAACAGCGTTTTAACGGGTTAACGTATGTAACACTACATAAAACATAAGTGTTAGGCTCCAGCTAGCGTACCACCACAGTCGACGACGATGTACCTCTCGCCGGGGTCGAAGGCGCGCAAGTAGACGCCGTCCACTCCCCCCACGCGGCTCAGCGCCTGCTCCTTGCAGTAGATCGCCGCAGACTCGGGCTCCAACGCCAGACTCAGCTGCGCCCCGGGGATACCGGCCTCAAGTAGTTAACAAACATTACACACCATTAATACAAATAAAACATTTATATAGAGTATAGACTTGTGTTTTGGTTTATGTCCACACTTAATTTTAAGACCACACTATAAACAGGTGCAATGGTTTACCGCGGCACATTCAAACTACATATACATTTAAGCGCATTATATACATTTAATTAAAGGTTCGAAAAGAAACGCACAGGACTTTCCGTTGTCCCGGCACTATAAAGGTTATGACGCCCAGAACATGTGTTTCACTTGATTTAAGTTAATTCTCTGTTATTAAACGAAGTAGGTAAAGGCACTTTCTATCGATATTTTAAAATGGTAGGGATAAAAATATCAGTGTATAGACGAGCAGCAAGAGCAGCAAGCTTCATTTACCGGTAAAGTTTGGTTAATAAAACACATAAGATTTTGTAATAACATAACAATATGCCTATTACCGGAGTAATTGATGGTAAAACTGATGTGATTGGTAAGGGTAAAACTATTTCAAGTTTTACACATTTACAGCACACATATTGAGATAAGAATTGTTAAGCTTGGTGCTACCTTAGACGCCGCCTCCTTCATGAACTGTTTGGCGGACTGACGCCAGATGGCAGGCACGGTAAGGACCCAGCATATCTCCCGGGGCAACACGTCCTCGTTGAGGCCTTCTCGAAGCCTCTTCTGCAGGTGAACCTGCAGACGACATCCACAGCAATGACGTCATAGACAGAGATGGATCGTCAGTGCAATATGAATGGTGGCTTACATTAAGTTGAGTATAGAGTGCATTTTTTTAAATAATTTTTTTTAAGTATTTAGGACGCAGTTATTGCATTCTTTTAAGCAAACAGTTACACGAACAAAACTTTATTTGTCTTGTTTTAAACGCCAGTGTTAACATATAGTGGTAAGTTACAAAATTACATTAGTTTAAGTTAACGTTATACCTTTACGTATTTGATGGCTTCTGCGAAGATGATCATGGCTTTCATTGTCTTTCCGCTTGCGTCCGTGAGCAGCATGTCCCTGGTCAGCTCCTGGGTAATGAAAGGCATGGTAACCAGCCGAATTGATAGAATTTAGACTTTAATCTGTACAAGACCTCTATGCATAAAACAGCCTGCTATGAAAATGTTAACCGATATAATCTGGCATATTTTGAGAAGGTAACCGTACTAATTTTGCCTTGTTTTGGCATGGAAACCGTGGTAATCAGGCCTTGTTTTGACAGCGATACCATGGATATGAGGCCTTGTTTTGACATGGAAACGGTTGGAATCTGACCACGTTTGACATTGAAAACGTGATAATCTGGGAAAAAAACACCTTTCAAACCGTTGTTATCAGACCTTGTTTTGCCATGAAACCGTAATGATCATGCCTTATTTTCACGCAGTAATCATGCTTTATTTGCGCATGAATACTACCGTGGTAGTCATGACTTGTTTTCACATGGAAACCGTGGTAATCAGGCTTTGTTTACGCATGAATACTACCGTGGTAGTCATGGCTTGTTTTCACATGGAAACCGTGGTAATCAGGCTTTGTTTGCGTATGAATACCGTGGTAGTCATGCCTTGTTTTCACAAGGAAACCCTGGCAAGAAGGCTTTGTTTACGCATGAAAACCGTGGTAGCCATGCCTTGTTTTCATATGGAAACTATGGTGATCAGGCTTTGTTTACGCATGAATACCGTGATAGTCATGCCTTGTTTTCACATGGAAACCCTGGTAATCAGGCTGTGTTTACGCATGAATACCGTGGTAATTATGCCTTGTTTTCACATGGAAACCGTGGTACTAGTAATCAGGCTAATACGCATGAATACCGTGGAAGTCACGCATTGTTTTGACATGGAAACCCTTGTAATCAAGCTTTGTTTACGCATTAATATCGTGGTTATCAGGCCTTGTTTTGACATGAAAACTTTGGTAACATGTTTAGATTCGATATTAAAACATTTGCGAGTAAGTTGCGCTTAGAGAATGAAAATCTGGAAAAAAAACACTGCAAACAACCAGGACGGGACTTGTTATTATAAAAAATTGCAACTAGGTTGGGATTTGTGAATGAAAATCACGGCAAACAGAATGGTGTTCCGAAATGAAGACAATGGCAACTAGACTTGATGAAAACCATAGCACCCAGGATGGTACTAATTAATGGAATCAATTGCAACCATATGGAAACAATTTAAGCCAGGACGTGACGTGATTTCTTATGTAAACCATGAACAGGTTCGCGTGATATTCTTATGACAGCCATGGCAATATGAAACATGATTTGTTTTTCATTCCGTATGGTGTATTAATATAGGAATCCACCCATAGTATTACAATGGTAAACATTAGTGTATTTAATGTTCACCAGATAGTAAACTAAACACTGTTCATAAGACTATTTAACGAAAAGTGTTATATACTAACAAGAAGAACAAGAAACCGTCGGAGACAGGTGGTGCTCCCCAAAGATTTTTTGTCACAATATTTAAGAAAAAGTAAACTCCACTGAGGTCCCTATGGCATTATAGTGATCAGCCAGGCAGCCACAAACCGTATATGGACCGAAGCCGTAGGCTGAGGTCCATATACAGTTTGTGGCTGCCTGGCTGGTCACTATAATGCAATTAAGACCGAAGTGGAGTTTACTATTTCTTATATTACTCCGAAGAGTTTCCTCTTTACCATTGTACAGAGTTGTACGATTGTTTATGGTTAAAAAGAGATAAACTGAAGAATTTCGCAGAAATAATGACGTCATTTCGTTAAAAAATGACGTCATTTTAAAGTAAAACAGTGCAAATTTAGTGGTGTGTAAACCCGAACGGTCCATATACAAAACATAGTGACCGGTCCATATACTATTAGGTTCCTCTATCGCATTTTACAGACTGAAACCGGTCATATAGATATAGAAGGACCAATATCTCTGAGGTGTAATATTGCACTATATATTCAGATAAAAGGAAACGTCTTGAGGGCACAGTAGTTGGGGGGACAATAATTTTTTTTTATAAAATTTCAAAGGGCCATAACTCTGTGAAAAATAATCCGACCAGAACCCGCTGATAATATGCACATCTCTTGGTAGTGAAGCTTTCCATAAAGTTTCATTGAATTCCGGTCATTAGTTGCTGAGAAATAGCCCGGACAAGAAGTGCACTATATGTACAGTTAATGGAAAATTTCAAAGGGCCATAACTCTGTGAAAAATCATCCGACAAGAACCCGCTGATGATATGCACATCTCCTCTTGGTAGTGAAGCTTCCCATAAAGTTTCATTGAGTTCCGATCTTTAGTTGCTGAGAAATAGCCCGGACAAGAATTGCACTATATGTACAGTTAACGGACGGACACACGGACGGACGGACAGACGAAGCGGCGACTATATGCGACTATGGGGGAGCATAACAATGAGACTAAATTTTGCTAATCCGTAATCTCGATGCACGACACTTTAATGTTTCCGTACTTAACCTTCCCTAGCCTATCATGCATACATGGTTTGAAAAGGCTTAGTTTTCTGCGCAACAATAATGCCTCAACACATGTTTACAATGATGACACGTAGCTACAATGAATACGTTAATAACGAATGAATTTCTTACCCGGGTGTGATGGAGGTTCATCTTGAAGTGCCGGAAGTAGTACCAGTCCCTGTGTCGGTTGTGCAGCGAGAGCGACTTGTACTTGGCCTCCGCCTCGAACCCGAACGCGTCGAACTGCTTGTCGGGGTTCATAAGGACCGTAGTAGGGGCCTGGTACACAATGGAATTCCCTTGATAGACTTTTGTCCATTCAACGGGCCGTAATTCTCTATTAATACTAGATGGGAAATATGTAACGGTTGCCAGGCTAGTGAGCACGCTTACATTTCAATACGTACTTGTTGAATGCTATTCATTATGAAAATAGTATTTACAAGAGCCATACCTCGCGTTCTTTATTGGATTTTGGTTTAAAAAAACATTGAATGCCCGCTATTGCCTTCATGTGGGAGCGCCTGTAGATCATTTGAAATCATTTGTCGGTAAATGGTGTCAACGTGTACAAATCATTCATTAAAACTTGCCTGGAGGCCAGTCTCAGCACTTCCGGTCCAGGCCTGGTTGGTGTTTATATCCGCAAGGTGCGTGCGGTCGTCACGGCGCACGTAGTACGCATATCCGGTGCATGTGGTGCCGAAGTCAATGGCCGCAACAACCAGCTTCTTGGAGCCGGAATTATGTCGAAATCCAGACATTGCAACCAAAATCTAAAACTTCATTGAACTGAAACAAAGTGTACACTCAGCGATGTGTTCGGAAATATACATAACACTATCGTTCTGTCGTATGATTTGTAAATTTAAATATATTAAGTATTTTAATACTTGCGATAATATAATACCGATTTCAGCTAAAACTTTCCCAGCTTAATGGCAGTAATGTGTTGATGATTTTAATGAAATGAATTTTGACTTCCACATATTTTTCATAATTATGGCCTTATTTATGTTTTTCCACTAGAGTCTAACCTGCGGTCGTGACTACTTGCATTAACCGACTATTTCTTTTTTTATAATATATATCGCCATACATTTCATGGGTTCATCTTTTAACGGGACTCGCGATTTCACACGTTAATTGTATCAGAATTTCAACATTGCTAAACACTTACAACTACAATGTCTACATAATACCAAACCGCAATGTATCATGTTCATTAAGTCCAGTTTCTCTCACAACTGTGTTTCCTAGGTCCATCCATTTGAACAAACACATGAACAGATTTAATAGAATTAATAATGTGTTTACATGATTAAATATATTTAAATGGCCGAGTGCTTTCAGGCAGTATTAGCTCATTATTGATGATTATTAAGATAAACGTGTTAATAAGTTAATGGCTAAGGTCCTTTGTATTTTAACGAGTAACGCTGAATGGATGAATAGTTAAGTGACTATCTCACAGTAATCAAATAGCTACAGTTATGGTATCAATACACGTACGACTGGCGGCAGCAATGTCGCTAGGCCCTACAGGATTCGAAGTTACGAGTATGTGAATTAAATATAGTATCAAACAAACTGAGTTAAATTTGAAGCATATAGAAGATATTCATAGAATGCGATAAAAGGATAATAATCTTTCCTTTTTTAAAGTAAAGGATTGTTCATAACCGGCTTACTACAACTGTACGGCGATATTTGTGTCCATCACGGACTGTGTCCGCACTGAAGACCTGCGTTTACAAAGACCGCAACGTAAGCGCAGTTTGAATCTCTTCAGTTCCGTATGGTGTGCGAACTGGTCCAAAACTATTCTAAACCGTATCGGACGGTTTGTAAACCGTCCGGGACGATACAGGAAAGTTTTGGACCGTTCGTGCGCATAAACCGTAAGATACGGTCTAAACTGTATCGGACGGTTTCCTTTCCGTAACATAAGTTGTACGAGCGTAATGTAATATCGTTGTCATCTGGAGCGACGCTCTTTTTCTCGGACAAAACATTAATTTCAAAATCTTCAATCAATCATTGCTGCCAAACACGTCAGAGTTAAAAATGAATATTTTAAGTACTCGGAAAAAATGTATGTGCTCACAAAGTATTTCTGACATAGGTAACGAATTTCATCTTTTACATAGAGAATACTAGGTTAGTGTTGATTAAAGATCAGGTTTATCATGCGAGGCTTAGAAAACATAAAGCACGAGCCTTGGCCTGATGATTTTTCACAGAGTTATGGCCCTTTAAAATTTTTAAGTTGCTATACCATCCATTGTATTATATTGTGAGAAAAAAATATCTTTGGGGAGCATCACCCGTCTCCGACGGTTTCTTGTGTAATAATTGTTTTTTTTTAACTTTGTGATAAAAATAAAACGCCCGGTACGGTTTGCAGACGCACGAGCGGTTCAAAAGTATATATAAACCGTCCGATACAGTTTAGGAAACCGTCCGGGACGGTTTATCCGATACGGTTCAGGATAGTTTTTGTCCAGTTCGTACACCATAGTTTCGTGCGTGTGTGTGTTTTTCGAAGTGTATGAGTTCCGTCTGCACGTGCGGCGCCATTTTGTGTGGGCCCGGAGTGTGAACCCGCAGTCAAAGTTGATACGTATTTCGAATAACCGGGTAAAGCTGCAAATTCCAGCGTATAAGCTGTTACTGGCAGATTTTACTTGTTTTGTGTTGTCTGATGTTGTTGGAGGGGGGGGGGGGGCGGAGTACCCAGAGGAAACCCCACCTGTTCGGCAAGGTGAAAACCACACTCACATGCTTCCGGAAACGGGTCGCCTAGATGGGAAGACACTACGCAAACCAGACAGTCCAAGTGTTTCGTGCACTGAACATATAAATAATTAGACACTCGTTTAACTGAAATAAATGCCTGTTCAAGCACTAGGTAGGATACAAGTCAACAGCAGTTTTATTTGACACGGTTTAAACAATGTACTTTCGCCTAAAGCGAGTAAAGGATCAATAACAGGCTTAAATATAACGCATCACTTAATCATATCAATATAGTTCCCTTATTTTTTAACGGATTGTGTTGATATATGGACCAAGAATAATTCAACACATATCTGATAATTCGTGAAAATTTAATTGAAATTGAAAAACAACAAAATAACAAATTTAACAAATTAAAAACGTAACTTCAAAAGTCAAAGTCGCAAACTCGTACAACGTAAAATAACAATGTGAAAAGTAAAACGCATAAACTTACACGTCTTAATAACTAACCGGCTTGCAACATGCCGATTGAGCCGTTGCGCTCCTGATTATTCATACGAGCCATATTGTTTTTCTTTAATTAAAGTTATGTTTTTCTTGTGTAAAAACTCACCTAGAATGATGAAATTGAAATTAAATTGGAACTAGAACTGGCGCGGCAGAGGCTGACGCGTATCCCAACGCCGCATGTTTGACCCAGGGGCGCCCCAGGGTTGGTAATGGGGCCATGCATAGTTGAGATTGATCATATTGTCAGAAGAGAAGTTCGGTATCAATTAGAAGTGAATCGGTGTAGAAATGAAGAAATTATAGTAAAAGGCAATTTTGGGTGGGTGTGGCCTATGTGGGCGGGCGCCCCAGGGTTGGTTATTGTGCCATGCATAGTTGAGAATGACCGTATTGTCATAAGAGCAGTTCAGTATCAATTAGAAGTGAATCGGTGTAGAAATGAAGAAGTTATCGTAAAAGGCAATTTTGGGTGGGTGTGGCCTATGTGGGCGGGGCGCCCCAGGGTTGGTAATGGGGCCATGCATAGTTGAGATTGACCGTATTATCATAAAAGTGGTTCAGTATCAATTTGAAGTGAATCGGTGTAGAAATGAAAAAAATATAGTAAATGGCAATTTTGGGTGGGTATGGTCTATAAGGGCGGGGCGCCCCAGGGTTGGTAATGGGACCATACATAGTTGAGATTAACCGTTTTGTCATAAGAGAGATTCAGTATCAATTTGAAGTGAATCGGTGTAGAAATGAAGAAATTATAGTAAAAGGCAATTTTGGGTGGGCGTGGTCTATGTGGGCGGAGCGCCCCAGGGTTGGTAATGGGGCCATGCATAGTTGAGATTGACCGTATTGTCATAAGAGATGTTCAGTATCAATTTGAAGTAAATCGGTGTAGAAATGAAGAAGTTAATGTAAAATAACATTAAAAAATGAGTGAAAATCTCTTACCCGGCCCCACCCCAACCCCCATAACTTTTGACCCAGGGGTCAGATCAAAATTCCAAATAGTGCAGGGTCGCACATATGCTCATAGCTACCATGTGTGTAAGTTTCAAGGTTCTAGTGCTTATAGTGTAGGAGGGGATAGTGGCCAGGACGGACGGACAGACAGACAGACGGCGAAGATAACCACAATATCCCCACGCTTTCAAAAAGCGTGGGGATAATAACATGTATATCGCGTTTTACTACACTTGGTGACTTTTCTAATGCAACACTTTTAAAAATTACAGAAATCAGTAATAAGTAAATATTTTATTTAAAATTGCACATGTGATCATTTGACTACATTATGTGCAAGCAAACGATAAAATCATTCATCCAGGATTTCGGAAAGGGCGGTCTACGACTGATGCAATATTTATTCTCCATTCCCTTGTTAAAAATTATTTATTTGAAAATAAGAGATTATATATTATTTTTGTGGACATGATGAAATGTTTTGATACTATATATAGAAATGCATTATGGTTAAAAATGTATAAATGTGGCATACAGGGTAAAATTCTTAGGATTGTTCGGGATATGTATAAAAAAGTTAAATCTTGTGTTAAGTCATTGTCTTCATATTCTGACTATTTTTCATATGCAGTGGGGCTTCGTCAGGGGGAGGTTATGTCCCCTTTATTATTTTCTTTGTTTGTAGAAGATCTCGAGTTGTTTTTACAAAATGATGTACAATCCGGATTGCATATTGATGACATTGTCTTGATTTTACTGTTATTTGCTGACGACATGGCCATTGTAGGTAAATCGCCAGACGAAATTCAAAATCATTTAGATAATCTACATTATTATTGCAATGTTTGGGGATTAAAAGTAAATACAGAGAAAACAAAGATTATGGTATTTAGGAAAAGAGGCGGATTATTGCCCAACGAAAAGTGGACCTACAATGGACATGTCATTCAAGTAGTGAACGATTTAATTATCTAGGAGTTGTTTTTAATTATACTGGGAGTTTCACATTGAATCAGGAACACCTAACGGGTAAAGCATTAAAAGCAATGAATATCTTATTATCTAAATGTCATGACTATGATTTAAAGCCCAAAATTCTTTGTCAACTATTTGACGCTTTTGTTGGTTCCATTTTAAACTATGCCTCGGAAGTTTGGGGCTATACTAAATCTAAGGAATTAGAAAGAATTCATTTGAAAGTTTGTAAACGATTATTAAAGGTTAAACTTAACACGTGTAATGCATGTGTTTATGGTGAGCTGGGTAGATATCCCATGTATATAAATAGATATGTACGTGTCATTAAATATTGGTTTAATATACGTAGATCGAAAAATATCATTATTAAAACTGTATATAACTTGACCGTTTCAGATTACCACAAAGGCTGTCATAATTGGATATTTAATGTTAAAAAGATGCTTGATGACTTTGGTTTCAGTTATGTATTTGATGATGTAACTAATATTAATATTGATATTAATACATTTGTAGAGGAATTTAAACGCAGAGTATATGATCACTTTACACAGGACTGGTATGGGACATTTAACAACAGTTCAATGCTAGATGTTTACCGAAGTTTTAAAATCCACTTTGAATATGATTCCTACCTAGACATTATCCCAAGAAGTTTGAGATACCTTTTTACTAGACTTAGATTGTCAGCCCACCATTACATATTCAAACCGGTCGTTATGCGAGACAAATCATTTCTAGAAACCTTCGATATTGCATTTGTTGCGATTCGACCGATATTGAAGATGAATTTCACTTTATTTGTATTTGCCCGACGTTTGGAAACATTAGAAAAAAATACATTAAAGCATGTTATTACATAAGACCATCTATGTATAAATATTTAAGTTTACTGCAAACGAATAATAAAACAGAACTACATGTAATTAATATATGCCTTTATGTAAAAGAATCACTTAAAGTACGAACATCTATTCTAAATGCAAGAATACTCTAATTGTTCACCCTCTTTTTTCATTTTTTTTCTTTCTTTTCTGTTGTTGTTATATTTAATTTGTAATCACGCCACTGTATTTGCTTAGTAAATGATTTGTAAATTTGTATAAAACCTTGTTCCTATCACAATTGACAAACTGTACTGTTATCATTATGTGTTGTTGACGATGTACTTTGTACAAGTCGAAATAAAATGTCTGTCTGTCTGTCTGTCATGACGATCGGACGCTTTAGCGAGTGGGGAAGGTAGCCTGCAAAGTGCGCGATTGCGCTGCTGAATATTCATACAAGCTATATTGTTTTGTAAATTAATTTTATGTTTTTCTTGTGTAAGAACCCACCTAAAATAACTAAATTGAAATAAAACTAAAATTATATTGCGTTTTACCATTTCCACGTGCAAAAATATGAAACCACACCTACCCCATGTGCTAAAGCGTCCAAACTTCACGGATGAATGATTTTATTGTGAGCTTGCATAGAATGTAGTCAAATGATCGTATGTAAAATTTTAAATCAATATCTTTACTTATAACTGAGATATTCAAGTTTGAAAAGTGATGCGTTAGAAAAGTCCCCAAGTGTATATCGATAAATAATGAAGACCGTATAGTTTTAAGTCTATTATAGCCTAGATATATATCGTTATTCATACAATTATAAGATATTAACAACCGATTTTATGATAACCCTTTCTCACAATGTTCCAGTCAGCTCGGCGGACTGCGACTATGTTATACTAGTAAATGACGGAATAACATTTTATTGCTTGATGAATGGAAGCAATATGGAAGAAAAAGGCTTTGGTAAGATTTTGAAACATTTAATGAAATGTAATTTTATTTTTTACATATAATGGAAATCTGTAAAAGAAAAATATATGTGCGCACGCCATGCAATCAATATGAATGTGCATAAACATACAATACAGACCGGACACTGACAACATGTAACACGATTGGAAACGATTATAAATTACATAAATTAAAAAGAACTCCTAGTAACTACTTTGTTCTCAGTATTATGACGTAATCAAGGAATGAACAAATCCCACCAGGGACTATGATGCAGTACTAACAGATATCTATCAGATAATCAATATCTTATATAGATTTGATGGGTTTCTAACAATATGAATTGTTCAACAGAACAAGAGGGCCATGATGGCCCTGAATCGCTCACCTGACTCATTAAGATCAGATGAAAACTATGACCTCCATTGTCAACACAATGTTTTTCTATGATTTGACCTAGTGACCTAGTTCCTGACTCTAGATGACCCAAATACAATCCCAATCCAGATTTCATCAAGATAAACATTCTGACCACAGTTCATAAATATTGGATGAAAACTGTGACCTCTATTGTCAACACAAGGTTTTTCTATTTATTTGACCTAGATTTTTACCCCAGATGACCCAAATACAATCCCACCCAGATTTCATCAAGAATTCTGACCAAATTTCATAAAGGTTGGATGAAAACTGTGATCTCTAATGTCTACACAAGGTTTTTCTATTATTTGACCTAGTGACCTAGTTTTTGACCCCAGATGACCCAAATAAAATCCCAACCCAGATTTCATCAAGATAAACATTCTGACCAAATTTCATAAAGATTGGATGAAAACTGTGACCTCTATTGTCTACAGAAGGTTGTTCTATTATTTGACCTAGTGACCTTGTTTTTGACCCCAGATGACCCAAATACAATCCCAAACCGGATTTCATCAAGATAAACATTTTGACCAAATTTCATCAAGATTGGATGCAAACTGTGACCTCTACTGTCTACACAAACAAATTGTTGACGGACGGACGCACGGACACACGCAGGCACGCACAACGGGCGCCGGACATCACACGATCACATAAGCTCACCGTGTCACTTCATGACAGGTGACCTAAAAATATGTGTCGGAGATAAACATGAACAGTTGTGGTTAAAATCCCATAGCAACAAGGGCTGTTTGTAAAACGTGCATGCCCCCCTATATGGGCTATAAGTTGTAGTAGCAGCCATTGTGTGAATACGTTTTTTGTCACTGTGAATGGTGGTGGTGGTGGTGGTGGTGGTGGTGGTGGTGTTGTAGTAGTAGTAGTAGTAGTAGTAGTAGTAGTAGTAGTAGTAGTAGTAGTAGTAATAGTAGTTGTAGTAGTAGTAGTAGTAGTAGTAGTAGTAGTAGTAGTAGTAGAAGTAGTAGTAGTAGTAGAGGTAGTAGTAGTAGTAGTAGTAGTAGAAGTAGTAGTAGTAGTAGTAGTAGTAGTAGTAGTAGTGGTAGTAGTAGTAGTGGTAAAAGTATTAGTAGTAGTGGCAGTAGTAGTAGAAGTAGTAATAGTAGACGTGGTGGTGGTGGTGGTGGTGGTGGTGGGTGGTGGTGGTGGTGGTGGTGGTGGTGGTGGTGGTGGTAGTAGTAGCAGTAGCAGTAGCAGAAGCAGTAGCAGCAGTACAAGACCAATACTTAAGAATGATCAAATGGGAAAAGGTAACCTAGCACTGGCAGTAAATATGGGGCTCATTTACAGGTCAGATTTGGAATCTCTGCTGTAAAATGAGATTTTGAATGAATTAAAGGGAGGCAAATCTGTAATAAAAAGAACATGCATAAACCGTAGTTGTTTCCCTTGTTTGAACCATGCTAAATCCTTACAAGTTTGGAAAGAATTGGATGAAAAATTTGGACTTTATTGCATAAACACCATTTTCTCAATTCAAGGGGAGGTAATTCTGTACTTCATGGACCAATAATGCTCATTTTTTGTAGGGTTTGTGTCCTTATTGATATAAAGACACTGTGCAAATTTGGTAAGGATCGGACAAAAAATGTGGAAGATTTTTGAAAGTTTTCACAAAATAGGCAAAAACGAATAAACATGCAAAGTTCAACGAGCTCCTGCGGCCATGTTTTTTGACGAATCAAATTTCTTTGAACAACTTTTTCAGGGGAGCCTTCAAAGGTCATGCCTGTGAAATTTTTTGAAAATCTGATGAGCGGTTTCTGACAAGAAGATTTTTTAAGGTTTTTACCATATATGGTCATGGCGGCCATCTTGGTTATGTGATCAATTTTTTTTTAACAATTCTTTTGTCCCATGACCTAGGGATGCTCCACATGAAATTTAGTTGAAATTGGCTCAATGGTTTAGTAGAAGAAGATGTTTACAAATTGTTTACAGACAGACAGACGGACGGACGGACGGACGCCGGACGCTGAGTGATCACAATAGCTCACCCCGAGCTATCGCTCAGGTGAGCTAAAAACGTGTACAACACGCCTCAACCGGAGGCTTAGCACCAATATATTTATCGGATAGAAAGATTGTTGTGAAGAACTACACATGTTCGGAACCACGTCATGTGTGCCCTGGACCTTGCAGACCCAATTACCTCCATTAGTTATCATAAAACCTAGGTTTAAAAGTATTATCAACTAAAGTGGTTGTACCTATTTTATGTACAAATAATCTTAAATTATAAAAGAGAAGTTAAAAGGCCCGTTGCTAAAAATGAGCCACACACCCTGCACACAGAACAGTCATTGCTTACACTTACCAGTACATAATATACATTATAAAATGACCTACGCTCCAGGAGTGAAAAAACGTAATGCTCAATGTTGTTTATTACACGGGTGTTATTACACTAGTTATATAACTCTGAAATGACGTCATTTTTGTGTCGAAATGACGTCATTAATCCAGCGAACTTCTTCAGTTAAACTCTTTTACAATGTGAATAAACGGTGAAAAGAGCATACAATAAAAAGGAAATTTGTTGGTCATTTTATAAACAGAATCTTAGATTCGTGGTCATTTTGTATTGAATTTATTAAACTCGTCATCTAAATAAAGATAAAAACTCGGCAATCCTCGTTTTTATCTTTATTTAGATGACTGGTTCAATAAATTCAATACAAAACGACCACTCATGCAAGATCCTATATATATCTACTGAACACATAACATCATATGTTTCAAACAAATAATACACTGTCTTTTGTATTTCAATCACATCTTATAGTTGGCAAAACACTATCCATAGTATACCAGTGATCATTTTGAATACAATATATTACAGTAGAAAATTGTATTACATGAACAAACGCCATCAGGACTACAAAATATATCACAAAATAATACCAAGCCAGGGCTCAACATTAATGGTTGTCCTATTGCCCCTGGCAAGTAAAAGTTGGGTCCGGGCAAGTTATTTTATAATCTAGTTGTCCGCCTGGGCAAGTGCAAAAAAGAACAAAGAGCATTTAATTTAGACTTATATTAGACTTTATTTGCTCTAATAATTTTGTTAAATGTTCAAAAATAAAAAACGTTTTGTGGTGTATCATTTTGATCTTTATTAAAAAATATGAGTTACAGTTAATGTGATATTTCATGTTTGGGAAAGTGGCTTTATGTTCAGGGCAAGTAGATTTTCTAAGTACTTGCCCGGGAGGGCAAGTTGGTTTTTAGGTTAATGTTGAGCCCTGCAAGCAATGATTTATGTGTAAGATATCAATTTTAAAATGTGAAGATACAATGACAAAAAAGTTGAGATATTAAAATCACTTTTGGGGTAGGACAATTTTGATGAAAAAAATAAAGATTATTTGAATTATTAGAATGAGTTGAATAGACAAGGAGGAAATCAACCACCCTTGAGAGTGAGAAATTCTGCTTTTGTGATAACTAGGTTTCTGTTAAACTTTTATCTAACACATTTGCCCGTATATGTGTTATATGTAAATCAAAGATACAGATGAAAAAGTGTATATTGATTGCAAATGCCCGCTGAGCAAAATAAACAACAACAAAAAAACAACAAGACATCTATAAAAAAAACAACCAAGATCAATAATTACACAAATCAGAACATTTATAAAAATGAATTTTTGATTTATTAGTACATTCACTCGTAATGTCTTTCTTGTTTTTGTATACACCGTGCAGCAATATACTATTTCAAACTGGTTTCAATCAATTTTTTTAACAAGTAGGTAATTAAATCTGATCATTGAATTTTTGTTAGTTTGTTTCCACAAACTTCTTTGTACACAAACTTCCTTTTTTGAATGGTCACTATCATAAATAATTAAAAACTAAGTAAATGAACTGCACAACCAGATCTAGTCATGTGTAGATCTAATAGACACACTGACGAGTAACAGTTCCTCTTGCTAAAATGGTATTTGTAAGTTAAACGCACATAGAGAACAGGCATTTCTCCTGCATGTACTGAGCTTCACCGGTCGTCTGTCATCATAGGCCAGGCCTTGATTCTGACCCGCTTGATAGAACCATCAAATATCTTGTCCAGCCAGAGGGCCAGGCCATCCAGTACTTCATCCACAAAGAAGAACTCATCGTCTGATTTCTCATCCAAGTCATCCAGGCCCAGAGCCTGGGATAAATTGTTCCTCTTGCGGATAAACTGACGACCACTTTTGGCACTGTATATGTAGTAATATTTGCGATAACCGTTTAAAGCTAACACAGTTCCGATGCAATTTTTAATGTTGATTTTATCTAGAGATTTTGTGTTGCCAACACTGGTCTCCAGAAGGGTTCGGTACCACTTAATGTTGTATTCCAACTGCATGAAAGCAAATGTCAGGGCACTGTACCTGCAAAACAAGAAGGGTTTGATCAGCCAAATAATATGATTCATAATGCAACCAATAGGCTGCCATAGATTTTCCAGTCCATATTAAAGCTCACTACTGATTGGATAGAAGCTACCAACCAATAGGCTGCCATAGATTTTCCAGTCCTAATTAAAGCTAACTACTGATTGGATAGAAGCTACTGATTATTTCAAAAGATTTTTCTTTCAAAACTTGTTTGCATAGAAAAGAAACAACAGATGCAATCTGATTTCAACTAAGGTATGTTAAATTTAACAAGAGATTGCCAAGCAATATGGTCCCCTACCGGTGAAACTCCACCATTGTCAGTATTTTTTATATATTTTTTTATATTTGTTGCCATAGAAACCAGAATTATTGACGTAGGAACAAAATGAAATGACGTGCATAATCTCCATATTGCCATCTATCCATGTTTCAAGTTTCATGAAAAAATATGAAGAACTTTAAAAGTTATAGCAGGATCCAGAAAAGTGTGACAGACAGACTGACAGACAGAGCGCAAACCATAAGTCCCATCTGGTTTCACGGTGGGGGACAATAAACAAAGCTACAGATGGAAATTAAAATACCACTTATTCTTCTTGCTTGTTATGATAGAACCTAGATGTGTACAGAGATGTTAAAAAGACCTTTGGAGGTGAGTGGAACTGGTCGAATAAAATAAAGTGTAACACTTGGTAAATTTCACAGTATATTATGCATTGCCCTTTTCATATAATAAAGTTCAAAGGTCAGACTAAAAATTAGCAGAATATACTATGAATTACACAAATCATACCATAAAACTCACACTTCAAACCATAAACTTCACATTTCAGACCGAAAACTTCCAAGTTCATACTATATTATACATACAATTCACAGTGCAGACTATAAATTAGCATAGTTAATAAGAGAATAAATTCCACAATTTAAACATACTATAGAGTCATAAATTCACAGTTTGGATTATAAAATTAAAAGTTCAGATTGACAAACCACCATCTTAGACAACATATCAATTTAAATATTAAACAAAATGAATATGGCATAAGCATTATTATTCAAGTAGAATAAAATTTTCTTTCATTTTCTGGGTAGACTGATCCACAAATTTAAGAACAAGACAAACAATTTTTTCAAATTTTAAATTTTCTAAAGACTGAGTGAATGTACGCACAGAAAACATTAACATTCAACTTAACACCACAAACATCCTGTGTTGGTTTTGCTAACCAGATGCTACACTACACTGTTTACACTTCACTGTATACTTACTTGAAAATATAAATTTCCTGTAAAATGCTAAGCAGTAAAGCTGTATCAATACCTGTATACGTGTCAACGAAATGAGTCGTGTTCTGAGAAATCTGGGCATAATGCATGTGCGTAAAGTGTCGTCCCTGATTAGCCTGTGCACAGGCTAATCAGGGACGGCACTTTCTGCCTAAACTTGATTTTCGGTAAGGAGGGACTTCCTTGAAACTAAAAGTACCATAAAAGCGGAAAGTGTCATCCCTGATTAGCCTGTGCGGACTGCACAGGCTAATCTGGGACGACACTTTACGCACATGCATTATGCCCATTTTTTTCAGAACATGACTCAAATAGTATCAAGTATTTTTCAGTTTATGAACCCACCTAGAGTAAGGGTGCACTATGGTGGTGAACTGTCTCACGAGGTCATCCTTCGTGTCCTTGTCTACCAGTAGCACGACTGTGAGGCCTGTATCTGCCTCACTTACCAGCTCCTCATAGGTGCGAGCATCTAGCTCATACAGCTTCATTGTCTTGGCATCAAATGTCCTGAAACAGTGATAAACATAAGTATAACACTGCTGACACATCAAACATCCTCAACAGTGATGAACCCTAAAACATTGATGAACATTAATACCAGTCTGGTGATGCATCAAATGGCTTGAAACAGTTAACATTAACATCAGCCTGCTGGTGCATAAACTGTCATGCAACAGTGATGAATATCAACATCAGCCTGCTCACATTTAGCAATTGAAAATATGCAACTTGGACAGTTTCTTAACTTGGCTTTCAATGGCTTGTGTGTAAATGAAGCAATGCAATTATTTATTATGATACTGATATATATTGAACAATATTTTGGAATATTTTCTGTCCGTCAAACAATCACAAACAAAGATAGCTAACAATGCGTGTACCCTACATGTACCTGGAAGGTGGGCGGGGCCTGGTCTTCTGAGGCAGGGTGCTCTCTACCTGGATGACCTCGTAGGTGGCTATCTTGTGCATGAAGTAGCCCATACTGCATACAAACAGCAGCGAGAGGGCCAGCGTCACCCACGTGGTGCCGTCAAACCTGCCATAGAAAGTACACCATTAATATTATCATACTCTACACAGGTATGATATAAAATCAGGTGGCACCATTAAACCTGGATCAAAGAACATTGTTAATACTGACATATATTAGGTCGTGTCACAGAGGTGACAAATACGGTCTTTGAGAGATTAAGGGTGTGGACTGGCAACATAACATTTGGACTGGCATGCTCTCTAAAAATGTCAGTCCAGGTTAACAGTAAAATTGTAATGCTTGGTGGGTATTTTCCTGACAGCATTATTTTCGAGACCTGTTAACATATTAATATTTTGTAAACGCTTTTTTAAATATGGCTTTTCTATTCAATCTATTATTTACATTAATAAGACAGTATAATTGGTCTAACAATTTTGTTGTATTGTTTTCTTAAGAACAAACTTTGATGCTTCAATAAACAAGAGCACCGCCTTGCAGGTGCAGACCGCTCATCTATTTTCTTTTTAAAGGTGAAGGGACTCTCAATTTCAATCACAAAGGAGGGAGGGGTGGAGTGAAGAGGGGTGTATAGTGTGGGGGTGTGGACATTTATTACATTATCTTCCAAAAATGCGGAAAAAAAATGCAAAAAAAAATCGGGGGGGGGGGGGGGAGGGGGATTCTTGGGTGCGATGGTTGGACGGTATTTAAAAAATAAACTAATAAAAATAAATATTTGTGTTTTTTAACCGTTTCAAAAAAAATATTTAGGGGGGTGGGGGGGTATTGTGTGAGGGTGTGGTGGTCATTTGTGAGATGATCTTTAAAAAAGAAAAAAAATTAGGGGGGGGATTCGGGGGGCGGGGGGGATTCGGGGGGAGGAGGGCACGGGGGATGGTTTGGGTGGAGTCTATTGTGGTATGTCAGGTAAGAGTAGTTTTGTCAAAGTATCAATCAAATCTAATCATAAATAAAGAAGTTATGGCAATTTTAGCAAAGTTTAATAATTTGACCTTGAGAGTCCAGGTCATTCAAAGGTCAAGGTAAAATTCAACTTGCCAGGTACAGTAACCTCATGATAGCATGAAAGTATTTGAAGTTTGAAAGCAATAGCCTTGATACTTTAGAAGTAAAGTGTTTCGAAACACAAAATTTAACCATATTTTCAAAGTTACTAAGTCAAAAAAGGGCCATAATTCCGTAAAAGTGACAACCAGAGTTATGCAACTTGTCCTTTTACTGTACCCTTATGATAGTTTGAGAGTGTTCCAAGTATGAAAGCAATATCTATAATACTTTAGGGGTAAAGTGGACCAAAACACAAAACTTAACCAAATTTTCAATTTTCTAAGTATAAAGGGCCCATAATTCTGTCCAAATGCCAGTCAGAGTTACATAACTTTGCCTGCACAGTCCTCTTATGATAGTTAATAAGTGTTGCAAGTATGAAAGCAATAGCTTTGATACTGTAGGAATAAAGTGGACCTAAACACAAAACTTAACCAAATTTTCAATTTTCTAAGTATAAAAAGGGCATATAATTCTGTCAAAATGCCAGTCAGAGTTACATTACTTTGTCTGCACAGTCCCCTAATGATAGTTAGTAAGTGTTGCAAGTATGAAAGCAATAGCTTTGATACTTTGCTTTGATAGCAACGTGTAGCAACAAAGTTGTTGAGTCGCATTATTTAATGTCACTGAAATATAACTTTGATTGATAGCTATTAGAAATTGTTTGTGTGATTAAATCCGTGTTACTAATATTTTTCATGACTTTGGTTTTATTGCATTTTAGGTCAAACACACCATATTTTACAATCCCTACAGCCCACTGTGGATAATAACTGTGCCAGCAGTAACAATGGTGACATATTCAAATTGATTGAAAATTCATGTTTCTCAAATAAAGTTTTGCTGGGTATCAATGAAAAAGGAAAGTAAATCCATTTAATTTGTTATGTTCGGAAACTTAATACTTAGAGGCTATTACTATTTTACAAGAGTATTTAGTTTAAATTGTTGATAATTGTGACCTTAAATATGTAAGCAAAAACAGGAATAACTTTGTATCACTTATGTATGCAAGTTTGAATGTTGTACATCAAAGTATAGGAGTAATTGGTCTCATGATGTCCATGTATCTGGTATATGGCATATTTTCTAAGGAATACTGTCACACTTATACTGCCACTAAGCGCACTTACATCCGTAGGAGGTCAAGGATTTTGTCACCCCAGCTTAGCAACTTGTATCCTATCCTGGTCAATAAACCCTGAAAGTACACAATATATTAAGTCATTCCATGTCTGTCTAGACTCGAAGACAACTCAATATAAATTTAACCAACACAGAAAAATATTTCCTGAGTGAAATATTTTTCTACATGTACTTTACAGTACAATTTTTGGGCTGTAATGCAATTACTTTCTGAAAACACAATTTTTTTCCAAGCCCCAGTTATTTAAGAAAATATCATATTCATGATGCAGACATTCTTGTAAACCTCTTATGTTTTATACCTTAATATGTTTAATCAATCTCTGAATATGACAGATAACTCAAAATAAAATTGTAAACTTTAACAAAGTTTAAAGGGACATTTCCACAGATTTTGGCATGTATTAAAGTTTGTCATTAAATGCTTTATGTAAAAAACAAGACGAAAATTAAAGAAAGAAAAAAAGTAAACCTCAACTGGGTTCAAACGACTGACCCCTGGAGTAAAAGTCTAATGCTTAGACCACTCGGCCATCCGTGCTCATACAATGAGTGATGTATTTTATACTTTATATAAGCAATCCTCGTAGTGTCACAAAATATAATGACAACAACAGAACTCTCCAAATTATTTAATCGTTTCGCATTGCAACGTTTTATAGTATTCAGGTTTTTAAATAGTCAAAATGTGCATATAATGGATATTTTAGAGCATGGCAAATGTTTAGTATTACTGTTTCCTCACAAATATCATAACTACAACAAACATTTGGGAATCTTAAACAATTTTGTCAATTTACCAAAACGTGAAAAGGTCCCTTTAAATTTTATTCAGAACTATACAGAGGTTGTGATCATACCAAAACTATATATCTTTCAGTAAACACTACATTGCTGGAAACAACAGCTAAAGTTCAGAATCAATGCTGTGCACCTAGTGAGCCGATGAGGTAGAAAGTCAAGCACATTCTAGATTCTATGGTAATACAGCCTCAGGTAACAAAGGACCTTATTAACTACAACATTATAAAGCAATATACATGCTATGCCTTAATGGTATATACAGTGTTGCTTGTTAAAATTCTCTATCATATCTTATCTTAGCCCCTACCAGCCCATGCTCGTTGTACAGTTCCGGGGGTACAATCTTGTACGGCATGACGGTGTCTGATGTAAGGAGCACATTGAGCCTCCTCTCCAGGGCCGCACCACAGTCGGCCATCTGTGACCCCTCCCACCCTGTCTCCAGCCAATCATACTTCAACTGGTACTTCTCAACCCGCCACAGAATGGCAACCTGGTAACAGCGGGACAAAATACTGCAGTACAGCCCTGACCATAATCATCTGTTACACATATATCTGATTACCGTACTCATTATTAAATAAAATATATCATATGAACATAATACATTTGCTAATGAATCACATTTTTAAGAAACAGACTTCATCAGTAGCTTTAATATAAATACATACACAGAAAGTGATGTCAATGTCATACAGTAACCCAACCTTGTTTGGCGGAAAACATACATAACAAACACATTTACAGAATAAAAAGATGGATCAGAGTTTATTACTCACACAAATGTATGATAGTACATAAACCAACATATTTGTTGGACAAACGTTGAATTTTATTAAATGACTATTGACCAGGTGATGCTCAGTGACTCTCACCTTGAGAGCTGCACTCCTGAGCTCCTGTCTACCCTTGGCCATCAGTGACTTAACAAACTCAGCCTGCGTGTCCTCATACATGTACGTGAAACGGATACGTTCATGACCACTCAGTCGAGAATTCTGGGAGAACTGGCGGTAACCATGGAGATCATCACTGGGCGGCACACTCTTCTTGGTTATCAGAACAACACACAGCCTGGTCAATTTAAGAAATATGTAATAAACTGCAGAGCAAATGTGACACTTCCAAGATCAAAATGGATTTTGCAGCAAACCCACTACCGGTATTTAGAAATGTTGTAATACAATCATATAAAACATTTTGAAACAGAACAAAGCAAGGATCATTTGGACAAATTAACTTTAAAATCAGACTATTTTTATTCTAACAAAATGTTTTCATAAACATCTTGATATCAAAATGAAAAAAAGTCCTGCCCTATGACAACCAGGTTTTTTAAAATTACAAAATTGAAAGGTATTTGGTAGAAGAGCATCTAAGGTATTTTTATTTTAGTTAATCTCCACCAAGCTAAAAGAAAAGATATTTGGAATTAAATTGTTGACGATGGCAGATGATAAGCACTGACAGAGACTGGCCGGAATAGATCCCTCTTGAGCATTTCGTGCATAGATGAGCCAAAATGTATAATTTATTCATAGTCACTTGCTTACTTTCTACTCTTGATCTTCATTTCATCAGGACAGAGCTCATCAAAAAACTTCTGTGATGAGAGGCGAGGCAGGGAGAGGAACTTATTGCCTTCTATCACTTCATCCAGCGTTGAACGCGTAAGATGCTGCATCTACATACACAGGAGATCATTCATAAGGAAAAGCCTCCACAAATAACAAAGAGTTTCATATGGCATTGTATATTTCTTCTACAGAAATGCTTTGTTAAGTTCTATCCATGCTATCTTCATAGCAAGGGATTAATTGATGTTTACAATAATATCATTATAATGCAAACTAACAGTCATTAATACAGGCAGTGATTTATAATACTATTACTTTAAAAAAATAAATGTAATTTATCAAATACCTGACAAAAGGTCACACTAGATCATGATTATCAACAAATAAAAAAATACCTTTATGTTTGGTAAGCTGAATAAAACCAGAGCAAGTTAAGTGTTGTATTGTAAGTGCAAAATGAAAACCTCACCAGCAAATTTGTTGAATTGATAAACCCCACCAAAATTAATTTTATGTATTGATGGGTGCAGAAAAGGTCATTTGAATGGTGAAGCAATTCTACTCATTGCTATATTTTCTGTAACCTATGAATTTTCATTTAGAAATCTTGTATCGTATCTGAGATAAAGCCTGAAAAGTTGCATCGTACGAACACATCAAAGGGATATAACTCTTATTTAAGAAAGTGCCTGGCTACAGTTCTTATGCATGGCACTTAATCACATTGATTTCTTTACACCCATTAAGTTTCAGCTTGAAGTCTTGTATCATATCTGAGATATAGCCCTGAAGTCACATAGTACAAAAACAACAGAGCTCAACAACTCTTATTTAAAGAATAGTAAAGTTGTATTTATTGTGCATGCAACATCATCTCCTTGATAAAATAAATTCATACATGAAGTTTCATGTTAAGATCTTATATATTTTTTAAAACAAAGCCCTGAAAAGTTTGTGATAGATGGATTAACGACCGACAAACCGACAACGCCAATTCTATATCCCTCTGTGTATGATAGGGGGTAAACACATCAAAAAAACACATTTGTTCAAGAAAGAAAAACAGATCCCCTTTCTAAAATTATGTCTCCGATGCCCTTTAAATACATACACTGATGGTTGCTACAGGTGACTTAGAGTCTTCATTGAAGAGTAGCAGAGTTTCACGATGCTTGTTGACATTGAACTTAAGTAGTATATTCGTGACATCATCACTTTTGGTATACACATATCCAATGGCCAGGTTGTCTTTGTAGAAGAAGGCAGGAGCAAGGAACGCTGCAGACATGTCTTGGCGTGGACTGAAGAACACAGCACGGACTTTGTTGTCTGCAGGCCAACCACCTAGCCACGACTCTATATTGACGTCATGCACCTTTGTGAAAAATAATTAATTAATAACATGGCCGTTAAATTATTATAATATAACTTCCAATTAAATAAGGCTAACAGTGTTTAAACATTTGAAAGAAGTCTGTTGAATGAAATTGTGTCTAATCTATGATTTGGCATCAATTCTTGTGAATGTAAGGAAGTGAACTAAAAAGAGTAACCAACAAATCTTTATCTCAGAAATTAATAAGAAACCGTCGGAGACGGGTGATGCTCCCCAAGGGTTTTTTTTGTCTCAATATTGCACTATATATTCAGATAAAAGGAAACGTCTTGAGGGCACAGTTGTTGGGGGAACAATAATTTTTTTTATAGAAAAGTTCAAAGGGCCATAACTCTGTGAAAAATGATCCGACCAGAACCCGCTGATGCACATCTCCTCTTGGTAGTGAAGCATCCCATAAAGTTTCATTGAATTCCAGTCATTAGTTGCTGAGAAATAGCCCGGACAAAAATTGTGCACGGACGGACAGACAGACACACACAGACAGACGAAGCGGCAAATATATGCTCCCCCCAAAATAAATTTTGGGGGAGCATAATAAAACACTTCATTATCTTATATAGTTTTTATTTTTTAAATATGTGTTTTCATGGCTAGCTAAAACTTTCATTTAAAGATTCTTTCTCTGTTACTGACCTTAGTAATGAAATTAGTTGGGAACAAGCCCCTTGTGAAGTCATGTAGGGCTGGTAGATTGACTTGGCCTTTGAAGAAGGAGACCCGGTCATTGACCACCCCAACTATGGAGGGAACACTGGATATACGCAGGTGGCTTGTAAGGTCTTGGGACTGTCCAGCGTGGAATGCAGCTGCACACAGACCTGGGGCACATACCAGTAATATGTATATTAACATGAGTTGTTTAAGTGGATTTTACCATTATGCTGTTTTTAATTGAATTCAGTAATATCAGTTGTGGCTTAAAAAAGGGACAGAGGAACCTAATTTTGACAATATTAATTTCAGTGAAAAATCCACTCTTTAAGATCATCAAAAGCACTAAGGTTTTTAATTTTTAAGATTGAGCAAGATCCACCAATAAGTTTAAGAACAGTTGAAAACAACCTTCAGGCCAAAGTATATTCAGTGTTTTTTTAAACTTTTGGAATAGGGCCATGTCCCTTTGGATTGGGAAAATTTGCCACGTTTTGACTAAAATTGTGAAATTAGTGTTGTTGTTGTTTTTTTAAAAATGCTTCAAAATTGAGAATTCGAATGGGGCTGATTAACAGACCCAATTTTTAATGAAAAATCCCCACTGATATTCTATAGCTGGAAAGCAGACTAAGGGCAATAATTCTGCCAAACATTGTCGCAGCTCAAATGCCTCTCTAGGCTCATTAACACAGTAAGGTAATTAAATAGTAACAGTTTGAGTGAGATCCATCAAGCAAGTAAACAGGAGTTCTAAATGCAAGTTTTGGTAGATAAGTCAGAACTGACTGACGATTGCCATGCTTGATGCCTTACAACTCTGTGTGAGCGTGTGTGCACAATATGTGCGGTTGTGTGTGTGGAGGGGGGCAACAAAACAAAAACAATTTCTGCTTACACTGCTCAATGACCAGCATCTAACTCTATAACTACCAAAAGAGCATTTCGGTATTAGTCACCCGTGCTCCAGCTAAGCCTAAACTGAAGAGAGCAGCATCTGATCTTATTATTTAAAGCACATTGTTTTCATAGCTTCGATAAATTATATAAATTGACAGCTGAAACTAGTTTTATTAATTATACAAACAATATTTTGAATAAAAAAACATGTTCTAAGAAAAATGTCACACTTTTAATACTAAAAATATGCCACAGCGAAAAATACGACATTGTTCACTAAAGTGTTATTTTGAGAAAAAAAAGAGCAGCCTGCCTTTTTTAGATTCTAGCTGGAGATCCTAGCATGGTGTCACATACCTATAGCCTTCAGCTCTGTGATAAACTTCTCCACAATGCCTTCTATTCTCATGCAGTTGAAGCAGAAATCAGAGAAGGCATAGATCACGCAGGGCTTGTTCAAACTATTAGGCAGTATGGTGGTCTGATATGTCCTGCAATACAGGCATCAAACTGACATGAATTATATGATAGCAACAAAATAATTTTGATCCAAATACACAAGTGCACAGTGGACAATCAGACCTTAATGTGCACTGGTAGGTAATTTAAAGACAATTCACGTCTGGTTGTCCTTAAAAGGACAAGGTTAAGCCGAAAAAGGTGTGCTGACAATTAAAAAAAACTTATTCCAGCTCCTCGCGCCCCGCATCGCTTTTATTGCCGCTTTACAAGCCACAAGCTGTCGACCCGAACCCCAGAACAGTTACCCCAGCATGTTGAGTCTACTGAGTACAGCCATCCTGGGATACTTCCATGATCTTCATAGGGCCAACCCCTCGAAATATTGGCCTGTTTCTCTGCCCAAGGCCCCCCAGTCCTTTACACTGCAACCTTCTTTGCGCCCGTCCCTCTTCTGGCAATGTAGTGAAACTACTATGCACCTACTGACAATTACCATTCCGCTTGGCGATACTACCAAGATCTGGGAGTCAGCTCAGTCAGCAGGAGAGATCACGTCTAGTTCGAGGTATGACGGTACTCACTTGATTACAATGTAACAGAGCCACCCGCAGAGAGCTCCTATCTGACCCTCCTCAGACCATGTAGTGAAACTACTATCCACCTACGGACAATTACCATTCTTCTTGGCGATTCTTTTCTTCAAGAAAATTTTCTACGGGTGAGTCTCGCCACAGTCGCAATGTGCTTGCTCCAGCTGCTGATCGAGCTCTTTTAAACTAGGGAATACTATTGCATTTATAGAGTAACTTTGATTTTTTTTACAACTGCCTTTCTCTTTTACAATTTCAACTTTAAACACCACCTAATAGATTCAATTGCTATAAGTGATTTGGTCGATTAGAAACGCTAAAATATAATATCCTTACTTTGAAATAAAGTGAGTAAAATATATCTTAAATAATTAAATTAAACAAAATGTTTTAATTATTTTATTTTTTTTTGTCACTTGTTAGTCGCATAGTCACCACATGAAATGTGGGTTGTTAATTGCAAGTGTATTCAAACGACACGTAAAAGTGCGTAAATAAAAATTACACTACAGGAGATAACATCATTTGTGTCCTCACATTGCTCATTATGAGTTTAATCTTTCACCATAGAAATATATGGTATTCTAATATTAGATAAACACACAGTGTTTTTTTTCGACACAATCAAATCATACTTTTAGCGCCGCATCATTCGATAATGGGTCTTATGGCGTGTTGGCTAGCGTAGCTAAATCTCTGTCTGCACAGATGCGCAGTCTGGTCAGGAGCTGCGCTCTCTACTGTTAATCAGGCATGGTTTTGTGGTCTCATTAGGTATCTTCTGACCTACTGCATGATGCGCAGGCTGGACAATAGCAACGCTAGCCGCATATGGCATAAGACCCATTTTCACATGACATGGGTCTTTTAAAATATCTTTGTATCTTACAACTGGAACATTTTAGCACAACACTTTTCTATAGAAAATTGAAGTCATACTTTGTTCTTAATAGAATACTGGCAAATTTCGGTAGCCTATTAAGTCTTTTAAGAACGATTTCCATACCGACTGAAGAGTACGGCAAACATTTGTGGTTAGAAAATGAAACAATTTCAGTCTTCTCATGACACTCTATTATTTCGGTAGTTTTTGTTTCCCATGTCTTGAAAGAAAAACTGTGTTATGAACGTTCATCAATAGTCCATTATGTCTTCCCCGGAGGATTAAGTGACCAAGTACCGAGTCAAAATGCGAAGTACTATTTAAACATATATCACACACAATAATATCGAAAATGATCAAAACAAACCTTTTTGTTGTTTTCTGTTGGGTTTTAGCGAATATGGATACATGTAAATAATTTCCGATTGTAATGAATTTTTCCAATGAACTGCGTTTTACTTTTCATTATGAAACAATAATGAAATTGAATTGAATTGATATTAAAATAAAACATTTTTTGTTGTTGCTTTACACAATCTAACAATTGTTTTATTGATCAGTTAGTAAAATATTATTGGATATTTCCATTTGTCTTTTTTTACCTGATAAAGAATGGGCTGTTATTAACTCATCTGCATGTGTATGTGTGTTTTTCTGAGTTCATTTAGAAGTTCTGCTGCGTCTTCGTGAATGCATCTATTAGCTGACCTGCTCATGTGACCTTTAAGTAGAGCTGTGTTAATTGATTATAAGGTAACACGCAGTGGACTATTTTCATTAGGCAAAGCTGTTATGTAAAGTATACTCTTCCTCACCATGAATATTCTTTCTCCATGTGACCAGCATAATGCACTACTTTTACTTAAGTAAAGTTTACCTCTGCAAACTATTTCTCAGCGCAGATTGCCTTCAAACCTGAATTGTTTAGTCATTTGGTGAACGGTAGTGGTCTGCATACAGATTTTACTATTAACCTTAGTTGTTCTTGCAACAACTAAAAATGCTTTCCATTTACATTTGCCAGTATGTTAGTGTGACATTAAAGCGTTAACTGTTACCTCATATTGATGATGTGTCGCTCGATCACTGAGTCAGGACTACCACTGCCTCCTTGATTGAAATTAAAATTAAAGCCGAATCCTTGGCTAGAAAAAAATCCTTCAAATGGTTCAAATCCATGGAACCCCCTCTGCTGAGGTCGGTTGGGTTGGCGAGCATTGGAAGATGTGTATCCAAAATTATCATATTCTGATCGTTTTTCAGGATCACCCAAAGTCTGAAAAGACAAAGTGAGTCTAAAATAGTTTTTTAATAACAGCCATTCATTATAATCACTACATAATAATATACTTTTTTTGTGTAAAAGTTCCATATTTCAAATGATGGCAACTACATATTCAACTTGACAAATTTCCTGATACCATTTAACAATTATGTCTCACACATTAAAATACACACACAATCCATAACTCTTAATTAATTTCAAAGAAAGATTTCAATTGAATAAAGTGGACCATTATTTAGTTTAAATTAATAACTAGAGCTTTGTCACAGACGTGACGTATACCCCCAATTGCCGCATTGACACAGACTATTTTGCATGCTGTCTTCACAAAACAAGAGAATCTAAATGGCGATTTTTAAGAATTATTATGCCATTATTATTTATGGCCATTTTGACCTTTGAAATCTTGAATTCTTTCGCATGACACACCGTCCAATGACTGTGAACAAAATTAATGTACAGAGTCATTTTAAAATCTCACAATTGATGACATAGTTATGGCCCGGACAAGCTCATTTATGGTCATTTTTCACTTTTGAACTCCAGGTGTGACCTTGACCTTGAAGATATCGACATAATTCTTTCACATGACACATTGTCCAATGATTGTGAACAAATGTACCACGTAATTTTAAAATCTCACAATGAATGACATAGTTATAATGGCCTGGACAAAATCATTTACGGCCATTTTTGACCTTTGAACTCACAGTGTGACCTTGACCTTGGAGATATTGACGTAATTCTTGCGCGCGACACACCGTCCAATGATGTTGAACAAATGTGCAAAATGATTTTAAAATCTCACAATTATTGACATAGTTACGGCCCGGACAAGCTCATTTTTGGCCATTGTTGACCTTTGATCTCAAAGTGATTTGGTGGCAAATGATTGTAAAATCTAACAATGAACAACGTAGTTATGGCCCGGACAAGCTCATTTATGCCCATTTTTGACCTTTGAACTTAAAGTTTGACCTTGACCTTGAATATATCAACGTAATTCTTTCGCGCGACACACCGTCCAATGATGGTGAACAAATGTGCCAAATGATTTTAATATCTCACAATTAATGACATAGTTATTGCCCGAAAAGCTCATTTATGGCCATTTTTTTATCTTTGAACTCAAAGTGTGACCTTGACCTTGGAGATATCGACATAATTCTTTCGCGCGACACACCGTCCAATAATGGTGAACAAATTTACCAAATAATTTTAAAATCTCACAATAAATGATAAAGTTATGGCCCGGACAAGCATTTGACCTTTGAACTCCAAGTGTGACCTTGACCTTGGAGATATTGACGTGCTTTTTTCACACGACACACCGTCCCATGATGGTGAACAAATGTACCAAGTTATTTAAAAATCTAACGTTAAATGACATAGTAATTGTCCGGACAAACTTTCGGTTAAAAACACACTTGTGACCCAGTGACCTAGTTTTTGACCCGGCATAACCCATATTCAAACTTGACCTATACATCATCTACACTACGTCTAGCACGATTTCTGCCATCCACCATCCATCACCCATCACTTGATTCAGCCCAGAGTGGACAATTACTATCTCACCGCGATACACCGTTGAACACGGTGATTTCGCAGTGGCGAATTGCGGTGTCAGTCTCGGCGTTATCTGGAAATTGATCTCACGGTGGACCACCACGGTCTAGGTGGTTCGCGGTGAAATACAGGTGCAACAACAACATAATACAAATGTACGGTCTGCAATATCGAAATGTACATGTTAATTCAAATTGCAGATCGTATAATGCTGTTTTTTTAAACTTTGTATGTACATGTATTACATGCACTCCATAATAAAATCACCGAATGTTCAACTCTTTTCTCTCGTGTTTGCCCTCTTAACAGAATCATTGACATGTCTTACATCGAGCGTGAGTATAGTTTGCGTTTCATGCTTCAGGTTTTGTTTCAATTGTTTCTGCATGAAGCTTCCCTTGTTCTTAATTAAAGATTTGTTTTTTGTTAACCTTTCGAAAACCCTTGCTTGTTTGTGTACATATATAGCTCGCCAACAATAACATACAAACGTGTTACATGTATATGTAATTTGATATCAGACTATTTTTGTGATTTCCTGTTTCTTTTGTTACATGTATTGGATCGAATAAATGTACATGTACAAATTCGAGACATCCGCAGTAAGTATAAAATTCCGCAATATTTTAATATCATAGTCATGCGAAAAAGATCAGTTGTCATCTTGGTGAGTGACTATTTGTATACCTGTTCTTTGTTCAATAACAAGTTCATTTTGAAACATACACTGTATGTAAAATAACGTAAAAAAAGAAATCGTAATATTATGGTTAATATTGATTTACTTATTGTGTTACAATAATGTTGTGCATTGAGCAAATACAATGAATATCAAATTTATGAAGTATCGATAAGAAGTGTTGTTAAGAAATCGCTGTGAATTTAACGAGTCATAATTTCACATTTAGCTTTTTAAAAACTGTTTTACTCTTTTATTTCAGATACGAACAAGAATATGGTTTTCGGAAAATAATTAACATAGTTACAACGTTGAATGTCGTGTTTAAAGATGTAAATTAGTAATTATTTAACATTTAGCCTAATCTTAATATATGTACATGTACACATGTATTGTGATATTTAATAAATAATATGTAATCACAATATTCCCTCGTATACGTTTTTTAGAATATGTTTCGAAATGAACTTGCTTTTGAACAAAACAGATCATAGTCACTTGATTACATAACAACTGATCTTTTCACATGCTTATGTTCTTAAAATATCACTGAATTGAATACTTACTGCCGATGTTTCGAATTTATATTCAAATCAATACATGTAACAATATAAACAGGAGGAAGTCACTAAAATAGTCAGAATCAAATTACACGTAACATGTTGATATGTAATTGTTTGCAAGCTATACGTACACAAACGAGAAAGCATTTCCGAAATTTTCACAAAAACAAACAATTCTTTAAATAAACAAGTAAATCTTCACGCAGAAACTGTAGAAACAAAACATAAAGTACATCATGCTCGATGTACGACATGTCAAATGATTCTGGAACGTGGGTAAACAATAGAAAATAATGATGATTGTTAACAATCAAGATATAATATATACAAATGTACATACACATGGAACAAAACATTCACGGTGGTCCACCGTGATCGCGGTGGACCTCCGCGATTGCAATGGTCCACCGTGAGATCAATTTCCCCTTTAACACCCGCTGTGTTCAGCCACTGTCGACGCGATCTATCATGATGGAAACACCTTCAGATGGCAAGGATTTTCCACGCTCACGAAAAATTGTCCACAGTGGGAGTGTGGTGGATGGCAGAAATCGCGCTAGACGTAGTGTAGATACAACTTGTGACCAAGTTTGGTGAAGATAGGATGAAATTTCGGGACAGACCGACAGACCAACCTACTGACCGACAAAGTGACTCCTATATAGCCCCCATTACCAATGGTAATGGGTGTATAATTATATTAACCCTCTACCATGTAGATACGTATTTTCATGCATGTGTAGTCCCTTAGAAAGTTATATTTTATTTAGGAGCTTGCTTCAAGTTTTTATGGTTTCATCTGCAAACCTTAGATACTGATGAGCAGCAAACAGTATAAAACCTGAACAGACTGCGAGTTACTCGCAGGCTGTTCTGGTTTTATGCTGTTGGCACATAGCCATTTTCACCTTGCTTCTAAGTGGAAAAGGGTTAATTTATCCCCGAAAATGTTGTTCATGGTGATATGTTAGATATGTTTTTTAAGCAGTCTGAAAGCAGTGTATTTTTTCCACTATTTTGGGAAAATAATTAATTATGGATAAGAATTTTTTTAAATACTTAAAAATTAAGAATAAGTATTTTAATACATATTAACTAAGGTTCAACCCATAGGTTAAATTAACTAAATGTTTCATTTTATTTATAAAAAGAGTATATATTATTTTTTTATAAACCTTGAAAAGACCACAGAATCATGTTGTCTAAAGAAGAACAATTTAATGTGCTGGCATTTACCTCATATGCTTCATTTATTTTTGTGAACTTTTCTGTGGCTTCTGGGTCATCTGTTTTGTCAGGATGCCTGAAAAAAATTCTCAAAAAAACTAATCAACATACAAGTGACATTTAATGCCACTTTTTGATGGTCTGCTGCTTGGGACTGTCAGCTATTAGGATTGCAATCTTATGATTAGGGAACTGAGTGAACATAGAATCTATAATTCTTACGATTGGTACCTCAAATAGGAGACAAGAACCAGATCCAGAGACTGTTTCCTACATGTATTTGTTGAAAGACCCCTAAATGCAAACTCTAACACATGTAGATAAAACATTGGTGGAAAAAATATTGAGACTTCAGGCAACCTACTGACAATCATGGGAGTAAAAACTGTTGCTGCGTTTGCTCCAGATACACTTGTCAAGAGAATGACACTCTCACCCATCATAGAGTGAAAAATACTGAGTTCCAATGGACAATTGAACCAGTGTCTACTGAGTGGTTACCAGCCACTATAACCTTGTGGTAAAAAGAGCTAGCCCAACAGAAAGGCTGTTGGAAGTGCCCTTATTTCAATATAGTCATCCCCCTTCTAATGTTTCAAGGCCCAAATATGCCAGCTACACAAGTATCTGCATGGCCCTCTTCGAAACCATCAAACAAGCTCAGACCGATTTACCTATTCACAGTGTTTGGATTGCCACCATTAAACATGAAACATCCCGAGCTCCAGCGGAACATTGAACCAGGGTCTCCTAAGAGGTAACCAGATTTACAAACCACATCGCTTTAAAGAGCTAGCACAACAGCAAGACTGTTGTCAGTTTTGGAAGTGACCTTTTAAAAAATTAATTCACTATTAGTCTTGGACTTAGGCTAGCTAACCCAGTGCTCCAGCTAGGCCTAAATTGAAGGGCGCCCCGCCCTGCCCCTCCGAACATCCACCCTGCCCTTCCTAGGGCCCCCCTGCCCTTAAATTTTTTTTTTTTTTTTTAACATATCATAATTAATAATCTCTCAGGGCTATAGATAATTTTTTGGGTAATTGGGTTTTTCACCCCCTGTTTTGACAACAATAGGGTTTTTGTAAATTCAATAGATTTTAGCAAAAAATTTAACCCCCTTCTGTTGAGCTTAATTGGGTTTTTTCACCCCCGTTTTTTTAAAAACTCAATTGGGTAATTTAGGGAATGACATATATAATATAATAAAAATCTACAGTCAGTGTATCTATTCCGTCACACCTTACGCTTTTTCGCTGCAAATTTCTCACGTGCGATAGACACATTTCTCTGTTTTGGTATGATGAGAGACACTTTTTTTATCGATAATTTAAGACTTACTTGAATTAAATCGAGCACGTGTAAGTAGGTAAAACCACGCGTGTAAACCTGCACCCGACGTGTCCGTTTGCGATAGCAGAGAAACTATTCCGAATCGCATATCTATTTTTAGATGTGTGCTCTAGGGGGTCATCTCAAAATGATTTTTGACTGTCACTTTGAGCAGATTTTTGTACAAAAAGGTATCGAGACATTGTTACAAAATATGGGGTGTAAATAAAAAACACGATTAAGGAATAATTTTACAATTTTATTTCTAGCAAATCAACTGCCTGTTGAAATAACACTTTCAATGCTGGATATTTTTTGCATGTCTTATCAACAATGTGTTTCAAAGATAACACACACATTCGTGTAGTTGAATCTTTGTTACAAACTGTCTCAAATCATTTTGGCTATTTTGGAAGGCTGAGCTAATTGGATGCAAGTGCTTAAATCCAGTCCATAGACACATTAATTCCAAATCTTGAAATGCAGCATTGAAAGGTTTAAAATCAATAACAAAATAAAAATATATAAAAATATATAATTAACAAACAAGACATAAAGAGAGACATGCATGCCAAATATCAAGTAGCTATGTGCAATATGGCAAAAGTTATAGCAAATGTTAAAGTTGGCGCAAACCAACAGACCAACAGACAGGGCAAAAATCAATATGTCCCCCAGCATATACTGGTGGACATAAAAATGTGCTGTCCATACATGCAGAAACTATTGAGTAATTAAGCGGACACTCAAATTATATTTATATCCACAATGACCTTGACTAAATTCTAAAGGGATTTTCATGTAAGTACCAGCTGTCTATACACAAAGTTTGGTGTTCATTATGCAAGGGTACTTAAGTTATTTAGCAAATCAAACTCTGAAGCCCACCCACACACCAGCTACAAGTGATCACATTATACAACCTGTCATAAATGACAGGCATATTCAAATGGCCACAAGTATATTTTGAAGTGAATCATTAAACAAACCTACAGGCAATTGTGGAGTACTGTATTGCATATTAGTATAACATATCATTTGACTCTGTTGAATGGCCACAAAGATTTTCAACTTTTGTTTACAGACACTGGACCAACCCACCGATGTGAATCCAATTCAGCCCCATACTTTGTACATGGGGTAAAATAAAAAAAACTAAATCCTTTTGTGTTCACCTTGTTGCACAATGTGATCAACTGATCATGTGAGAAAATACCACATGTACCATACTGTATTCATTTTTATTACAGTTCATACTGTATGTAACCTTATATGTTTACATTTATTAAAGGCAAATATTTCCTATGATATCATAGTTTATTTATACAGTACTGCGTGAGTATAACATACATTTTAATTTATAGCTAAGTTAAGTATGAAACTGTGCTCTGTATTCAATGAATTTGAAAATGGCTTTAGGAAGTTCACAACTAAGATACACACAGCAATCAAAATGGTATTTAAGTCAAAATTGTTATGTGTACCATTATAAGATGCACATTATACTTTGAAATATTTTTTACCGCATAACTATTTAATTGATTAAGATAATTAATTACCCGCTTTACAGATTTTGCTGCCTCTACAGCTGGACTACAATGTACTGATGATCTGTTTGTCTTCTGCTTTCCCATGGCAATTGTATCTGCGAATGTAAATGATATAACAAGTGTTAACCCTTTACAATGCAATAACAGGGTTTTACAAGATTTTGATGATGACACTAGATATAATTGTGATAAAAGGAGAAATTGCTCAAATTTGAGCAATTTCCCTTTTTATCAAAATGATATATAACCTTCTAAATCAACTTTGTCTTATTACATTACAACTTAGTGTGTTATCTGCAACCTCTTTCAGTTTGGGATGGTCTAAACCTAAAAATTAAGGTAATGCAGGCTACACAGAATGTTTCATGAATATTTAGAAATCCGCCAATTTATTTGAATTAATATTATAACTTTATCTTTATAATAATATCTGTCAGCATATACTCTTTAAATTTGTTCTGAGACAGCATACATTTAGCATTTCCCTAATGCAAAGAATATTATTCAATGCATTGGATAATTTGTGTAAATATTGTGACAAAATTATAAACTGCTCATTAATGAGCCTGCAGCAGGGATATAGTGAACACATTGTGACACACTGTGAATAATGAGACCAATTATTTGAAAGAATTCATCATAGCTTTTGTTTATAATAGTGTTCATACATGTATATGTGTGTGTGTGTGTGTAATCACATGAGCTTGAAATTCTATCACTACATAAAGTCTATGCATAAATTATTAAAAAAAGTGAAAGAATTTCAAGCTCCTGTGGTGTAATTCTGACAGTTAAGACAGTTTGTCTGACCACTGAAAGTTTATTTATTTTCATTACACATTTACAAATGGGAGAAAATATTGCAAACATTTTATTTCAAGGCATACTTTGCATGTCAACCAAGTTTAATGACGAACTATAGCATTAAACAACAGACCAAATCCGCAAAACATGCACCAAAAATGTTTGTCGAAGTTACGGTAATGTTTATACGGCCCCCGAGTTATGCATCCAGGTGGTACGGAATAGATACACTGACTGGCCTTTATATAATGGTGTTTATCTTTCTTAAATGAAGGTGGAAATGCATATTGATGACTGTAACGAGTAAAATATATATAATTCAAGAAAATAACACGAACCTTTTGGTAACCTCGGTCATTGAACAGATTAATGTTGTCCACCGACTTTTCAGACGTCCGAAAAAACGCGCCGGAAATTCAACCGATCTGAAGCCTCGTTTTGGAAATCCAAGCGCTGGCAGACCAAGAGTTCATACAATTTGTAAACATCCATTCAGTAGACAAAGAAATAATTACTTTACATGAAACAACAGACAAAATTAAGTTTCTAAACATACTCTCTCCGTACCAGCCATTCAATCTAGAAATATGTCGGAATCGGACAGGAGCCGGAATAGATAAACTGACTGTACTAAGATTACTATATTATCATGTGCATGTGAAAAATAAATATAGCAACATTAGTTAGTTTTAATTTACTTTTCATGTTTGTGCATAATGTACATTTTATAACTCCACTTTCCATATCAATCACCAGCCACGGGTGTTTGTTTCACCACTTTTTAAAAGTTTTTTCACTTACACTACCCATAACGTGTTTTTTTGGGTTTAACAACCTCATTCAAAATCTCAGATAATAACGGGCGAACTAAATTCTCGGGAGAAATGATCACATCTTTCAACAGATCGTTCAGCAAAGCAGCACAGAAGCTTTCGGTTTCCCCAATATTCTGGCGTAAATACCTGTCTTAGATGTTTGTTTGTGTGACGATTCTCTTTCTACGGCCACGAGTGGCCATTTTGATATTTTAAGAAAATGAAAGTAGAAATCGGACGGGTCTACGAATAAGTACGAACAGTAATTTACCCCAAAGGTTGATAACCGCTGGAAAGACTGCCTTCTTTTCTTCATAGGACAGCATATAAACTATCCGATACATTTTTGTATGGGAAATAACCAGTCTTAAAAAATACGCCCGGTGTTTGTAAGAATTGCGTTTCGTGACGCAAGGTTTTTTACGGGAATTACGTTATTAAATTTATATTTGCGTTTTTGTACGCTTGATTTTGAATTTAATTACGTTTCTGGTTATTTTAATTGCGTAATAACACCATACGCTTGTTATCTATAGCCCTGATCTCTTATTACAATACATTGAAATTAATTTATTCCTCATTGTAGATATTATATTTGAATTTTTTAATAATAATTGGAATAATATATTCTAACAAATATTAATAACATATAAATTAACATGCAAGAGGAAGCATTCCAGAAACGCCCGCGCGCTCGAAAGTGCCCTTTTGACAAAATACTGCGGGTCCAAAGTGCCCTTTTGACAGAAAAGCCCCCTTGCTCTTTTCAAATCCTAGCTGGAGCACTGTAACCAGGCTTTTTTCATTCTTTTACCTGAGAAAACACATTTAAATAAAATAAAATACAACATATTACCATTCTTTAGCAAGTTTCTTGTAGGCTTGTTTGATCTCCTTTTGTGTAGCAGTTTTTCGGACACCAAGAATATCATATAAGTCAGATTTGCATAACACACATTCGAACACCAAGAAAATGCTAACACAGATCAAAACAATCAATGTGAAACTATGCATTTTTAAGCGAAATATTGTCTCTACAAAACGATACCGATGATTAATCGCGAAGAGACTGAATCCATAATAATACATGTAATGTGTCAGCTCAGGGACCTTGTATAGGTCCCTGGTCAGCTTTATTAAATAATCAATAATTGTTTGCGAATTCCGAATCTCATGAAACAAACATATGCCGACGATTGTGTACTTATCAAATATGATTTTTTATTTTAGTGATGGAATAAATAAAGTTAAGTTTGTAGATTGAAGTGCGCGATTTTGTCAGTAAATGAGGACTGATAAATTCGAAATTTTTAAATGAGTTAGCCCCCGGTGCATGTAAAAAGAAACAAGGAAAACAACGATTAAAACTTCGATACAATCCCGATCTTGACAAAGAGGTCAGTTGAGATTTCAGGATACATTATTTATTAAATGAGCTGTTTCATATTCAGTTGCAGTTTAAGAACTTCTAAGCTATGTATAGTCTGTTAATTTTGACTAGTCAGACCGGTCACGAAAATATATTATTTTGATAAATCATAACAATGGAGCTCATGTGTCAATAATGTGGTCCTTTTATTAGTAATATGATTATGAGTTGGGATTAACCTACCAAATACAATTTGTAGGCAAAATAATTAATATGAAATAATGCAAAGCCTCAAAGCGAGCTCGATTAATGTTTAATAGAACTTATAGGAAACTAACAATTTTTTTTAATAAAGATAATATTTGAATACAATTATTATAGGCACTTCCTATCAGAAGAACATGGAGTTCGTAAAGACTGGTATAAAAAATAAGGAAATGAACTTTTCATTATTATGTTGATCAGCAATTTAACAACAAACAGGCCATCCATATTAAAGGGTTTCATTTGACCTGATGAAAAGACCTTTAAGCCCAAAACCCCGCCCAAAACAGATTGTCACACTATCAGTTGCCAGCATTGCAACCACAAGTTTACCTACAAAGGTCAGATCGGGATTCGAACCCGAATCCACCCATGAGCCATCTGATGATATTGATCATATGATATTGGCCTGGGTTGCTCTACCGATTAAGCTATCTGTCCTTTTGAAAAATATATAGGTAAACTGCAATGCTGTATAATAGCATGATTACCTTGCTTAGGAAAATTTTACAAAGAATTACATTTAATTGATATTGTGTTATGATTTAGACAGGGATTTCAATAGACGCAGAATCCTGCGCAGGGCTCAACATTAACCTAAAAACCAACTTGCCCTGATGGGCAAGTACTTAGAAAATCTACTTGCCCTCAAATTGTAAAGCCACTTGCCCAAACATGAAATATCATGTAAATTAACTGTAAACCTCATATTTTTTTAATAAAGATCAAAATGATACACCACAAAACCTTTTTCATTTTTGCATATTTAACAAAATGATTACAGCAATTAAAGTCTAATTAAAGTCTTACATAAATGCTCTTTGTTCTTTTTTGCACTTGCCCCGGAGGACAACTAGATTATAAAATAACTTGCCCGGACCTAACTTTTACTTGCCAGAGGCAATAGGACAACTGTTAATGTTGAGCCCTGCTGCGTTTTGACGCGAGCAAATTAAAAATGACTCATTTTTGACGCAACCCTTTTTTCTGCTGTGCGTCATTTTGACACGTCGAAAATTTGACCCGTGCGTCAGTCAGTTAACATCTCGAATTCCATGGTAATAAATCCCGCTGTGCTCCTAATTGAAATTAATGTTTCAGTATTTGAAACTCGGTCTATAATCGAGGGAATACCCCGGGCATTGTTTATCTTATCTCATCTCTTCCAATACACATGTCACTGTCTAAATAGTGCGTGCCCACTAACTGGGTAATTAGCAGCAGTAATTACGTGATAACTGATTGACCATCCGATAATTGCAGGTTTTTTGCAGACTTTTCAGACGGCACTGTTAAAGAAAGTCGGCAAATTTAATTATAGTAAAAACCTTATTGTTCAAAGGTCTATTAATTACCAAAGACCTAAAGATAACATAGGATGTTATCTATAGGTCTTTGTAATTACGTAGATCCAATAGTAGATCTAAGCCCAGCGAGTTTTGTCAGTTGTTAATCCACCGATAATTACGAGTAACACCCATCTTATATAAACTGGAATCACAGTTCATTTTTTATACTAACAAGTAATAATACTACACATGAACATTGAGAAAACACATTTTCTCGATAAGATATAAATTATCCGAGTAGAATTTAATTGCTGCTTCATGACCTTCGACATTGTAAATGGCGGACGTAACATTCAACCCGCGTTCAATTCAAAGCTGGCGATTCAAATTGCAAGTAATGGCGATTCAATAATGGTGAAAGCATTAACTGGATTTAACAAATATTTGATAAGGTTTGTTAAACCCGATAACAACAAGAAAAATTTGGATTATTAAAGTAAAACTTCTACAGTTAAGGCATTCCAAAGTGAACATATTTCGGACATGTATAGTATTCGGATAAACATTAGTAGATATACTAGATGTTCCATGCATTTATATTGCGTTTTGTTAGAAAAGATATCATAGGGATGATGATAATATAATGACGATAAATATGTGATGAAAAGGTGCTACCGGTACATATCTTAAATTATTTAAATGTGTTAAAAGACTTAAATGTGTTATAACTATAAGAAATATATTTAATGTACCAATTCATTAAAATATGTTGTGTTATGTATCATGGTATTGTTATTTAATAAAGCAGTATAACTTTTTAAGATATTGTGTTACTCTTAGAGCATATTTTTATCTAAAAAATTGAATAATACAAACAAAAACACAACGCGCTTCAAAATTGACCCCACCATTTTTCAATTTGACTCCTCAAAATTTCAGTCCAGGGGTCATTGACTCCTGGTTTTTAAAATCTATTGAAATCCCTGTTTAGAACAGCATATTGTCAGTTCAAAAGCTCACATGAGGTCATGTTTGAAAAGCACACAAAAGCTTCTGTTTGTGAAATGGTACTTATTTGCCGACTGTGTATAGTTGAGATAAAATCACCTTATTTTGCACAAATCTGGTAAAATATTTATGGCAGTGTTCGACATTTACTTTTTTTACAGCAAGACCATCGGACCAGCTCCTCTTAAAATGTACTAGCCCGAAATGACGTAGCAAATAAACACAATTGTGTCAAATAACTGTTTAATCAGTAAATAATCGAGAACACCAGAAAGTTATTTTGATGCATAGAGTAAAGCAATAAAATAAAACTATTTTTTTGCTTTTCTTTGTCAAATTCAGGCCATGGGAACTGACTCGATTTTCAATTTATGATAAAATTGACGTTTTCGTTTTTCTTCATATTTACGTTTCTTGTCAGTTACTGTTAGATTCTTCTTTATTAACTGATTTGTCGGACGAAAATCCGAACTTGAACAAATCCATTCTTTAAATTACATTCTCTTGTCTGCTGCGCACAAGGTTACAGTATACTAAACAATCGTTTCATGTAGGGCTGTACTCTCTAAAAAAAATATCATATTTGACTCGAAGGCATGTTTTACACTTTAAACTATTGTTCGGGTTTTATCTTTCGGGCATAAATATGTGTACATGACCGAATCCCTGAAATATGCTAAACTTGGAGACTAAAGTAAAGCCTTGCACTGAAAAAGGTTACATTCCACTAAGAAACGGCAGAAAAAAAAGTTGCAAAAACAGTCGATTTTGATTCGTGTCACGTTCTTTCTTGGTTTGAACATGACCTATCTTTTTTATTGCATGAATCGATTCCGCTTAGAATGGCCTTTAAGAAAAGGTATGGTTATGGGGGTCTCTATGTGCAAAATGTTGCATTTATTTTCGCTCAAAGTTGTCGCTTTTATATTGAATTATATAGGGAAACTATTTAGTATATTCTGACCACAATTGTTTACATTGACGATACCGATTTTCGATAGAAGTTGTAAAAACATGCTGTAAAGTTTTACGACACTGCAGAAAATCGTTAATATTCATGACAACTTGATGTATGGAAACAAGCCATTTCTGTGGGAAGTTCTCGTTCGCGTCTAAAAATAGCGATGAATCATGTGAATGCTCCGAGTTTATTTATATACGCTAGTTTTGTTCTGATGTAAATAATGAATACGAGAGTAATTTTACACATTAAGAAAACATGTTTTCACAGCAGTTATTTATAATTATATCAATCAGTATATATTTTTTATGTACGACCAGTCGGACAAGCTAGCCCGCAGTTTTACTAGCCCGACCACCGATCTTACTAGACAATGTCTGTCGGACGTGATATAGTGTCGAACCCTGTATGGTTCGAAAACCAACTGCGGATAAGAGCAACAGAACAGTCCATATAACTAAATAACTTCAATATTTTTTATGAGTAATTATCTAAACCATAAAGTGGCCTATACTTCGATAATTATGTATACCTGAAGAGAAGATATATAGGTGAAAGTTGCTGTAATGCATAGAACTAAAAAGTAAAAACAAACTGTGCAGCAAACAAAAATTGGTATATACCAAGGACATAGATATTGTATGTATGTCCTTGGCATTACCTCCTAAAAACACTAAACAATCAACTCGAACATACAATTTAAAAATTTAGAACAGCCAACTGTTGCTACCTTGTAACTTATAATTTTGAGGTACGCATCATCGTCACTGGTATCAGCAATGATTTCTCCATGTTGCATACTGTACTTAGATTTCACAAGGACCAGACAGCATATTTGTTTTATTTTCCTTTTTGAGCATTTAAAGTCAAAGTTATTTCAAATTACCATAATTTAGAAATTAATGCAAGGTAAGTCAGCAACATTTATGTCACCCACCAAAACATGTTATTTAATATCATTGATATAACACTTGGACAATTTTACACTTGTAAGTTTATATTTTTAAAAGTACCACAATACTATGATTAAATAAATGTGTATATTCCTAACTACTGATTAAAAGTCATTCTGGTTAGCAAATGTCACATCACCCACCGTACTCAAGGTAGCAACTGTCACGTCACACACCGTACTAAAGGTAGCGACTGTCACATCACCCACCTCAAAGTTATTTATATCATATTTGACTCACAGGTTGTTGTTTTAAAAAGTTTGGTACCCGAGTACATGCCGAACCAATCGTGTTTTTGTTCCTCATTGGCAATCGCCTAATTAAATAATAGCACTGCCACTTATTTGTTTTGTCCTCAATTTTAATTAAAAACGCGAGTAGCCGTAGGTGTTGACACTTGCTATGTACACACAAAACGGTGACATCATTCGCTACTTGGATAAATTTGGTGACGTCATCGAATGGGGAAATCCCGGAATGAAGACAACTGTTAATCACAAAGAATGCTGATGCGTTATTCGAAATATAGTCACAATAAATACAGAGAAGAATGTTATAATATTTAAAAGCCGTAAATTTGATCATTTTTATCTATTTCATCATTATAATCAATCAGTAGACGCCGGTTATTTACTTAGAAAATTTCCAGTTCAGATATCCGGTTCGGATATTGCGCGCACAGATACCAAACTTTTCAAAACAACAACCTATAGATCTACAGTCAAATACACGTGTTAACATAATGCTCGCTTCTTGAGCAGCCTGTGGCTGCTCTGCGAGCTCGCTATAATATAGAAATAATATTATTCTTCTTTCCATTAATTGCAGGGCTCCTCTGTAGTTGCAATAATTTAACTCTCAGTTTTATTACCCAAAGAGTTGCTGAGAGTTGCAATGCGCCATCTATTGTCCCAAGATGCAAAATTTCATCACCACTGCTAAGGCTTAGGAACACTGATGCTGCAAAAACTTACCAACGTTTACCTGTCTAAAGCACAAACTTATGCAAATGGTACCATTAAAGCAAGAAATAATTGCTTTTTAGTTCGACTATTATATATGAAATATATATAGTGGAGCTATCCTACTCACCCAGGCGTCGGCGTTTCCATTGGCGTTTCCGTGAGCGTGCAAATGTTAAAGTTTGCGTAGTACCCCAATTATTTTTATTGTCCCTTGACATATTGCTTTCATGTTTTGCATACTTGTTTACCATCATGACCCCAACCTATAAACAAGAGCAGACAACTGTATCAAGCATTTTAATAGAATTATGGCCCTTTTTATACTTAGAATATGCATATTATTGATAAATCTATGTTAAAGTTTGCGTACTAGCCCAAATATTTCCTGTGTCCCTTGACATATTGCTTTCATATTTTGCATACATGTACTTGTAAACAATCATGACCCCAACCTATAAACATGAGCAGACAACTGTATCAAGCATTTTGACAGAATTATTGCCCCTTTTATACTTAGAATATGCATATTATTGCTAAATCTATGTTAAAGTTTGCGTACTACCCCAAATATTTCCTGTGTCCCTTGACATATTGCTTTCATATTTTACATACTTGTTTACCAACATGACCCCAACCTATAAACAAGAGCAGACAACTGTATCAAGCATTTTGACACAATTATGGCCCCTTTTATATGAAGAATATGCATATTATTGATAAATCTATGTTAAAGTTTGACAAAACAGCACTTACCTGACATACCACAATGGACTCCACCCAAACCATCCCCCACGCCCCCCCCGACCCCCCCAACCCCCCCCCCCCCCCCCCCCCAGACCCCCCTAAACCCCCCCCCCCCAATTTTTTTTATTTTTTTTGTCTTATTTTTGAAAGATCATCTATTAAATGATCACACACCCACATTATACCCCCCTCTCCCCCCACCCCCATCCCCGACCCCCCCCCCCCAAAAAAAATTTGTTTTCTTATTTTGAAAGATCATCTATTAAATGATCACACACCCACATTATACCCTCCCCCCCTCTCCATGATGGCTTACGTTATACTGTCAAGTAATCAAATAATCGAGCGCGCGGTCCTCTGACAGCTCTTGTTATTTACTTTGTTAACCTTTTGTACGCTCTATCCACCATATTGGGAACTGAAGAAATGTTGCAAACAAAACGTTTTGCTATTGGTAAGGTCGCATTGCACCAATATTTTCCACATTGTGATATTTGATGTACCTACTAAGTCAAAAACGATGTTTTGAGTCGTTGAATATTTACACTGTTCAAATTTCAAAATGAAAATGACAGCAAGAATAGTCTGTTGAAATAGGGCTGTGTTTTTTAGGTTGCATGCAAAGGATAACGTCCGTATACCATTCAGTTAAACTTAATGTGTTTATAAAGTTTATTGATCGCTTTCCTTAATTGGTAACGAACGACGTCTGTTAAGTGATGCGCAGGAAATCTGTGCGCAGATTTGCGATTGTGTTTATGAAGAGGTGCATATGGACTCTCAGAGCGAAAATCATCAAAGGCTCAGGGAGTACGTTTATATGGACTAGGCTCCTCTGGAGCATCAACGCAATTTGACTGTTCAATTAGTCTTGGGCCTGAGTAGAACCAGTACTTCACTACTTGATATCTTTGGGGGAGATCAAAAGAACTTTCCCACAGTGGGTATTGAACCCGTGACCTCCGGATCGCTAGACGGACACCATATCCACTACACCACCGCGATCGATTATTGTCAGAAACCACTTATCCAAAAGTAACTTAATTAAGTCAATTTGACACACAAATGGTTTTAATTCAACTCATAGCATAGTGAAGGCATAAGCATGTTGAACAGTGATGTAACACACAACTGTAAAGTTTGTACTCTGCCCACTGGTTTGTAACACATTGTATTATCATTTTTGAGCGTATAGAAAGTGTTGACACAATAGTGTATATTAACAAATAGTTTAATACATCTATATTTTTGCTCTGATTGACGTCTGAATAAATAGTAGAATGCATTCTGAAACTTGTTTGTAATTCCGTTTGCTGATAATGACTTAAATATTGAACCCAATGGTCACCAGGTATTAGAGATTTTTTGTTGGATTTTCAAAAAGAAAAACTCTTTATGCAATAAGGATTTCATATTTCAGTGGTACAGTCATATGAAATACTAGAAGTTGAAACAGGCAATTGATATGGCCAACATCCGCAGTAAAATACTGTAATAAATGTTGAAATTCCAACTGTATGCCAACATCCGCAGTAAAATACTGTAATAAATGTTGAAATTCCAACTGTATGTCTGGGAGATCCACAATTAACGGCTTGGAAATCAGGACTTCCAACTTTTGGAAGATCTGTCTTCCTTGATTGGTCACAATAAGTGTCACATAAGTAAATTCTCTGGGAAAATTACTAAGCAGACAAACTTGCGTACTGATTCAAATGTGGACATGTAATTATGTATATTACACCTCAGAGATATTGGTCCTTCTATATCTATATGACCGGTTCCAGTCTGTAAACTGAGATAGAGAAACCTAAAAGTATATGGACAGGTCAATATTTTTTGTATATGGACCGTTCGGGGTTACACATCAATAAATTTGCAATTAGCTGAAGCGTTTTATTGAACAGCATTACCCGGTAACACTATTTCAGCTTCAACAAGAGTAAAAATTTTTTACGCTAAACGAAACGCTTACCTCAATGCCAACGTTAATCCAATGTTTATAACAATAAAGTTGAAACGATATTCACTTTCATTTTCTATTCTTCTATCCCTTTATCGAAACTTATTTTAAGTCACACTATTTTATTGTATTCCTATCGAAATTTACATTATGCATGATAAACATACAATCCGAAATACGTTTTGCATTTGTTCGATGCCTTAAACACATAATTAACTGTTAAAAAAACACCACGTCCGACATATCTTTAACATCCAGAGAATTTAGCTCCAACTGGAATGTTTCGTCAGAGAAACTACGTCACACAATATACGTCATCGTTTGCGCATTCAGTTGCATGAAAAATAAAAGTACGGAAAGCCAGTACAACAATGTACAATGATACAGGGGAAACTCTTCGGTGTAATATAAGAAATAGTAAACTCCACTTCGGTCCCAATGGCATTATAGTGACCAGCCAGGCAGCCAAAAACTGTATATGGACCTCAGCCTACGGCTTCGATCCATATACAGTTTGTGGCTGCCTGGCTGGTCACTATAATGCCATAGGGACATCAGTGAGCTTTACTTTTTAACCAGGTTTTCCGAAGGAAAAAACTGGTTATTAGATTGGCGAATGCGGGCGGGCTGGCTGGCTGGCTGACGGGCGGGCAAGCTGGCGGGCGGGCGGAACAAGCTTGTCCGGGCCATAACTATGTCGTTCATTGTCATATTTTAAAATCATTTGGCACATTTGTTCACCATCATTGGACGGTGTGCTGGCGAAATAATTACGTCGATATCTCCAAGGTCAAGGTCACACTTTGAGTTCAAAGGTCAAAATTGGCAATAAATGAGCTTGTCTGGGCCATAACTATGTCATTCATTGTGAGATTTTACAATTATTTTGCACATTTGTTCACCATCATGGGACGGTGTGTCGCATCACGAAAGAATCACTTCAATATCTCCAATGTCAAGGTCACCACAACTTAAAATAGATTTATTTTGAAACAAACTTACAAAGGGGGTTAATTTTGTTTGTTCATTTCAGAAGTTCAGTTTGAGTTGTCTCCCTTAATCAGATTTTTTTTCACAATGAAAACCTGGTTTTGTGACAATTTTGTCCCTTGTTCTTAATTATTTCACCCCGAAGATCTTGACTCTTTGAGAAGCTACTCATGAGTGACTATTTTTGTCCCCTACTGGTTTCACCGGAGGGGACTTATGGTTTGCGCTCTGTCTGTCTGTCAGTCTGTCTGTCACACTTTTCTGGATCCTGCGATAACTTTAAAAGTTCTTAATATTATTTTCCTGAAGCTTGAAACATGGATAGATGGCAATATGGACATTATGCACATCATTTCATTTTGTTCCTACGTCAAAAAATCTGGTCGCTATGGCAACAAATAGACTAGAAATACTGCTGAAAATGGTTGTTTTCTGGATCCTGCGATAACTTTAAAAGTTCTTCATATTTTTTAATGAAAATTGAAACATGGATAGATGGCAATATGGACATTATGCACGTCATTTCATTTTGTTCCTAAGTCAAAAATTCTGGTTGCTATGGCAACAAAACAAAAATAAAAATTCTGACAATGGTGGAGCCGGTAGTGGACATATATTGCTTGGCTAAAGTCTTGTTTAAAATGACACTCTTTTATGGCAAGTATGTTATGGTCTTAATGAGTGTCCGAATAAACAGGTATTATCATTATAAAGCATTCAAGTGTTTCTTCTAATATGATCATTCCTCATACAACTAAATTTTTTTCAGCATTTGAAGATGAGTGATGACTGGGGAGCAATTGTAAATGACCAAGAAAAGAATCTTTTACAACAGGTTTGTTATATCTAGTGAATTAGATTTCTTTAAAAAAACAACAACAACATATTGCAAGTTAAACGCTAAAATTTTGAAAGGCAATTTGACACAATTACCGTAATGTAAAAGGGAATAGGCTATACAATTTTGTAAGTTATAAGTTAATGACTGTTAGTTAAAAAAATTACAGTTTAGTACTTATAATGTAAGTGCTCTTTTTACAATTTTAAAATAAGATATCCTTTATATATCTAATCAATTTAATCATTTAAATTTCCTCCACAAGAACTGAATGTTAATGTTAATTTTAGTCAAGTGGCATGCTTATTGATTAGAAAAATAGACTCATTTTTGCATATTTATGCACAATGTTTCACATGATTAAATGTATGCAGTACTGAGGTAGGTAATATGTATATTATAATGAGACAATGTATCTTGAATCCTTGTAGTAAATTGTTTCTAGGTTTACTCCTATGCCTGATATAATTATACCCCCACAAACGAAGTTTAGGGGGGTATATAGGAGTGAGCTTGTCTGTCGGTCTATCTGTCGGTCCGTATTAAGTGTCCGCTCTCTAATTCAAGTTGTTTTCATCCGATCTTCACCAAACTTGGTCAGATATTGTATCTAGATGATGTCTAGGTCAAGTTCGTATATGGGTCATGCCGGGTCAAAAACTAGGTCACGGGGTCACTTAGTGCATTTTAAACATTGAGCATGGTGTCCGCTCTCTAATTAAAGTAGTTTTAATCCGAGCTTCACCAAACTTGGTCAGAAGTTGTATCTAGATGATGTCTAGACCAAGTTCGAACATGGGTCATGGCAGGTCAAAAACTAGGTCACGGGGTCACTTAGTGCTTTTTAAACATTGAGCATGGTGTCCGCTCTATAATTAAAGTAGTTTTCATCCGAGCTTCACCAAACTTGGTCAGAAGTTGTATCTAGATGATGTCTAGGCCAAGTTCGAACATGGGTCGTGGCAGGTAAAACTAGGTCTCGGGGTCACTTAGTGCGTTTTAAACATTGAGCATGTTGTCCGCTCTCTAATTCAAGTAGTTTTCATCCGATCTTCACCAAACTTGGTCAGAAGCTGTATCTAGATGATGTCTAGATCAAGTTTGAATATGGGTTATGCCGGATCAAAAAAACTAGGTCATTGGGTCATTTAGTGCGTTTTAAACATTCAGCATGTTGTCTGCTCTCTAATTCAAGTAGTTTTCATCCAATATCTTTACCAATCTTGGTCAGAAGTTTTATGATCTCTACGCCAAGTTTGAATATGGGCATAAAAAACTAGGTCACGGGGTCACTTAGTGCGTTATTTAACATCCAGCATGATGTCCGCTCTCTAATTCAAGTAGTTTTCATCCGATCTTCACCATACATGGTCAGAAGTGGTTTCTAGATGATGTGTAGGTCAAGTTCGAACATGGGCCATGCCGGGTCAAAAACTAGGTCATTGGGTCACTTAGTGCGTTTTAAACATTGAGCATGTTGTCGGCTGTTTTTTGTGAAGACAACATGCAAAATATTCTGTGTCAATGCGGCATGTGGGGGTATTCATCACGTCTGTGACAAAGCTCTAGTTTTCTCTGGTCGCAAAAGTGTTGCTAAAATCAGAATTGATTAAAACTCATGTTTAAGTACAACAAATATTGACTGCAAACATGTATTTTAATGGAATAGTTTTAATGTGTTAATTTTATTAACACATTTTTTGCATATTGTAGAGTTATGTTCTGTGTTTTATATGTATTCATCTACCTGATAATTGATTTCAACATGTGTTAATAATACATTCCACTTCTGACACAAACTTTCAAGGACCACAATGGAAATAAGGGATATTGCTCTTTTTTGTGTAATCCTTGGCGTTAGTGGGCATGCCATTGTGCATTCTATGCATGTACTTTTCAATTATGATTGTTTTTTACTTCATATTGTTTTATGTACATGTTGTTTCAATGTACATGTATTGTGTGTATGTATGCTATCTCCGAAATAAATCTATCTATCTATTCACTGACTACAGTCTCTTTAGAAAAAAAAGAACTTCATCAAGTTGATTTTAGAAAAGTGTTTATTATAAACCTTAAATATGGACAAGGGTGAGTATTCAAATAATAGTATGTAATAAATCTGTTTAAATATAAAACGGAATAAAAACAAGCCAACAGCTAAAAACTGTAAGGTTAAAGCCTAATTTATATATATACTTTATTAATTATATGCATTTACTTTAGGTTGTGGGATTAAAAATCGAGAGCAAGACAGCCGGAAATGCCTCGCGCACTGTGAGTAAAGAGAGTCCAGGTGGCAGGGGAGATTATGTTGAGCCCAAGGTGGAGGCAAGTGCTGCGGGAGAGGACGAGGAACAGTCAGGTAAGACAGCTGGCAATGCTTCACTGTTAAGAGTTGGCCAGTTCAATACGAAGAAACGAGATATGCGTCATTATTTTTATTCGCTGCAGATTCTCTAAAAATAAATACAATACATTAAACAGTCAAACATACCAAATTATTAACATATTATTTAAATAAATAATTCAAACAATCGCGCGTATGTTATAATAATGATAATGCATGCAGAAATACATAAACAATATAAATAACAGCAATATATTTACCGATATAAATTCTTCCATACACAAAACGCCACACTCTTAAACAATTTTAAACTTAACAGATATTTACGTCAATCAACAATAAATCAATGACGTTGGATGAGTATATATATATTTCGCACCAACGTTATAATTAAATTTCCCGTAATTAACGGCGTTAACACTCACAGACTGTGAGTAGAGAGAGTGCAGGTGGCAGAAGGGATTAAATTGAACCCAAGGTGGAGGCAAGTGCTGCGGGAGAGGGAGAGGATCAGTCAGGTAAGACAGCTGGCAATGCCTCAGGCTCTGTGAGTAGAGAGAGTCCAGGTGGCAGAAGGGATTATGTTGAACCCAAGGTGGAGGCAAGTGCTGCGGGAGAGGGCGAGGATCAGTCAGGTAAGACAGCTGGCTATTCCTCAGGCTCTGTGAGTAGAGAGAGTCCAGGTGGCAGAAGGGATTATGTTGAACCCAAGGTAGAGGCAAGTGCTGCGGGAGAGGGAGAGGATCAGTCAGGTAAGACAGCTGGCAATGCCTCAGGCTCTGTGAGTAGAGAGAGTCCAGGTGGCAGAAGGGATTATGTTGAACCCAAGGTGGAGGCAAGTGCTGCGGGAGAGGGCGAGGATCAGTCAGGTAAGACAGCTGGCAATTCCTCAGGCTCTGTGAGTAGAGAGAGTCCAGGTGGCAGAAGGGATTATGTTGAACCCAAGGTGGAGGCAAGTGCTGCGGGAGAGGGCGAGGATCAGTCAGGTAAGACAGCTGGCAATGCCTCAGGCTCTGTGAGTAGAGAGAGTCCAGGTGGCAGAAGGGATTATGTTGAACCCAAGGTAGAGGCAAGTGCTGCGGGAGAGGGCGAGGATCAGTCAGGTAAGACAGCTGGCAATGCCTCAGGCTCTGTGAGTAGAGAGTCCAGGTGGCAGAAGGGATTATATTGAACCCAAGGTGGAGGCAAGTGCTGCGCAAGAGGGAGAGGATCAGTCAGGTAAGACAGCTGGCAATGCCTCAGGCTCTGTGAGTAGAGAGAGTCCAGGTGGCAGAAGGGATTAAATTGAACCCAAGGTGGAGGCAAGTGCTGCGGGAGAGGGGGAGGATCAGTCAGGTAAGACAGCTGGCAATGCCTCAGGCTCTGTGAGTAGAGAGAGTCCAGGTGGCAGAAGGGATTATGTTGAACCCAAGGTAGAGGCAAGTGCTGCGGGAGAGGGCGAGGATCAGTCAGGTAAGACAGCTGGCAATGCCTCAGGCTCTGTGAGTAGAGAGAGTCCAGGTGGCAGAAGGGATTATGTTGAACCCAAGGTGGAGGCAAGTGCTGCGGGAGAGGGCAAGGATCAGTCAGGTAAGACAGCTGGCAATGCCTCAGGCTCTGTGAGTAGAGAGAGTCCAGGTGGCAGAAGGGATTATGTTGAACCCAAGGTAGAGGCAAGTGCTGCGGGAGAGGGCGAGGATCAGTCAGGTAAGACAGCTGGCATTGCCTCAGGCTCTGTGAGTAGAGAGAGTCCAGGTGGCAGAAGGGATTATGTTGAACCCAAGGTGGAGGCAAGTGCTGCGGGAGAGGGCGAGGATCAGTCAGGTAAGACAGCTGGCAATGCCTCAGGCTCTGTGAGTAGAGAGTGCAGGTGGCAGAAGGTATTATATTGAACCCAAGGTGGAGGCAAGTGCTGCGGGAGAGGGCGAGGATCAGTCAGGTAAGACAGCTGGCAATGCCTCAGGCTCTGTGAGTAGAGAGAGTCCAGGTGGCAGAAGGGATTATGTTGAACCCAAGGTGGAGGCAAGTGCTGCGGGAGAGGGCGAGGATCAGTCAGGTAAGACAGCTGGCAATGCCTCAGGCTCTGTGAGTAGAGAGGGTCCAGGTGGCAGAAGGGATTATGTTGAACCCAAGGTGGAGGCAAGTGCTGCGGGAGAGGGCGAGGATCAGTCAGGTAAGACAGCTGGCAATGCCTCAGGCTCTGTGAGTAGAGAGAGTCCAGGTGGCAGAAGGGATTATGTTGAACCCAAGGTAGAGGCAAGTGCTGCGGGAGAGGGCGAGGATCAGTCAGGTAAGACAGCTGGCAATGCCTCAGGCTCTGTGAGTAGAGAGAGTCCAGGTGGCAGAAGGGATTATGTTGAACCCAAGGTGGAGGCAAGTGCTGCGGGAGAGGGCGAGGATCAGTCAGGTAAGACAGCTGGCAATGCCTCAGGCTCTGTGAGTAGAGAGAGTCCAGGTGGCAGAAGGGATTATGTTGAACCCAAGGTAGAGGCAAGTGCTGCGGGAGAGGGCGAGGATCAGTCAGGTAAGACAGCTGGCATTGCCTCAGGCTCTGTGAGTAGAGAGAGTCCAGGTGGCAGAAGGGATTATGTTGAACCCAAGGTGGAGGCAAGTGCTGCGGGAGAGGGCGAGGATCAGTCAGGTAAGACAGCTGGCAATGCCTCAGGCTCTGTGAGTAGAGAGAGTCCAGGTGGCAGAAGGGATTATGTTGAACCCAAGGTGGAGGCAAGTGCTGCGGGAGAGGGCGAGGATCAGTCAGGTAAGACAGCTGGCAATGCCTCAGGCTCTGTGAGTAGAGAGGGTCCAGGTGGCAGAAGGGATTATGTTGAACCCAAGGTGGAGGCAAGTGCTGCGGGAGAGGGCGAGGATCAGTCAGGTAAGACAGCTGGCAATGCCTCAGGCTCTGTGAGTAGACAGAGTCCAGGTGGCAGAAGGGATTATGTTGAACCCAAGGTAGAGGCAAGTGCTGCGGGAGAGGGAGAGGATCAGTCAGGTAAGACAGCTGGCAATGCCTCAGGCTCTGTGAGTAGAGAGAGTCCAGGTGGCAGAAGGGATTATGTTGAACCCAAGGTGGAGGCAAGTGCTGCGGGAGAGGGCGAGGATCAGTCAGGTAAGACAGCTGGCAATGCCTCAGGCTCTGTGAGTAGAGAGAGTCCAGGTGGCAGAAGGGATTATGTTGAACCCAAGGTAGAGGCAAGTGCTGCGGGAGAGGGCGAGGATCAGTCAGGTAAGACAGCTGGCATTGCCTCAGGCTCTGTGAGTAGAGAGAGTCCAGGTGGCAGAAGGGATTATGTTGAACCCAAGGTGGAGGCAAGTGCTGCGGGAGAGGGCGAGGATCAGTCAGGTAAGACAGCTGGCAATGCCTCAGGCTCTGTGAGTAGAGAGAGTCCAGGTGGCAGAAGGGATTATGTTGAACCCAAGGTGGAGGCAAGTGCTGCGGGAGAGGGCGAGGATCAGTCAGGTAAGACAGCTGGCAATGCCTCAGGCTCTGTGAGTAGACAGAGTCCAGGTGGCAGAAGGGATTATGTTGAACCCAAGGTGGAGGCAAGTGCTGCGGGAGAGGGCGAGGATCAGTCAGGTAAGACAGCTGGCAATGCCTCAGGCTCTGTGAGTAGACAGAGTCCAGGTGGCAGAAGGGATTATGTTGAACCCAAGGTGGAGGCAAGTGCTGCGGGAGAGGGAGAGGATCAGTCAGGTAAGACAGCTGGCAATGCCTCAGGCTCTGTGAGTAGAGAGAGTGCAGGTGGCAGAAGGGATTATATTGAACCCAAGGTGGAGGCAAGTGCTGCGGGAGAGGGCGAGGATCAGTCAGGTAAGACAGCTGGCAATGCCTCAGGCTCTGTGAGTAGAGAGAGTCCAGGTGGCAGAAGGGATTATGTTGAACCCAAGGTGGAGGCAAGTGCTGCGGGAGAGGGCGAGGATCAGTCAGGTAAGACAGCTGGCAATGCCTCAGGCTCTGTGAGTAGAGAGAGTCCAGGTGGCAGAAGGGATTATGTTGAACCCAAGGTGGAGGCAAGTGCTGCGGGAGAGGGCGAGGATCAGTCAGGTAAGACAGCTGGCAATGCCTCAGGCTCTGTGAGTAGAGAGAGTCCAGGTGGCAGAAGGGATTATGTTGAACCCAAGGTGGAGGCAAGTGCTGCGGGAGAGGGCGAGGATCAGTCAGGTAAGACAGCTGGCAATGCCTCAGGCTCTGTGAGTAGAGAGAGTGCAGGTGGCAGAAGGGATTATGTTGAACCCAAGGTGGAGGCAAGTGCTGCGGGAGAGGGCGAGGATCAGTCAGGTAAGACAGCTGGCAATGCCTCAGGCTCTGTGAGTAGAGAGAGTCCAGGTGGCAGGGGAAATTATGTTGACCAAGGTGGAGGCAAGTGCTGCGGGAGAGGACGAGGAACAGTCAACAGTATGGGGAAACAGCCTATCGGTTTCCAATATTGGGACATCTCTGTTGTTTATTTCTGCTTAATAATTAAGAGTATAGGCAAACTAGTAATGTTTTTTAATACAATTTATCTGTTAATTATGGTCCACAGACAGGAGGATTATATTGGAGTCAATCTATTTGTCGGTCTTTTTTTTGGTTTGTTTGCGTAAAATATTAAAAGTTAGCGGAACAATCCTCCTCCTCATTTTTGAAGCCATCAGCTTGAAACTTAAGATATGTCATCACCATTAAGTAGATGTGCGAGATACTTTCATTCTCAATAATCCGCGTGTTCCTGATTTATTTGTCCTTTAACTTAGTCATTTTTATGCCAGAAGCATAAAATATACTGTTTGTATATAAACTACTTCTACATTTCTCCAGGGAATAAATCTTAACTTGAAATATGTTGTGTTCTGAGTATAGGTGCTAGACACAATTTTTACAGTGAATTATACTTTGAATGTCAGAAGTAGTAGGGGATTTACAACACTTTAAATGGAGAGATATTTGCTTTATGGGCCAAGATGTATACAAGGTAAAAGTAGAATGGTACTGTTAGTTGATTCAAGCTAGTATTTTCAATAATTGACCACAGTATATCGTAATGATTAGAATGACCAATGCTAATCCAGCAGGAATTTCCTCATCCTGATAATATCTGTGTTCCAGTCTCCAAAGAAGAAGAGTCACTGCTGCGAAAGTTGCTGCACTCCAAGCTGGTGTCCACGAAGGCTGACCTGGAGATCCTTCAGAAGGATCCCAACTCTCCACTCTACTCAGTGAAGACTTTTGAGGCTCTCCCATTGTGAGTCACACTCTCTGTTCTCTCCACTCTACTCAGTGAAGACTTTTGAGGCTCTCCCGTTGTGAGTCACACTCTCTGTTCTCTCCACTCTACTCAGTGAAGACTTTTGAGGCTCTCCCATTGTGAGTCACACACTCTGTTCTCTCCACTCTACTCAGTGAAGACTTTTGAGGCTCTCCCATTGTGAGTCACACTCTCTGTTCTCTCCACTCTACTCCGTGAAGACTTTTGAGGCTCTCCCATTGTGAGTCACACTCTCTGTTCTCTCCACTCTACTCAGTGAAGACTTTTGAGGCTCTCCCATTGTGAGTCACACTCTCTGTTCTCTCCACTCTACTCAGTGAAGACTTTTGAGGCTCTCCCATTGTGAGTCACACTCTCTGTTCTCTCCACTCTACTCAGTGAAGACTTTTGAGGCTCTCCCGTTGTGAGTCATACTCTCTGTTCTCTCCACTCTACTCAGTGAAGACTTTTGAGGCTCTCCCATTGTGAGTCACACTCTCTGTTCTCTCCGCTCTACTCAGTGAAGACTTTTGAGGCTCTCCCATTGTGAGTCACACTCTCTGTTCTCTCCGCTCTACTCAGTGAAGACTTTTGAGGCTCTCCCATTGTGAGTCACACTCTGTTCTCTCCACTCTACTCAGTGAAGACTTTTGAGGCTCTCCCATTGTGAGTCACACTCTCTGTTCTCTCCACTCTACTCAGTGAAGACTTTTGAGGCTCTCCCATTGTGAGTCACACTCTCTGTTCTCTCCACTCTACTCAGTGAAACTTTTGAGGCTCTCCCATTGTGAGTCACACTCTCTGTTCTCTCCACTCTGCTCAGTGAAGACTTTTGAGGCTCTCCCATTGTGAGTCACACTCTCTGTTCTCTCCACTCTACTCAGTGAAGACTTTTGAGGCTCTCCCATTGTGAGTCACACTCTCTGTTCTCTCCACTCTACTCAGTGAAGACTTTTGAGGCTCTCCCATTGTGAGTCATACTCTCTGTTCTCTCCACTCTACTCAGTGAAGACTTTTGAGGCTCTCCCATTGTGAGTCACACTCTCTGTTCTCTCCACTCTACTCAGTGAAGACTTTTGAGGCTCTCCCATTGTGAGTCACACTCTCTGTTCTCTCCACTCTACTCAGTGAAGACTTTTGAGGCTCTCCCATTGTGAGTCACACTCTCTGTTCTCTCCACTCTACTCAGTGAAGACTTTTGAGGCTCTCCCATTGGGAGTCACACTCTCTGTTCTCTCCACTCTACTCAGTGAAGACTTTTGAGGCTCTCCCATTGTGAGTCACACTCTCTGTTCTCTCAACTCTACTCAGTGAAACCTTTTGAGGCTCTCCCATTGTGAGTCACACTCTCTGTTCCCTCCACTCTACTCAGTGAAGACTTTTGAGGCTCTCCCATTGTGAGTCACACTCTCTGTTCTCTCCACTCTACTCAGTGAAGACTTTTGAGGCTCTCCCATTGTGAGTCACACTCTCTGTTCTCTCCACTCTACTCAGTGAAGACTTTTGAGGCTCTCCCGTTGTGAGTCACACTCTCTGTTCTCTCCACTCTACTCAGTGAAGACTTTTGAGGCTCTCCCATTGTGAGTCACATTCTCTGTTCTCTCCAGTCTACTCAGTGAAGACTTTTGAGGCTCTCCCATTGTGAGTCACACTCTCTGTTCTCTCCACTCTACTCAGTGAAGACTTTTGAGGCTCTCCCATTGTGAGTCACACTCTCTGTTCTCTCCACTCTACTCAGTGAAGACTTTTGAGGCTCTCCCATTGTGAGTCACACTCTCTGTTCTCTCCACTCTACTCAGTGAAGACTTTTGAGGCTCTCCCGTTGTGAGTCACACTCTCTGTTCTCTCCACTCTACTCAGTGAAGACTTTTGAGGCTCTCCCATTGTGAGTCACACTCTCTGGTCTCTCCACTCTACTCAGTGAAGACTTTTGAGGCTCTCCCATTGTGAGTCACACTCTCTGTTCTCTCTACTCTTCTCAGTGAAGACTTTTGAGGCTCTCCCATTGTGAGTCACACTCTCTGTTCTCTCCACTCTACTCAGTGAAGACTTTTGAGGCTCTCCCGTTGTGAGTCACACTCTCTGTTCTCTCCACTCTACTCAGTGAAGACTTTTGAGGCTCTCCCATTGTGAGTCACACTCTCTGTTCTCTCCACTCTACTCAGTGAAGACTTTTGAGGCTCTCCCATTGTGAGTCACACTCTCTGTTCTCTCCACTCTACTCAGTGAAGACTTTTGAGGCTCTTCCATTGTGAGTCACACTCTCTGTTCTCTCCACTCTACTCAGTGAAGACTTTTGAGGCTCTCCCCTTGTGAGTCACACTCTCTGTTCTCTCCACTCTACTCAGTGAAGACTTTTGAGGCTCTCCCATTGTGAGTCACACTCTCTGTTCTCTCCACTCTACTCAGTAAAGACTTTTGAGGCTCTCCCGTTGTGAGTCACACTCTCTGTTCTCTCCACTCTACTAAGTGAAGACTTTTGAGGCTCTCCCATTGTGAGTCACACTCTCTGTTCTCTCCACTCTACTCAGTGAAGACTTTTGAGGCTCTCCCGTTGTGAGTCACACTCTCTGTTCTCTCCACTCTACTCAGTGAAGACTTTTGAGACTCTCCCGTTGTGAGTTACACTCTCTGTTCTCTCCACTCTACTCAGTGAAGACTTTTGAGGCTCTCCCATTGTGAGTCACACTCTCTGTTCTCTCCACTCTACTCAGTGAAGACTTTTGAGGCTCTCCCATTGTGAGTCACACTCTCTGTTCTCTCCGCTCTACTCAGTGAAGACTTTTGAGGCTCTCCCATTGTGAGTCACACTCTCTGTTCTCTTCACTCTACTCAGTGAAGACTTTTGAGGCTCTCCCGTTGTGAGTCACACTCTCTGTTCTCTCCACTCTACTCAGTGAAGACTTTTGAGACTCTCCCGTTGTGAGTCACACTCTCTGTTCTCTCCACTCTACTCAGTGAAGACTTTTGAGGCTCTCCCATTGTGAGTCACACTCTCTGTTCTCTCCACTCTACTCAGTGAAGACTTTTGAGGCTCTCCCATTGTGAGTCACACTCTCTGTTCTCTCCACTCTACTCAGTGAAGACTTTTGAGGCTCTCCCGTTGTGAGTCACACTCTCTGTTCTCTCCACTCTACTCAGTGAGGACTTTTGAGGCTCTCCCATTGTGAGTCACACTCTCTGTTCTCTCCACTCTACTCAGTGAAGACTTTTGAGGCTCTCCCATTGTGAGTCACACTCTCTGTTCTCTCCACTCTACTCAGTGAAGACTTTTGAGGCTCTCCCATTGTGAGTCACACTCTCTGTTCTCTCCACTCTACTCAGTGAAGACTTTTGAGGCTCTCCCATTGTGAGTCACACTCTCTGTTCTCTCCACTCTACTCAGTGAAGACTTTTGAGGCTCTCCCATTGTGAGTCACACTCTCTGTTCTCTCCACTCTACTCAGTGAAGACTTTTGAGGCTCTCCCGTTGTGAGTCACACTCTTTGTTCTCTCCACTCTACTCAGTGAAGACTTTTGAGGCTCTCCCATTGTGAGTCACACTCTCTGTTCTCTCCACTCTACTCAGTGAAGACTTTTGAGGCTCTCCCATTGAGTCACACTCTCTGTTCTCTCCACTCTACTCAGTGAAGACTTTTGAGGCTCTCCCGTTGTGAGTCACACTCTCTGTTCTCTCCACTCTACTCAGTGAAGACTTTTGAGGCTCTCCCGTTGTGAGTCACACTCTCTGTTCTCTCCACTCTACTAAGTGAAGACTTTTGAGGCTCTTCCATTGTGAGTCACACTCTCTGTTCTCTCCACTCTACTCAGTGAAGACTTTTGAGGCTCTCCCATTGTGAGTCACACTCTCTGTTCTCTCCACTCTACTCAGTGAAGACTTTTGAGGCTCTCCAGTTGTGAGTCACACTCTCTGTTCTCTCCACTCTACTCAGTGAAGACTTTTGAGGCTCTCCCGTTGTGAGTCACACTCTCTGTTCTCTCCACTCTACTCAGTGAAGACTTTTGAGGCTCTCCCATTGTGAGTCACACTCTCTGTTCTCTCCACTCTACTCAGTGAAGACTTTTGAGGCTCTCCCATTGTGAGTCACACTCTCTGTTCTCTCCACTCTACTCAGTGAAGACTTTTGAGGCTCTCCCATTGTGAGTCACACTCTCTGTTCTCTCCACTCTACTCAGTGAAGACTTTTGAGGCTCTCCCATTGTGAGTCACACTCTCTGTTCTCTCCACTCTACTCAGTGAAGACTTTTGAGGCTCTCCCATTGTGAGTCACACTCTCTGTTCTCTCCACTCTACTCAGTGAAGACTTTTGAGGCTCTCCCATTGTGAGTCACACTCTCTGTTCTCTCCACTCTACTCAGTGAAGACTTTTGAGGCTCTCCCATTGTGAGTCACACTCTCTGTTCTCTCCACTCTACTCAGTGAAGACTTTTGAGGCTCTCCCATTGTGAGTCACACTCTCTGTTCTCTCCACTCTACTCAGTGAAGACTTTTGAGGCTCTCCCGTTGTGAGTCACACTCTTTGTTCTCTCCACTCTACTCAGTGAAGACTTTTGAGGCTCTCCCATTGTGAGTCACACTCTCTGTTCTCTCCACTCTACTCAGTGAAGACTTTTGAGGCTCTCCCATTGAGTCACACTCTCTGTTCTCTCCACTCTACTCAGTGAAGACTTTTGAGGCTCTCCCGTTGTGAGTCACACTCTCTGTTCTCTCCACTCTACTCAGTGAAGACTTTTGAGGCTCTCCCGTTGTGAGTCACACTCTCTGTTCTCTCCACTCTACTAAGTGAAGACTTTTGAGGCTCTTCCATTGTGAGTCACACTCTCTGTTCTCTCCACTCTACTCAGTGAAGACTTTTGAGGCTCTCCCATTGTGAGTCACACTCTCTGTTCTCTCCACTCTACTCAGTGAAGACTTTTGAGGCTCTCCAGTTGTGAGTCACACTCTCTGTTCTCTCCACTCTACTCAGTGAAGACTTTTGAGGCTCTCCCGTTGTGAGTCACACTCTCTGTTCTCTCCACTCTACTCAGTGAAGACTTTTGAGGCTCTCCCATTGTGAGTCACACTCTCTGTTCTCTCCACTCTACTCAGTGAAGACTTTTGAGGCTCTCCCATTGTGAGTCACACTCTCTGTTCTCTCCACTCTACTCAGTGAAGACTTTTGAGGCTCTCCCATTGTGAGTCACACTCTCTGTTGCTCGCATTCCTTAACAGTCAACAGTTTATTTCAAATATTTACTTGCTGTATATTTCATGGAAGTAAACATTCTGTAGAAATAGTTGTTGTTTTTTTTAATTGAGTATCAGGGGTCTCACTGGCCCAAAAAAGTTGTCACCACTTTTTCGCGACGTGAAAATCTGTCGGTTAATCTTACTTCATTATTAATGACAATCATTTAAGAAACCTTACTACATTCATGTCATTGACTATATTATTACTTTTATTACTTTGATTTCCTATAAATACACATAATTACAAGAAGTAACTTCATATGTGTTAACACGCTTAGTTTTGGTATGAATAACATTTGTTCCTGATGATAAACAACATAGGTGCTGAAAATAATATTAACAAACTGTAACAGTAGGCTGCATGAATATTTCATATTCATTTATTCAAACGTAGAACCAATCAAATGTACATCATCTGAAAAGAAAAAAGAAAAGGATTTTCTCTGTCTTCATTTGTTCCAAGCTCTAAAATAAACATCAGTGTAACCATGAAGTAGCATACTCCATTGTAATTAATATGTTACATAAGAATTGTTCATAATAGGAGATGTCTAATTTATAAAAGTTAAAAACTTTATTTCAACTTATTTACTAATGTCAGCATTGTTGACAGTTTCATTGGGTCGCGAAAATATATGACAATATGAAAATAACACTCCTTGCACAGGGCTGCATGATTATGCACTCTGCCTGGAAATCCTATACATGTTTAAATCTTTACTACTATAAATCTTATAAATCTTATAATTCAGATGTATTCCTGTACGGTGTTGTTTCAGGAAGCCAGAACTACTCAAGGGTGTATATGACATGGGTTTCAATGCTCCATCCAAAATACAGGAGACAGCTTTGCCAATTTTATTAGCAGATCCGTAAGTGTTCAGTCTAGCCAAGTTCACTAATCTTCTTGCCTTTGTTTATTAAATAAAATAAAAACATATTGTTTTGTATTCCAAGCAACTAAATTATGTAGGCATAGGATTTCTAAACTGTTGCAATATTTATTTGCTAAGTAAAATAAGAACAGAAAGCTTTTATTGTACTCTGTAAAAATATGTGAACATGATATCCAATCCAATCTAACACTTTTGTTTTTTTTAAAGTATCTTTTGATAATTTAGCCGGCTTGGTTATGTTTTTAATCAATGGAAAATGTTGATTGTTCTATGAATGTGACTGGATGTAATTTCAGTCCCACCAACATGATTGCCCAGAGTCAGAGCGGTACAGGGAAAACTGCAGCCTTTGTGCTGACAATGTTGAGCAGAGTGGATTCTAGTCGTGATTACACTCAGGTAGGTACAGGGAAAACTGCAGCCTTTGTGCTGACAATGTTGAGCAGAGTGAATCCTAGCCGTGATTACACTCAGGTAGGTACAGGGAAAACTGCAGCCTTTGTGCTGACAATGTTGAGCAGAGTGAATCCTAGCCGTGATTACACTCAGGTAGGTACAGGGAAAACTGCAGCCTTTGTGCTGACAATGTTGAGCAGAGTGAATCCTAGCCGTGATTACACTCAGGTAGGTACAGGGAAAACTGCAGCCTTTGTGCTGACAATGTTGAGTAGAGTGGATCCTAGCTGTTATTACACTCAGGTAGGTACAGGGAAAACTGCAGCCTTTGTGCTGAGACAATGTTGAGTAGAGTTGATCCTAGCCATGATTACACTCAGGTAGTTACAGGGAAAACTGCAGCCTTTGTGCTGACAATGTTGAGCAGAGTGGATCCTAGCCATGAATACACTCAGGTAGGTACAGGGAAAACTGCCGCCTCTGTGCTGACAATGTTGAGTAGAGTGGATCCTAGCCATGATTACACTCAGGTAGGTACATGGAAAACTGCTGCCTCTGTGCTGACAATGTTGAGTAGAGTGGATCCTAGCCATGATTACACTCAGGTAGGTACATGGAAAACTGCTGCCTCTGTGATTACGATGTTGAGTAGAGTGGATCCTAGCCACGATTACACTCAGGTTCGTACAGGGAAAACTGCAGCCTCTGTGCTGACAATGTTGAGTAGAGTGGATCCTAGCCACGATTACACTCAGGAAAGGTACAGGGAAAACTGCAGCCTTTATCCTGACAATGTTGAGTAGAGTGGATCCTAGCCACGATTACACTCAGGTAGGTACAGGGAAAACTGCAGCCTCTGTGCTGACAATGTTGAGTAGATTGGATCCTAGCCACGATTACACTCAGGAAAGGTACAGGGAAAACTGCAGCCTTTATCCTGACAATGTTGAGCAGAGTGGATCCTAGCCATGAGTACACTCAGTAGGTACAGGGAAAACTGCTGCCTCTGTGATTACAATGTTGAGAAGAGTGGATTGTAGCTGTGATTATAATATTTTGCTATAGAAGTCTTAAACTGAAAAACTATTGGGGCTATGAACTTAGTATTGCCATTAAAAACACACACCAAAGTATAGTAATACATGTAATGGAAACAAAAGGCAATGTGTTGTTTCTTTCAGTGCCTTTGCCTAGCGCCTACCTATGAACTGGCTTTACAGATCGGCTCTGTTACAGAAAAGATGGCTAAAAACATGCCAAATGTCAGGATTGGTTATGCTGTTAAAGGGGAAAAAAGTACACCATTATATCAGTTCTTTTGTTATTTACTTGTTAATAATTGATTAATGATAATTTACAATGAATTATTTATCTATTTGTTTATTTAGTAATTGTTAAAATGATTATTATTAATTGTTAACCTGATTACTATATATAAACTATGCATAATAGGATTATAATTTTCTATCTTTTGTTGGAATATACTTTCTATTAAGATGATACAACTTTTTGTCATTTCTAGTTGTTAATACAGTTCAGTGTAAAAAATAAATTTTCAACCAAATAACAATTCTTGAAAATAAACAGACATACATACATTCTTCTCAAAGCGATTTGCCATTCAAGTAAACTGCTTTATGTCTAGTTGCCCGTGGTGAGAAGTCCACAGACCACATTCTGATAGGGACACCAGGCACTGTGTGTGATTGGTGCCTGAAGTTCAAGAGTATTGACCCCAAGAAGCTGGTGGTGTTTGTACTGGATGAGGCGGATGTGATGATTGCTACACAGGGACACCAGGATCAGAGCATCCGAATACAGAGGTAGGGCTGGCTTGAATGTAGGTAAAAATGCCAGAGGTAAAAATGCCATAGGTAAAATTGCCAGAGGTAAAAATGACAGATGTAAAGTGGTAAAAATGCCATAGGTAAAAATGCCAGAGGTAAAAATGCCAGATGTTATATAGTTAAATAGAGTTTTGAGCAATATTTTTAAGGATATTGGTGTATTGTAGGAATTACATTCTTTGCTAAGGCAACAAATATATTTTTTAATTGAACATGTTATTTATATTTATTCTACTTGTCTCACTAATAAATTTAGACTGTAAGAGAAAGCTCTTTCTGTATTAACAAAGTTAAGTGAATGTTTAAAATCCTCAATTGATTAAGAAAAAAAATGCAGTTAGATATTGTGTACACAATTCCGGTTTGGGGGGGATTTACTCTGTAATAAATCTATATACTATCGGCTCTAAGTTTAAATGCTTTAATTAGCTAGACGTATCAATACATGTCTCATTTAATTATTATTGTAAACATAATCACCATCAAAACCCTGCTTGCTTGTCACGTTGCTTTAATAATGTATTGTCCTAAAAAATCAAAAGATTCCATTACAACAATAAAAATCCAATAGCTTATAAAAGGAATTTAAGAAGTATTATTTAATGACTGATTCATTAAAGAAACAAAAAATCCCAACAAATAAAAAGAATGAATAAAGCACATTAAAAAAATTATAGTCAAAATGTATTAGTGAGACAAGTAGAATAAATACAACATGTTTGATTAGAAAAATATTTCCGTACAATACTAAATATCCTTAAAAAATATTGCTCAAAACTCTATTATACTATTTAACATCTTTCACTTTTACCTATGGAATTTTTACCTATGGCATTTTTACCACCTTACATCTGGCATATTTACCTCTGGCATTTTTACCTATGGCATTTTTACCTCTGGCATTTTTACCGCACACCGGCTGGCTTACTCAGTTGGTGCATGGCAATTATGCTCATGGGAACAGTGGTCTTGTGGTAGGATGCAGGTTTAGGAATAGGGGGTCTCTGATTCAGTTTCCGCTCAGAGTTCTGGATTTATCTGAGCAAAAAATTAATCCCACGCTTTCCACCCAGGTGTATAAATGGGTACCTGTGAGGGCAATAAGCCAATGTGCCATGGTTGCATACTGTGCTAAGTGTAAAAGAACAACTTTAATCCCGGTGATCAGCAGGATAGTTTCAAGTCAGCCAAAGAGGTCCAAAGTTTTCAACAGCAGACAAGGAACCTGACCTTTGATCTTTTAAAGGATGCGACATCTGTTGATTCTCTCAAAGTGAGGTTTGTGCTAATGATAACAGACTCCTGCATTCATGTGTAATTTAAGCTTCTTATGTGCATCTGTATTAGGGACACTGGGGTGATTTTATCATCCTGAGTGCTATGTTATCTTATTTTCTCACACTGGTTACACAATCCATTTAACCTCATAAGGTGTTCCCACATATGCAATAAACATATTTCTTAAAATAAATGGTTGCTTTCAATTACATTTTAACTGGAAGCATTTAATTTGTGTATGACTTCCCCTTTTTGCCATAGCACTGTTCACAAAGTCTACCTTTTATTTTATCCTGCCTCTGTTGCAAACATTGACCGAATAAAGCAGGGTCGAATAAATTTTCCTATCCGGTCAACAGGAAGAAGTGTATTCCTACGCACGCTGCGACGATTAACATACAGAACCACAGAAGATTTTATTCACAGGTCTAATAATCTCGTTTCGCTATGGGTTTCATCTCATTAAACGTAAACGTTTGCGCCAAACAATAATGTCCTTTTATCGCTTAGCTTTGCAAAAAATGTAAAGTTGATATAAAACACTGGTCACATGAGAAACGTTTTAATTAAATCAAAGTCAGCGTTAACATGAACACATAAAAAGTTGTAATAATATATATGAGCTGGTCTTCGGGAAAACTGGGCTTAATGCATGTGCGTAGTGTCGTTCTCGATAAGCCAGTACAGTTGCAACAGGTTTATTATGTACAACACTTTCCACATGGACTGGAGACCTCCTATAAACGAAAACTTCAATAAAGCAGAAAGTGTTCCTCTGATCACCTTGTGCAGACTTCATAGGCTATTATGGGACAACTCTTCTAGCCCATGTGTAAAGTCTTAGTTTTCCCAGATTGCAACACGCATATGAAAGCTGTGTTATGTGTTCAGGCAGCTGTCCAAGGGCTGCCAGATGCTGCTGTTCTCAGCCACATACGAGGATGATGTGATGAAGTTTGCGCAGGCCATGATCCCCAACAACCCCGTGGTGATCAAGCTGCGCCGGGAGGAGGAGAGCCTGGACAACATCCGCCAGTTCTACGTGCAGTGTACCGACCAGGAGGCCAAGTTCCAGGCCCTCTCCAACATCTATGGGGCCATGTCCATAGGGCAGTCCATGATCTTCTGTGCTGTAAGCACGCCCAGTCACATCATGGGCTTCATAGTTGGTTCAATAATGGGCTCTTTCTAGAAGCAACTCTGTTGTTGCCTATGTGCTATTTGATAAAGGCTTACGGGTTTAATGTTTGTGCAATACATTGTACATGTATGTTGGTCTCCTTTTTAGTTTGTTCAAATCATGCACCTTAGGTTAAATTGACCCCACCCTAGCAGTATCTGAGTTGCTTGTTTTTTATATGTATATATTAAACACTTACAGTTGTTCTTATACTGTCTTCGACCATATCAAATCTGTGTTCTACAGAATAAAAACCTACATAACAACCACAGTTATTACACACAAAAATTATGCACATAATAGTCTTTACCTACATTTCTCAGGTGAGCGATTTTTGGTCTGTAGGCCCTCTTGTTTTCATATTTAAATGTTTGCTCCAATTGATTTAAAAAAAGATGATATAATACATCATATAATAATGATACCATTTAGTTTATAGAATTAACAATAGTGATAAATCACTAAGAAGCAAGCGTGCAGTTGCTTTTACGGATTCTTAAGTGAATTATACAATTATACGAATTGTTCATTCATTAACCCATTTAAAGATGTTGCTTGGCAAATATTATGATGTTATCCGTAATGTCATGTTTCAGACTCGAAGAACAGCCCATTGGTTGTCAGAGAAGATGACTAAAGATGGCCATGCAGTTGCCTTGCTGTCTGGTGACCTTGACATTGCCCAGCGTGCGGCCATCATCAACAGATTCCGTGATGGAAAGGAGAAGGTCCTCATTACAACCAACGTATCAGCCAGAGGTAAGACACTTATGTGCATTAGTATAGACAATATATCACATCCAACATATCAGCCTGAGGTAGGAAAGCTGTGTGCATTAGTATAGACAATATTGACATGTTTCAGCCAGAGGGACACTATGTATCATAGTAAAGTAAATGAGAAGGGAATAATAAATCTTTACATCAGTTTCTTATTCTTTGTTTAATGTTGACACTATCTTCTAAACAATTTTAGATTTGTTATAAGTGCGAGTATGTAAACTTACAATGTTTATATTCCGAGCTGTCAGTTATGATTTTTTTTTTCATTATTGTGCGCTCATGATAACATATTATGGGTATTCATTTTATTTTTTTGCTTTATATTAGTACATTTGTATATCAATTAGAAGTATACAGATGTTTGTGTCCTTTCTTCCTCTATTCACTGCAGTGAACATGTGCTGATGTTGTTACAGGTATTGATGTAGAGATGGTGACAGTTGTGGTGAACTTTGATATGCCAATCCTACAAGAGTCCCGGCAGGCTGACTGTGAGACCTACCTCCACCGTATTGGACGCACTGGCAGGTTTGGCAAGAAAGGACTTGCAATCAACATGATAGACGGCAACAAATCACTGCAGGTCATGAAGGCAATAGAGAAACATTTCAGTGAGTAGTGTTCTCTACTATAGATTGACATAGAACTTCACAGGAGAGCAACAATATGGCAACACCATATTGTAATATAGGGATTTCCGATTATATACAATGAATACATTTTGAAAAGAACTAGAACACTGATAGCTCAAATCTTTAATTCACTGTTTTCCAAAACAGTTTTGAGTAACATTTGCATCCATGCACATTGATTATTGAAATGACTTCATTTAAGTTGCTAATTGAAAAAGTTATTATACATTGTATTTAAGACACTTTGCTGAGGTCACTTTTTCATGCATTGCAAGAATAACTTTCTTTCATAATAAGGTTCCAGATGGGGTAGAATATGGCACAATAATATTAATATGAATTCAAATGGTTTCAATTTGATGCTTTATAATTTCAATTAAAATTTACATACTTAAATACAAATATTATATACCGGTAGTTTTAAATATTTCTAGCATAATTTAACAAATTACATGTACCCAAAGATGGTTGAATTGGAAATCTATATCAAAATTTGTTTTCAGTAAATTATTATCTTAATATCTGCTTCTGTAATTTCACTTTCTAGAACAAACAAAAAATTGAACAAACTAAACTGGCGGTAACCATGTCCCTCATTTTGTTTTTGACATCTTAGCACTAGATAATTCTACTTTTAATCTCAATTAGTGTACTGTGTATGTGTTGAAACATGATTATATGACTCAAACCAATCATATCTATGATTTGAAATTAATCCATCAATTACTTGACATATCATTAAGTAGTTTTACTATAAAATTAATGTGAGTCTTGATCCGGGAAATCAGGGCTGACTGCAAGTGCGTAAACTGTTGTCCCAGATTAGCCAGTGCAGTCCACACGTGCTAATCGAGAACGACACTTTCCGCTTTGATGGTATTTTTGTCTAAAGGAAGTCACATCTTACTGAAATTCCAGCTGAGCCTGAAAGCGCTGTCTCTGATTAGCTTGTGCAGACTTATCTGGAACAACAGTTTTGTGTGCAAGGCTATTTGTACGAGGGGCTGTTCAAGAACTAAATTTGTGGATTCATGTTAGGGTGTTCACATTTCATATATATTACTTACTGTGGTATTGTTGCCATCTTTAATTCTGAGTGTTCAATGTTAAAGCCCAATAGAGTGACTATATGTTGACATTTCAGATCGCGCTATCCACCACCTAGATGCTGATGATATAGAAGCCTTGGAAAAGATAAGCACCTGAGTAAAGTCAGTTTGATCCCATATTGCTATGAACGATTGTCATACACCTGCATTATGGTTACCTGTTTACTAATAGTGCAGTTGTAAACAAATACATGTATGGCATACAAATGGAACAGACAATAACCAAAATCAATTTTAGAGAAAAAGTTCAATAATTGGTTTTCATTAACTGATAAATATGCCAATATTGCTCTGACAGGTTGTTCTTAAATGTTCCAGAGTTCAATTATTGATGAGTATGACGCCAATAAAAGCAACATGTGAGAACTTCTAGCTTGAAAGACATTACCCTTAAATATATCAATTCACGTTTGTCATTTGTTAAGGGTTCTTTTGATAAAGTATATGTTTTTTGTTTTTTTCAGATTCAAAAGCAATTTCAACTGATGCATAATAATGCAAGTAATGTGTAATTATGTGTCAGAAAAGTTTTCTAGCTGTTGATAACAAGTAATGTTATTACTTAATTACATGACCCACTTGATACTTATGTTAGATTTTAAATAAATTTTTAGTTTCAAATGTTAAACAATCAGTTATTGTTACTGCACTTGGCTCACTAGTATATGTTTGTGAGATTTTACATGGCTGTACATGTGTTTTTATGATCATTATGTAAATATCAGTGCAAAGTTATTACTTTCTATTGTAAACAATACATCATAAATTGTTTAAAGAATACTTTTGATTTGTATGAAGTTGGGCATATAGTAGTCACAAGACTCTGTGAATGGCTCAGTGGCTCTACCCGCTCGGATTTCATTTATGCCCTGACAAATGTACATCCTTCAAAGGATTTAAATATAAATTCTGATAATTACTCTCCAAGACCACATGATGTGTCACTCCTTGGTGAAGGATTAGGTCTCAAATGAAGGTCAACCTTTAAACCTTTTAGTTTCAACTGTGTTACTTAAATATGCATGGAAAGATGTTAATATGACTACAGATCATTATTCCCCATGCCCAAACCCGTTGGTCAAAGGTTGAGATCACAATTGACTGTCAAAATTAACACATACTTGTGTCTGCTCAGTTACTTAAATATGCCAGTAAGGATTTTAGTATGTCTTTGAATAATTAATCTGCATGACTAGGCAACATGTCAACACCTCCATGCTCCTCAGTGAAAAATCATGGTCACAATTCTAGGTCAATAAATTGTATTGTTATCTCTTTAACTTTAAGTAGTCTTGGAGAATTCTATTTAGATTTTGATTATTATTTCCCTTCACCGAAAGTGTTATCAAACAAATCTCATTTTCCTTGTTGAAAGGGCAAGGTTACAGTTCAATGTTGAATACCATGCATTTAAGTTTCTGTTTTGTAACTTGTATGTGCCTAGAAGGATTTAGATATAATATTGGATTACTATTTCTCATGACCAGACAATGTTCATTGTTCATCAGCCATTTATAATGCCCCCCTTCGAAGAAGAGGGGGTATATTGTTTTGCATATGTCCGTCGGTACGTCCGTCGGTTGGTCTGTCCACCAGATGGTTTCCGGATGATAAATCAAGAACGCTCAGGCCTAGGATCATGAAACTTCATAGGTACATTGATCATGACTGGTAGATGACCCCTTTCGATTTTCAGGTTACTGGGTCAAAGGTCAAGGTCACAGTGACTCAAAATAGTAAAATGGTTTCCGGATGATAACTCAAGAATGCTTAGGCCTAGGATCATGAAACTTCATAGGTACATTGATCATGACTGGTAGATGACCCCTATTGATTTTCAGGTCACTATGTCAAAGGTCAAGGTCACAGTGACTCGAAATAGTAAAATGGTTTCCGAATGATAACTCAAGAATGCTTACGCCTAGTGTCTTTTAAAATTCTTATCACTCCTAAGTGAAAAGTCAAGATCACAGATCAAGGACACGCGTGCACAACCTTTGCTCTGTGTAATGCCTAGAAGGTATCTAGGTAATATTATTATTCCCCGCCATAGGCGGAGGGATATTGTTTTGGCGTTGTCCGCCCGTCTTTCCGTCCGTCCGGAGCCATATCTTGGAAGTGCTTTGGCGGATTTCATTGAAACTTGGTATGAGTATGTATATGGATAAGAGAATGATGTACGCCAAATGGCATTGTAGACCCATCAGTTAATAACAGAGTTATGGCCCTTTGTATCTTGAAAAAATGCTTTTTTGTGTGTCCGAAATTATCCCCCGCCATAGGCGGAGGGATATTGTTTTGGCGTTGTCCTTTTGTTCGTCCGTCTTTCCGTCCGTCCGGAGCCATATCTTGGAAGTGCTTTGGCGGATTTCATTGAAACTTTGTATGAGTATGTATATGGATAAGAGAATGATGCACACCAAATGGCATTGTACACCATCAGTTAATAACAGAGTTATGGCCCTTTGTATCTTGAAAAAATGCTTTTTTTGTGTGTCCGGAGCCATATCTTGAAAGTGCTTTGGCGGATTTCATTGAAACTTGGTGTGAGTATATATATAGATAAGAGCATGATGCACGCCGAATTGCATTGTACACAATCAGTTAATAACAGAGTTATGGCCCTTTGTATCTTGAAAAAATGCTTTTTGCGTGTGTCCGGAGCCATATGTTGGAAGCGCTTTGACGGATTTCATTGAAACTATATATATAGAGCATGATGCACGCCAAATTGCATTGTACACCATCTGTTAATAACGGAGTTATGGCCCTTGGTATCTTGAAAAAATTCTTTTTTGAGTGTCAAATATAATACTTTAGTGTCCAGAAGCATATTGGCGGGGGATATCAATTCAACGAATTTGCTTGTTAGTTATTATTATTGCCATGATAACCAAAGTATGTGTCATGTACAGCTCATAGGCTCCTGATACAAATTCAAGGTCAGAAGCCAATATCTTTATCTTTTGCTTTAAATAGTGAAATAATGACTTTTCAACACTTTTGTATACTGTTCATTATTAGTTAATCAAGTCTTTCCCATTTCTCACCCCCCTTGATAAACATTCACTTCATGGGCATATGTCACATCCTTGATTAACCTTGTTAACATTTTATAAAAAAAATAACACATACATAGCAAGTACATGTACATTAATCATACAAGATAGTTATATTTTATGTTAGGCCCTTGCTCAGCCAAACTTATTAACATACTACCCTTGCTAAAGATGTTTGAGATTGGGGTATTAGAGTCACTCTTCGGTCAGGAGGTTTGTCCAGGTTTGGCCGCATTACATTTTACAAGTTTTCCACATGTCTGTAATCATCAAATTGAATCTCCAATGCGTGTTGATGTATCCACAGAGATATTTGCTCTTGAACATAGCTGACAATGCAGTGTGGTATTAGTAAGCGTGTTTGTATGAGAGTTCTAGTTATCATTGCTTTTGGTAAATGATATTTTCCTCAACAACAAATACAGTGTGTTAGCCATTGAAAAGACATTTTGTGCTGATTGAATATCATCATTAAAGCGAGTAAATACAATAGTATATCCTTTCTTGAAACAAATAAACCGTTGATGAATCAAAAACTAGAATAAAAGTTCAGAAGAAGTAGTAACAGAAAGTAACTGAAATTAATGTTTTTATTCAGTTGCAATTGCCCTATAGCAAAAATCCGTCTTGTACACAAGCTGTGTGCTCTATTTGAAAACACAAAGCGCTCAATAATTCTAGGCTACAGCAAATTCTAGTAAACGTGTCCGTATCTTGCTCGTTGTTAATATCACTGAAAATTTGATTTATGATACAAAAAAAGGATTGTTCAATTGTCTTTTTTTAGAATTTCTCAATCATAGCCATGTGATTGTTTATGATTGCAAAAATTAAGATGTTGACATTTAAATCCTATGTACTTGCATTAAGTTAAGTTTTTAGCTTGAGGTTATCACCAAATGTAATTGACAACTGATATTCCTTATCAGAAAGTAGACTGGCATATGAACATATGTTTTTTATGTCCCCCACCTCTATAGTGGGGGACATATTGTTTTTGCCCTGTCTGTTGCGTTGTTTGTTTGTTTGTGCAAACTTTAACATTTGCCATAACTATTGCAATATTGAAGATAGCAACTTCATATTTGGCATGCATGTGTATCTCATGGAGCTGCACATTTTGAATGGTGAAAGGTCAAGGTCATCCTTCAAGGTCAAATATATGGGTCAAAATCGCTCATTTAATTTACACTTATGCAATATTGAAGATAGCAACTTCATATTTGACATGCATGTGTATCTCATGCCTCATGGAGCTGCACATTTTGAGTGGTGAAAGGTTAAGGTCATCCTTCAAGGTCAAAGTTCAAATATATGGGGACAAGTGTTTCACAAACACATCACTTGATTTTCATTTAAACAAGTAAGTCTACATGATTTAAGAGGTTTCTTAGTTAAATTCGTTAGATTTACTCACAATTCTTTTTATTGGTTTTAATAGACTTTCTAAATGAGTAATGTGAATTCATAATGTTGATTTTGTTGATTCATTTGCTTGGCAAATGTAGAATTTCATTGGAGGCAGGCACGTGTGTACACGGTGAATGCCAATGAAATAGGTCCCTGGTGTAATCGAATGTCATTCATAGATCTTTGATGTCATTTTGTAGTACAAGTATGTCTTGGCCAGATTTTAGGTAGTCGTGATTCCGAGTTAAAGCGCGTGCACGTTATCTATGGGCGTTTTCGTTGTGTCCGTGAATGGTGGATTGTCTTGAAATTGAAAACCGTGTACATAATCTAAGAACCCATTACATGACGTCATTTTAACACTTAATGATTGTCCGACACAAGTTATCGTCATGGTGATCAATACATTATTGTGTCGCGAAATCCATAACTGGTACCAATTGTGAAAAATGGTTACTTAAAAATATAACAATAAACGCCTTTGACGAATGTATATTTGGTTATTTACAGTAACATTGCTGCCCATACACTTTCTGACATCTAAGATCTATCAATAAACCTAGATCTTTGCTCACAACGAAACCAGCAAGAAGCTTTCCTGATTGGTGTTTGCCAGTCCATTCATCTGTAAATCGTCTTGTGTGAATGCACGTGACACTGGTTAACATTCATGGCTATGTCAAGGTAGGCAGAATCTGTGCATATATCGTGGACATCGATCTTGACCAGATCTCGGTAACATCCAGCTGCATTGCACATTCAGCTGACATCGCCTCCTGCAACTGAAAATATTTTAAGTCGCGTTTTCGGAAAAAGGGGCTTATTGCATGTGCGGAAATTAGCGTCCCAGATTAGCATTAGCTGTCCAAGCATAGCTATCATGGACGATACTTTTCTCTTTTCCGAAATTTCTCGATTAAAGGAAGTCTCTTCTAAACGAAATCCATTAAGGCAGAGAGTGTTATCCCTGATTAGAATAAGCCCCGTTTTCCAGAACTTGACTGGATTTTTGTGTAGAAGAGACATCTGATAGAAAGAAAAATTCCCCAAAAGCATTTTCTACAGGCTAATCTGGGATGACCCTTAACGTACGCACTCGCATTAAGCTCTGTTTTTCCGCAACGACTCCTTCCTCTCTGTTACTTATCGGTTCATGACTCCTTCCTCTCTGTTACTTATCGGTTCATGACTCCTTCCTCTCTGTTACTTATCAGTTCATGACTCCTTCCTCTCTGTTACTTATCGGTTCATGACTCCTTCCTCTCTGTTACTTATCGGTTCATGACTCCTTCCTCTCTGTTACTTATCGGTTCATGACTCCTTCCTCTCTGTTACTTATCGGTTCGTGACGAGACTATTCCTAATATAAACCAGACTTCACCAAGCGAATAAAAACGGAGCATATGTTGACCTATACACACAGGGAGCTACACATGTTGTTTGTAGAGGTCCCTGGTTGATCCAATAATTTAATAACTAAAACACATAGCAAGTTTAAATATAATTGACAAATGGTCTTTTAAGTGGTTCGGAGAAATGCGACTGGCATAATTGTTCTTTGCATGTAACAATTAAAAAGTTATCATAAGACGATAATATTGCCAATGTATTGTGTAACACAATTACCATTATTGCATTGATTTGATTATTCAAAGCATATTTCATTACATCGCATATCTTTTTAATTACATTTTAGTGATATATATATCATTATTTTATTGATAGGTAATTTATCATAAACATCTATACAGACACATTAAACATTGGCTTTAACGAATAATGTAAGCAATATTATCGCATTAATGTTCATCAACTCTTAGTCTTTATAGTGAGGTGTTGTTTCTTTGTTTAGGTTACCTCTATTCATTTCCAAATAAATGCCACTTGTTCGTAATCAAATCAAAACATCTACATGGTAAACAGATAAAAAGCGGTTGTTGACCTTTATCGCGGCAGATAAACATTGTTGATGTATGGAGATTGATTGCCACATTTTAATGTATATCATGAGTCGCGTTCTGAGAAAACTGGGCTTAATGCATGTGCGTAAAGTGTCATCCCAGATTAGCCTGTGCAGTCCGCACAGGCTAATCAGGGACGACACTTTCCGCTTAAATTGGATTTTTGCTAAGAAGATACTTCATTTAAACAAAAAATGTCATAAAAGCGGAAAGTGTCGGACTGCACAGGCTTACCTGGGACGACACTTTACGCACATGCATTATGCCCAGTTTTTTCAGAACGCTACTTTCATAATCAGTCATATTTCCGCCGTGAACTGACGGGTTTAGCCGATCTAAGTCGTTTACCAATAATTCAGTTCTTGATCTGCCAATAAACCAGACAATTAATATACTTCAGTATATTATCGGTAATACAAGTGGTTAAGCTAAATGTTTTCTGAAAACATGACGTATTGTCGACTTCACGTCGACGGACATACCTTCTTTCTAGGAAGCCAAATTTGGTTTGTGATGACAATATAGCCCATGAGTACGGAATCCGGATAGTGCCATCTATAATCTCGCACTTCTTTCATCAAGGGCGACACTAGACACACGAAGAGATATTTGATACTTTTTCTTGACAGTCGCAGCGACGCACGATATTTTTCTTGACAGTCGCGGCGACGCACGATATTTTTCTTGACAGTCGCGGCGACAACGATATATTTATTACAGCGATATTCGAACAGTACAAATATCGTGCGACGCCGCGACTGTCGCGCAAAATATCGCGTATCGCTTCGTGTGTCTTGTGTCGCGGTCTGAAATTAGACCGCGATACACGAGATTCGGCTAATATGGGCGATATTTGAAAAATCAAAAATATCGTGCGTCGCCGCGACTGTTACGCAAATTATCGTGTATCGCTTCGTGTGTCTAGTGTCGCCCTTTGAACGCGACACTAGACACACGAAGCGATACTGGATATTTTTCTTGACAGTCGCGACGACGCACGATAGTTTTCTTGACAGTCGCGGCGACGCACGATAGCTTCTTGACAGTCACGGCGACACGATATTTAACACGATATATCGCCTTTTGGGCTACCTACACAAGTATTGCTTCGTGTGTCTAGTGTCGTCTTGATGAAAGAAGTGCGAGATTGTAGATGGCACTATCCGGATTCCGTACATGAGCACAACGTGCTCAGATTGAGCTATCAGGATACCTTGATTTGCGTCGGGCTTTCAATAAGTCTAACCGTGAAAATTTCTTTCCAACGACATATACTTCTTCAATTATTAGTTATTGAACGGGAACAAGGTTGTTTTTTATACTGAAAACTCCCCAAAAAAACTTCTGCCCCCTAATGCAAAGCAGAATATAGGGAACACCTTAAAAAAATATAATCTTACACCGGCCCATGGCTTTCATATTTGGTATATAGAATAATGTTGGATCTTCTTCAAAGTTTGATCAAATTATGCACCTGGGGTCAATGGTGACTTATCGCTGCGGGTCACCAGTTTCAAATTGCCTTACATAGGGCCAACCTTAAAAAAATGTCTGAAATCGCAAAGCCCATGTCTTTCATATTTGGAGCACAGTTTCATCTGGAGGTTCTCTACATTCTTTGTTCAAATTATGCCCCTGGGGTACAAATGGCTTCGCCACGTGGGTCACCAGTTTTAAATTGACTAACATTGGGAAAACTTTTACAAATAAACTTGCACAAAACCGCAAAGCACATGCATTTCATATTTGTTATGTATCATCATTTTAAGATCCCCGAAGTCTGTAAAAAAAAGACACTGTGGTCAAAAGTGGCATTATTTCGGGGGTCACAAAGTTTATATTTATTGATCTGTTCAAATCATGCTCTTTGGGTACACCCTCAATGGGTTCCCTTTTTACATGTTTTTTTTAATTAATCACAACACAAAATGCAAATTTCACAAATATTATTTAGATAATATTCATGTAAACGCGGTTAACAAACAATGAATAAACGTAAAGTACCATAATAAAAACAGGTAATAACAATACATCAATTGTAATCAATAACAATACAACAATTGCAATAAGTATAAAATAGCTGAAATCAGTACAAAATTACTACAAACAATTAGGTTATCGAACTATCCGGTTGTACAACACGTCGCTACTTGTATGGTAGGTTCTGGTTGGTCCGTGGGTACTTGTTGAACCGTTGTCATAGAGATCGCGTGCAATCGATTATTCGTATGTTCGCACGCGCTGCAGTTCGTTCCGGCAATAAAGTTGGCACAGTTGGCGTTTGTTTTCCGGTCGAAAATGCGTCATAAACAGGTAAATATCGCAATTCACCACAATCCGTTGCATTTTTTTTCAAGAACACACACTTTTTCTACCTTCATATCGTTTCTAAGTAACACAAAATCCCATATTTATGAGTATTTTCATATACGTCGTCTGTTGACATTTTTTTCACAAATGACGGTCTGCGCATGCGCAAAGCACTTGCTGTAAATACGCTAAACATTTTCGGAGGTAACACTCTAGTAAATGTTGCCTTATCGTTTTCTAATTAAACTTTTGTAAAGAGATGATTTTTTTATCAATTTTAAATAAATGTTGTGTTTATTTATATTTTTCAGAAACAACCTATCAGATTGAAGATCCTGAAGCAGTATACCGCGGATACCATGCTGGCAGCTTATAAAGCTGTAAAAGAAAGTCACATGCCAGTAGATAGAGCAGCTGTGGCTTTTGGTGTTCCAAAACAAACATTACGGGACAGGGTTCTGAACAAAGTGAAAATAGGAGCAAAGAGGGGAAAGGATTCCTTGTTCACATTGGGCGAAGAGGAGCTGCTGGTAAACCATATTGAAACCCTGGCACAGGTGGGCTATGGTCTGAATCGCGCACAATTGATCGTTCTTGCCGGTGAACTTGCTGTAAAGCTTGGTAGGCGCAATTCAAATGCCAAGCTGAGTAATGTCTGGTACGATACCTTCTTGAAAAGATGGAATCATAGACTTAAGGTAATAAAACCAAGGGCCCTAACATCAACTCGGGCAGCAGGAGTGACGCAAGAACACATTGACAATTACTATTGTGAACTGAATGCTGTTCTTGAAAAGTATAATCTCAAGTCGAAACCACATCTGATCTACAATCTTGATGAGACTGGAATACAACCTGAACACAGGCCATCAAAAGTCATCACTGGTGTTTCGTCGAGTAAAACACAAGAAGTAACCTCGCCAAACACAGGCACCACTACCATAGTAGCCTGTGTAAATGCAGCAGGTACTGCTATACCACCCTACTATGTCTTCAAAGGGAAACGGACAAACGACAAGTTCATGAATAATGCAGCAGCTGGTGCAGCCTACACCATGTCAGACTCTGGGTGGGTGAATGGGGAAGTTCTCATGAAGTACCTCAATGAACACTTCTTGAAATTCGTACAAAGGGGATCTGGTGACAACATTTAACCCATCTTGTTGATTTATGATGGGCATTCATCACATGTGTCTCTCGACATTGTAAAGTGGGCCAGACAGCATCATGTGGTCCTTTTTGTTCTCCCACCACACAGTTCGCATGCCCTCCAACCATTGGACATAGCATGCTTCGGTCCATTCAAGGCCACATTCCACAGTGAGTGCCACTTATATATGGCAAAGGAAAGGGGTAGAATAATTACCAAGTATGAAATTGCAGAGTTGTAAGGAAAAGTCTACTTGAAATCAATGATACCAATCGCAATACAGGCTGGATTTAGAAAAGCAGGAATATTGCCGTTTGATGCAGCCAAGGTCCCTGTTGAGATGATTTTGCCATCGCAATCATTTCCGAAGAAGATTTGCAACACAGAAGCACCGAGAATGTCAATGAAAGAACTTTTAGATAACAAAATGATTGAGACGGCCCCAAAAACAACACAAGATATAACGAAACCAAATGAATTTCAGATCAAAGACACCATGCAAAAACCAAAATTGGGGGGGAAGCCCATTACTGAGGACGAGGTTTTCAATCAGATGATAGATTACCAACATGAAAAAAAAGAAATTAATAAAAAGGAAAAGACAAGGAAACAGGGAGACGGAAAGGAAAAACTGATGACCAGACACCGGGATGCAGTAAAGTACTGGTACACAAAAGAAAAATCGCTAAAGTTGTTGCTGAAGTTGTTGAAAGTGACAGTGACATGGATGATGATCCAGCCAACAACTGTTGCTGCATACCTGTTGCGTATGCAACAAGTTTTCTCCACCAGGAATGGGCAAGTGTGATGGGATAGTTTTCGTAAAATGGGCACAATGCACAGGTTGTGGACATTGGTGCCACCTTACGTTCTGTACAGAAATCAGAGTTGTAAGAAGGCATGCAGATTTCTTCTGCCCACATTGTCAGGACCGTGAATGTTGAATAACGAGGTTGTGGCCCATTCATGGTGGCGAAAAAATGTTGTAAACACAACAGTTGTTGGCTAGATCATTGGCCATAATTATGATTCTTTACTTGTAAATTCAATTTGTAAACATTCATATTAGATATGCGTTGAAGTTGATATTATCTGTTTCACTACCCAATGTTATTGTGACATAAAAAAATAATTTATTTTGAACCAAGATTGTTTTAATAATGTTATATAATGTTATAAAGATTAAATATTTAATGATGTTATTACTTATTTACATATTGTATATTATGAAAGATGTGCAATTGATATAATTGTTTAACTGTCCTTTGTTAATAATATTAAATACAATGAAATTGTTTACTTTAAAAACCATGGAGTTGATTATCATTTGTTTAAAACTTCAATTAGTACTCACAGTTCACTTCTATGCTAATGGCAATCACAAGAGAATGTAACCTCCTCTGTAATGTCTTTGTTAAGAGTGTTTACAGCATACAACTCTCTAAATTGGTACAGCCAATCAAAACCCACGAAACAACCGGAACCTTAGTTTCAAGCACGCAGTTTGACACCATCAACACAATCACTTATTTTGATGTTTAAAGACGATAAACATTTGGAAAAAAGCAACAAATCTTAAAGAAGAAAGGTTAATAATTATTTTCATAATGATTCATGGTCATATATTTATAAAATATTTGAGATGCAACATCTTTATAAAAATTACCCACGACTTAACCGGCATATAGCATAATTCCGGAGATACATTTTGCAGCGACCTAGTAGCTAGCTGAATTCTTCTTTGCATTTATTGACTAGACACCAATCCCAATATCATCGTCGGTCTATTCATTGCGTTTCTCTGCGCATTCCTAGATAGATGAGCGGAGCGTTATCAGCAGCCGTGGGTATCCGACGATGTCCCAATAATATATATCTGATAGTGCAGGTCGTACATGACGCTTCATTATTGAATGAACTCAAGCCGTCTTTGCACTTTGAAATAAACATTCATACAACCGTCACTATCCGTTCTGTTTAATGTCGATATTTCCCGTCACCCTGCGTCTTGATACGAGGTAGTTAATATTCACAAAAATGTTTCAATATATAAAGTTCACAAAATATCTAGTACTTCGGTTTATATATAACCACTGAGATACTTTTAAAAATAGTATTATAGTCATGATCAGCTGCTTCCGTTGCAACCGGAAAGGCATGGATGAAAAAGCGCTGAAAACTGTAGTGGACAGGAAGTCATGTGTGTTTCTAGTGCCTGTCGCGCCTCATCTCTTTCCTTTCGCACCTGGGCCAGTTCGGTCCTCAATTCTGCGTGCACAAGTTCCAGTCTCTGGCACTCCTGCAAAGCCAGCACAAACCGGTATTAACTGCATATAGGAGCGTCCGTGAATCAATAACAAATCTTAGAAGTGTACATGGGTTTCCAACCACAAATTTACGTGAATGGGAAAGAAGTACGCATGAGCTATAAAGATAACGCGAACACAAATATAGAAATACACAGTCACCGAAGTGTTTCGTTACTTATATACCGGTAGCTCCAATTACTGTAGAAGTTATATTTGGCATTTAAAGCTATTTAAAAGAACGCAAAGGTTCACATGCTAACAAAAAGACAATTTTCCCGATGTTTGTCACAGAATCGAACATTAAACCACTTCTGACTAATTAAGGGAAATACAATTCAGGACGCGGACACAAACTGAAAATTATAACAATTTCGTTACAAAAATAATCCGCATTACATTGTGTAGAAGATATTCGCTTAAATGACTTATAAAATAAATTAATGCATGTCAGTTTAAAAAACTGTTGTCGATTTTACAAACGGTTATTTTGATCATACATGAAAGTACTGATATACCAACATTCCGCGTTTAGTTTTCTTCTTGCGATATGTTATGTTTTATATAGCACGAACTGAACTATGCGATCAAGTGTTTGTCTTTGCGATTGTAAATTACGTTATATTATTACTATGCACCATGTACATAATTTGTAGGTGTTCCATTTGTTTGACAATGTTAACGTAATCTCTTTACACGATAACTATGTACATAATCATCCTTAACGTATTGTTCCACCTATCAAACGGGTTTATTGTTGTCGGTTAAATATACTCAATACTTATATCCGCCCTGACGTGTACCAAGTACAGTGTAAGATAGAGGACCAGGAAGGCAGTTGTCAATGCTCCGGATATAAACTAGTTCCTGGACGTACACAACTGCGGGTCGTTAGATACCTAACTAGTGATATACCTCATCCTCTTATATAGTTAAAAGTGTAATGAACGCAATGCACTTTTGTTTTTACGCAAACGAAGAGTTATTGAGGTTGGCAAATGCATGAAATCGACTTGAAAATATTGATTGATTTTACTTTTACTTTCAGATGTACAGCATAAGTTAATTTCTTAAAATCGAAAAACAAAAATGAAGTGTTTGGTTTCAATTACCGACCTTCTGCAGAGAGCTGGTCTGGTTTTTTTGTCTGTCCCGGAAGCGCCTTGCTGCCATGCGGTTTTGGACTCTTCGCTTGTCCACTTTCTCTTCCTCTTCCGGTGTTAACTGAAACAGGCGACATCGAAACCGAAAGGTATCACCAACACCCGAGGGCGCCATTAGGCAGGCGCGGAACAAACCTTAAGTAACAATTATGCGGGCACATGACACAGGGCACGGGAAGTGGAATGTACAAGAAAATGTGACTGGACTACCCATCTTCCTCAAACAAATACCACAATTGAATAAGACCTCTCTATTCCATTTACCTTTTTATTTATTGAAAAATCTAACTCGCAATTGCTATTGTAAACATTAATGAAACCAAATATTTCTTCAACCAATCTCAAAACAATAATCATCAATTTTTAAATAGAAGTAAAATATTCGAGAAAAATGTCAGTTAGTTTTGATTGGTCGGAGCGAGTTAATCGCGCAGATTGAAACGAATTGCTTTGCCATGCCACATTGATGCATTTATGACAGTTAATCCACTTCGGCTCACTAAAACAATTTCGTGCTTTAGAAATTGATTCACGGGAACAAAAATAGCTGAGTCATTTTTAGCTCATCTATTTTTTGAAAAAAAATTATGAGCTATTGTCATCACCTTGGCGTCGGCGTTGGCGTTGGCGTTGGCGTTGGCGTTGGCGTTGGCGTCGGCGTCCGGTTAAGTTTTGCGTTTAGGTCCACTTTTCTCAGAAAGTATCAATGCTATTGCATTCAAACTTGGTACACTTACTTACTATCATGAGGGGACTAGGCAGGCAAAGTTAGATAACTCTGGCGTGCATTTTGACAGAATTATGTGCCCTTTTTATACTTAAAAAATTGCAAATTTTGGTTAAGTTTTGCGTTTAGTTCCACTTTTCTCAGTAAGTATCAATGCTATTGCATTCAAACTTGGTACACTTACTTACTATCATGAAGGGACTGGGCAGGCAAAGTTAGATAACTCTGGCATGCATTTTGACAGAATTATGTGCCCTTTTTATACTTAGAAAATTGACAATTTTGGTTAAGTTTTGTGTTTAGGTCCATTTTATTCCTTAAGCATCAAAGCTATTGCTTTCATACTTGCAACACTTACTAACTATCATAAGGGGACTGTGCAGGCAAAGTAATGTAACTCTGACTGGCATTTTGACAGAATTATGTGCCCTTTTTATACTTAGAAAATTGAAAATTTGATTAAGTTTTGTGTTTAGGTCCACTTTATTCCTACAGTATCAAAGCTATTGCTTTCATACTTGCAAGATTTATGAACTATCATAAGGGGACGGTGCAGGCAAAGTTATGTAACTCTGACTGGCATTTGGACGGAATTATGGGCCCTTTATACTTAGAAAATTGAAAATTTGGTTAAGATTTATGTTTTGGTCACTTTACCCCTAAAGTATCATAGATATTGCTTTCATACTTGGAACACTCACAAACTATCATAAGGGTACAGTAAAAGGACAAGTTGCATAACTCTGGTTGTCATTGTTACGGAATTATGGCCCTTTTTTGACTTAGTAACTTTTAATATATGGTTAAATTTTGTGTTTCGATCCACTCGAAGTATCAAGGCTATTGCTTTCAAACTTCAAATACTTACATGCTATCATGAGGTTACTGTACCTGGCAACTTGAATTTTACTTTGACCTTTGAATGACCTTGACTCTCAAGGTCAAATTATTAAATTTTGCTAAAATTGCCATAACTTCTTTATTTATGATTAGATTTGATTGATACTTTGATGAAACTACTCTTACCTGACATACCACAATAGACTTCACCCAAACCATCCCCCGTGCCCTCCCCCCCCCTCCCCCCCCTCCCCCCCCCCCTAATTTTTTTTTTTTTTTTTTTTTTTTTTTATAAGATCATCTCACAAATGACCACCACACCCTCACACTATACCCCCACCCCACCCCCCCACCCCCCCCCCCCAAATTTTTTTTTTGATTTTTTTTTTTTTTTTTTTTTTTTTTTAAGATCATCTCACAAATTATCACCACACCCTCACACTATACCCCCCCCCCCCGATTTTTTTATTTTTTTATTTTTTTTTCGCTTTTTTGGAAGATAATGTAATAAATGTCCACAACCCCACACTATACACCCCTCTTCACTCCACTCCTCCCTCCTTTGTGATTGAAAATGAGAGTCCCTTCACCTTTAAAAAGAAAATAGATGAGCGGTCTGCACCCGCAAGGCGGTGCTCTTGTTAAAATACCGGTTAGTTAATTTCCACTTAATAAATTGACTACCAGTAAATATACTTTTCGACCTTGAATAAATAAACTTTTGTAATGACTTGTGTTATTGTAACTTGTATTTAAATATTCATATAAATTCAGATCTACATTGAAACAGTTAGTTTTCTGCAGAAATGGCGGTTCTGCCTTTTTTGAAAAACATCAAAAACAACAACACCAAACAAATATTTACCTGGTAGGACGGCGGTTGGGTGAATTCCACTTTCAGTTCCCCCTTGCCCTCTTTCAAACGTTTAGACTGAATGGCGAATTTAAGCTCCTCCTTAACACATGGCAACAATCCTGTGTCCAGACAGGGGGTACTTGTTAGCTCCACTCGTTCACTTTGCTCCAGGAAGTCTAGCGCATCAACTCCGGTTGGCCCGGTGACGATTGAGCCGTAGTCGGAAGGAGTGTGGCCGCACTGGATCCTGTCGGCGTCAGTATCATAACCAGTACCAGCCCAAACGTGGCCGTCTGGAGCCGCCGCACTGAAAGTCGATTTCATGGGGAAATCCGCGAAAGTCCCGGAAGCGTCCAACACCATTCCGCTCAGGAACGTGGGCATTACCTGCGCTGATATGTCTTCTTCCATCGTCAAAAATACGTTCAACCTGGGATTCAGCTGGCACAGCATGTTCTGTCTTTATCGAGCACAAAAAGCGAAAGTTAAGTGACGACATTATTTTCTATCCGCTTATGTATTTTTTAAGTACATATTCTTAGAAATGACATGCCCTTTTTCGAAAATCACGATGCAGATCGAATTGTTTGTACAATTGTATTTTGTATGATCGACTGATACACATTTACGAAATACAACCGTAATGGATACTCTTAAAATTTAAACTTTTTTTTAAAAATAAGTTAACATTTTTCTAAATAAGTACAAAATTTCTTTTTTTTATTTATTTCAGAACAGTTTGGAATTTAATTATCATAACAATGCACGTACGAAATTTAAGTGTAATTTATAAACAGTTGTCGAATATTGAACTTGATTCATTTCACCAGATAGTAAAATTGCTTTATATAGAAGTTTTTCGTGTAATATCTTTAAATAGATGTACATTATTAGTACATTACAGCAAACGAGGTTTTCCAAAATGAACTGAATGCGCCTGGACATGAATTCGGAAGTGTAGGTGTTGACATGGTGTAGAATACTGTACATGATTATGATCAGCGGGTAGATCGCTGTAGATAACATTTTAGTGTGGATGCTAACATTTATCCATTAAACGCATTTAATAAGGAACCAAAATATGTCCGTTTAAACAAGCAAATCAACACTTCGGAATAAGTAAAAATGAAAAAAATATCGACTCATCTAAAAATAATCGTCAATCGAAATCGGCAAAAAAATGTTTAAATAAGCTTTTAAAAACTCACGCTTTTCATTTATAATTTGGAAAATATGTGTAATAATAGGAAAGCGTTTAAAATACGCTTTTCATCAGCAGTCTGAGTGGGCCAGCAGGGCGAGGTAGATATTGCATTTTTTTGTCTATTATTCGAATCCCGCTAAAGAATAGTGTTTATTAGCTTTTTTTCAGCTCACCTGAGCACAACGTACTCATTGTAAGCTTCTGTAATCGCATTTTGTCCGTCGTTCGTCGTGTGTTTGTTTCGTGTAATTGCCTTGCTTAGACTGTATGTATTGTCCTTTCTTCATGAAACTTGATCAGAGAATTTTCCCAATAATATATTGGCCGAGTTCGAAAATAGGCCATGTGAGATCAACAATTCGGTCACTATGTCAAATTAAAGAAAATATTTGTTACAATACAAATGTAACAATTGCAGTCCATTCGCCGAGAAACTTAGTCTGAATATGTTCTAAATATACATCGCCCGTTCTTAATAAGTACATTTACATGTGGGCTGAAATTAATAAAAATATAGAAGAACCTTAGAAAAGTTAAGGCGTGTTTATTCAACTCTAAAAAAGCTTTTTAAAAATATTTCCTCTAATGATATAGCGGGAATAATATGCTTGCTATAAGCAGATGACGTCGCGAATTCGTTCAAATTGTTTTCAAACGTAAACAACAAATAAACTGTATTGCTACATTTTATGAAAAGATAGCATTTGAAATCATTTTGAACAAAACATGAATTATTGTTTTTTTAGAAATGGTGGGACTCTTAGATAAAACGAAGTTTGAACATTTACAGGTTATTCTAAATTTAACAAAGTTTTATTTACTTCTTAATTATCCGGGTTATCTGCATTACAAAAATTAGCAGCACAGGCGCAGAAAAAAAGTATTGCGTTCCTTAACAACGATTTCGGACATTTTGTAGCTTAAATTTGTTTATCTCTACGTTTCGCTATAGTCAAACATATTTTATGGTGTGCTGCTGAAATTTGAGGAATACTTAACGCTATCAAATTGAACGTGTGCAAACATTGTTTTGTCGGCAAATAATGTTTAATAATTCTGATAATAATTTGCATCCTTCTGGGTGAAAGTGGACGATTACAGTAATGCGTAAAGGAGCCCATACACCAAACACGTTCTTAGACAGTTCGACCATGTTCTGAAGAAAATGCAGAACGGGATGTAAACTTGCTTGAACGTGTAGTTTTGGTCAGAAAAAAAAACTACAATGTGATTGAATGACGTTCATGCGCGCTACGTGCAGCTAGTCCCTATCCCGTCCTATCCCGTTGCCAGTCCGTCTTTATCCAGTTCAAATTGGGTCAATTTTCCCATTGTCCCCGTTGGTTTACCGTTTCCAGTCAGACCGAGCCCGTCCTCAGCCAGTTCGATCACGTTCGCACGCAGTTCTTCTTTATGCGTTGTGCAGTGGTAACTCGTTCAAAGGCAGTTCTTACTCCGTCCCACTACGTTCTTAGTACGTTTAGGACGTAGCTGCAGCCACAGTTCGAGCAAGTTTAGTCACATTTTTCAGAACGTTCTTCGAACGTAGTCGGTTTATCGGGGGTATAATATATCATCCCAAATGTATAAAATACTAGCGAAAATTATTGTGAAGTCAATTAGTCGATTTGTCGCCGGACGGTGAAAAAGCGTGCAGCCGTATAATTTCGGTCCGTGACAGATAGCCGCATACTTTGTATAAAATGTTTTAATCCTGGGGTGATGAAAGTAGAATATTTTGGGAAACAGAACTTGAACAATTGTTCTGTACCTATGGGTGGGGTAAGCTTGGATCAGACATAAATGTTTTACCTAGTGTATGACGGGGTATCCATGAAAACAAGAACAACCGTAAATGAATAAGTATTATATATATTCAACTATTGTATGCAAAAAAAGTTACCGAAAGCACATGACTAGTAAAAAAAGTTAAAAAACACAATAAGAAGATTATTAGTTGCAGAGCTACAGTATGATCGAGTACATGGTACTCACGAATATGTTCATTCCTACAAACACACAACTAGAGTATAATCGGGTACTCATGAATATGTTCATTCCTACAGACACACAACTACAGTATAACCTGGTACTCACGAATAGGTTCATTCCTACAGACACACAACTACAGTATAACCGGGTACTCATGATAATGTTCATTCCTACAGAGGCACAACTACAGTATAACCGGGTACTCACGAATATGTTCATTCTGAAAGACAAACAACTACAGCATAACCGACTACTCACGAATATATTCATTCTGAAAGACAACAACAGTATAACGGGGACTCACGAATATGTTTATATCTAGAGACACACAACTTCAGTATAACCGGGTACTCACGAATATATTCATTCTTACAGACACACAACTACGTATAACCGGGTACTCACGAACATGTTCATTCCTACAGACGCACAACTACAGTATAACCGGGTACTCACGAATATATTCATTCTTACAGACACACAACTACAGTATAACCGGGTACTCACGAATATGTTCATTCCTACAGACACACAACTACAGTATAATAGGGTACTGACGAATATGTTCATTCTTACAGACATACAACTACAGTATAACCGGGTACTCACGAATATGTTCATTCCTACAGACACACAACTACAGTATAACCGGGTACTCACGAATATGTTCATTCTTACAGACGAATAACTACAATATAACCGGATACTCACGAATAGTTTCATTCCTACGGACACACATCTACAGAAAACCGGGAATATGTTCATTCTTACAGACACTCATCTACAGTAGAACCGGTACTCACGAATATGTTCATTCGTACAGAGAAACGCCTATAGTATAACCGCGTTCTCACGAATATGTTCATTCTTAAAGACACACAACTATAGTATAACCGGATACTCACAATATGTTCATTCTTACAGACACATAACTACAGTATAACCTTGTACTTACGAATAAGTTCATTCATACAGACACACAACTACAGTATAACCGGGTACTCACGAAAATGTTCATTCTTACAGACACACAACTACAGTATAACCGGATACTCACTGATATGTTCATTCTTAGACACACAACTACGGTATAAAAGGGTACTCACGAATATGTTGATTCTTACAAGGGCACAACTACAGTATAATCGGGTACTCACGAATATGTTCATTATTACAGACACACAACTACAGTATAACCAGGTACTCACGAATATGTTTATTCTTACAGACGCACAACTACAATATAACCGGGTAATCACGAATATGTTCATTCTTACAGACAAACAACTGCGATATAAAAGGGTTATCACGAATATGTTCATTCTTACAAGGGCATAGCTACAGTATACACGGGTACTCACGAATATGTACATTCCTACAGACACACAACTACAGTAAAACCGTGTACTCACGAATATGTTCATTCTTACAATCACACAACAACAGCATAACCAAGTACTCACGAGTATGGTCATTCCAATACAGACGCACAACTACAGGATAACCGGGTAATCACGAATATGTTCATTCCTACAGACACACAACTACAATATAACCGGGTACGCACGAATATGCTAATTCCTACAGACACACAACTACAGTATAACCAGTACTCACAAATATGTTCATTCTTACAAACACACCACTATAGTATTACCGGGTACTCACGAATAAGTTCATTCTTACAGACGCACAACTACAGTATAACCGGGTACGCACGAATATGTTCATTCCTACAGACACACAACTACAGTATAACCGGGTAATCACGAAATAAGCTCATTCCTACAGACACACAATTACAGTATAACCGGGTACTCACGAATATGTTCATTCCTACAGACACACAACTACAGTAAAATCGGGTTCTCACGAAAATGTTCATTCATACAGACACACAAATACAGTATAACCGGTAACTCATTAAAAATTCATTCTTACAGACAAACAACTGAAGTATAACCGGGTACTCACGAATATGTTCATTCTTACATACAAACAACTACAGTATAACCGGGTACTCACGAATATGTTCATTCCTACAGACACACGACTACAGTAAAACCGGGTACTCGCGAAAATGTTAATTCTTACAGACACACAACTACAGTATAACCGGTAACTCATTAATAGTTCATTCTCACAGACAAACAACTACAGTATAACCGGGTACTCACGAATATGTTCATTCTTACAGACAAACAACTACAGTACAATCGGGTACTCACGAATATGTTCATTCTTACAGACACACAACAACAGTATAACCGGGTACTCACGAATATGTTCATGTTTACAGACACACAACTACAGTATAACCGGGTACTCGCGAATAAATTCATTCCTAGAGACACACAAATACAGTATAACCGGGTACTCATGAATATGCTCATTCTTACAGACACACAAGTATAACCAAGTACTCACGAATATGTTCATTGTAACAGACACACAACTACAGTATAACCGGGTACTCGCGAATAGATTTATTCCATTCCTAGAGACACACAAATACAGTATAACCGGGTACTCATGAATATGCTCATTCTTACAGACACACAACTACAGTATAACCAAGTACTCACGAATATGTTCATTCTAACACACACACACAACTACAGTATAAGCGGGTACTCATGAATTTGTTGATTCTTACTGACACACAACTACAGTATAACCGGGTTCTTACGAATATGTTCATTCTTACAGACACATAAATACAGTATAACCGGGTACTTACGAATATGCTCATTTTTACAGACGCAAAAACTACATTATGACCTAGTTCTACCGTGTATGTGCATTGTTAAGGACAAACAACTACAGTATGACTGGTACTCAGGTTTATGTTCATTATAACAGACGCAAGAATCAGGCGCGTATGTATGGATTTCATAATAAACTTCGAACGACACTCACTCACACACGCACTCACCAATTTACCCATCTGACCGGCCGATACAGTGCCTATTATATATGCAATGCACTGAGAGGGTTGTTTCCATACATAAAAGGCACTGGGTTACAGTATACTAAATACTTGTGTTTAATACTTTAAGGCCATGTTCGCATAATTTATAATTACAACAATATTGCATTCTGAGCATTAATATATGTTATATGATATAGGTATTGTTGTTCCCTATCCTGATGTTTTTTTGCCAATATATTTATTATTGTTTTTAAAATTAACCTCTAAGCATGTGTAAGTATTGAGTTTTAAACAAGCCGTCGTTGTGGCATTGACATGGTGCCTTCACTCAATGCCGTCCTGCAAGGCATCGAGGTCAGTTCGTGGTCAGTCTCCGGGAATCGATATTTCAATGCTATCGCGTTTACAAAGGCGCATTGAAACTAAGCGAATCGGCAGTGGTTTTTTTTCACCTTTAATGAAGATATTCGGTGTATATTAGTATGCATACATGACATTTCATAGATTCACATCTCGATGCAATTTCAACAATAATATGATACATACATTTTTGATTGATTTAATAAGAATTATTCCACCAACTTGACCAATATATTGAGCACGATCATGATGATTCCCGATGCTATTAATAATCGAACTAATTAGCAATGTCCGGAAAACCACTAAAAAGAGTGTTAGAAGAACGCGTATAAATATTTCATATATGTCTGGATCAATCGCGTTTGGCCGATTAACTTGAATGTGTTTTTTTTAAATTTCATTTCATTGCATTAGGTATTTCTATTTAGATACATAATCATAAGTATCAAATAGTTCAAAACAAGGCACGAAACTATCTGCAACACTTCATGTTTCGTGTTGGTATGCGCCAACTGCGCCGAAAAAGGCATTTGCGATCTTAAATCCTATTGATATAACTGAGCATCTTTTACCAAGGCAATCCAAAATCAACACCGAATATCTTTAAAAAGAAGTATATTTTTTATTTTAATTAACTGATCAAATAAAATGTTCGGGGAAGTAACTGCAGGTTGATGGATGAAATAGGCTGTGGAAGTTGGGAGGGGAGGGCGGTAGTTTTCTTTTCAATGTGAATGTTAATGCTTAAAGACAACTTATTTTGTGACATAAATGGAATATAACAAGTACATGAGAACCTTTCTGAAGTCTAAAGGTTTAAACATTGGTGTGAAAGTCACGACAATGTATAAAGCTTTAGATTTCAGAAATGTATGATGTTTGATGAAGAAGGAAATCAAACTTTGTAAATAAAAAACCTTTAATAAGAAATACTCATAAAGTATGACTGACGTTTAATCATAATAGTATTTTTTCTTTTCAAAGTTTGAAAGAAAATTCCTAATAAAATGTTAATCATCTACAACACTTTTTTACATTTTTAGTTGGTCGCGTAGCGACCAGCTAATGTTGTTACTCAAAATTTCAAGTCGGTTCGGCTTATCTACGGAGAGCCTACTACCTGCCACATCCGCGCAAGAAAGAGTTTATAATTTATGAAACAGGTTTGAGATCTCCAACTATATTCATTAACAAATGGAAACATTATATGAATATCGTGTTAAATGTAATAGTTTCGAACGGAGCTTATATAGAAAAGAATCAATAAACAATGATTGTATTATACATGTCGCCGAAGAGATTGTTTATGAATGATTAAGATTGTTTATGAATGATTAAAATAGTCAACTTTCTGCTGCGTCTTCATGACGTAGTATTTTTGCTCAGCCCATTCATAATGTGAGGCTATTAATAGATGCGGCTGCTGATAAACAAGGGAGAGTCCAATTGCACGGGTGATAACAACGCAATAGTATAAGGTTACGCTTATTCTCAATTTATAAAACGTTAAAAATGAGTTCAACAATAACATCAGGGATACGATAGACAACATAAAAATGCTTCATAATCGCTAAAACCAAATATAACAAACAATTAAATATAACACGATTGATCTGTTTCGTAACCTCGTTCATGCTTCTACAGCGGGGATTTCTGGAAAACGTTCTTTTGTTCACAACAGATAGCGGCGATCTTTGGTATTTACAGGTGCTAACAACGCAATAGTAGAGGGTTAAGCTTGTTTATATTCACAGTTCTCAATTTATAAAACGTTGGACATGAGTTCACCAATTACTACAGGTGTACTATAGACAACCTCAAAAATGCTTTAAAATCGCTAAAACCGAAAACGACTAAATAGAACAAGAACTGTCTTTTTAAAATGTAGTCGGCGTAAACGCTGACTTTGAAATAAAGTTTGCAATTTACTTTTCTAAATAAATAAATAAAATGAAAACAAAAGTTTAACTATTGTGGGTTGTTTTCACTTAAAAGTTGCATATTCACCGCATGAAATGTGTATTGTCAGTGTCAAACCACACATTAGTGTAAGAAGATAAAAAAATACTACGGGAGTGCACATCATATGTGTCTCCACATGCCTTATTATGAGTATATTTCTTCACTATCGAAATATATCGTATGCTAATGTTTGATTTAAACGCAGTTTTCTTTCGACAAATTTAAATCACACTTTCATAGCCGCGTCATGCGAAAATGGGTCTTATGCGTTTTGACCAGCGTATCTTAAACTCAACATGTGCATTTGCGCAGTCTGGTCAGAGGCTATGCTGTTCGTTATAAAATCACTCAATATGTTATGGTCTCATTATGTCTCTCCTGACCAGACTGATAGATGAGCGGGCTGAGAGGGCTATATATATATATGATGGGCGCAAATGGAATAAGACCCACTTTCGCATGACGAGGGTCATTAAAAATCTCATTGCGAATTGTAAATGGCACATTTTGGCAAAATGCTTTTCGATACAAAATTGAATTCAAAATAGCAAACTTGTAAATAAGGGCAGCCTCTCCAGGCGTTCAGGAACGATTTCCAGACGTGCTGATGGAATACGGCAAACATTGTGGTTGGATAATTAAACGATTTTCTTCTTATCGTGACACTATACTATTTTGGTAATTATTGTTTTATCATCTTGAAAGCAAAACTGAAATTCTGCGAAATAGATTTTAACTCGTATAGTTGTAACTGGGCCACAATTTGTGTCGTTGGAACATTCAGAGAGTAGTCCGGTATTCCTTACATTGAACAGTGCTACATCCTTTGCGCTGAGCACAGACACAGTGATGTAGCCAAAGTTCGGAGGTTTTATCTCGAATCAGCCTATGAAATATTCGAAAATATGCATGCGTGTCTGCTGGTGTTATGTAAAAGTCATTAAGATGAAAAGCTGAGTAAAACAGCTATGCCGAAAAAGCGCATGAGTGCTCTATACCTATGTTTAGGTAAGAGTTGTTGACACCGTGTGAACTGCTAGGGTTACAAGTAATGCATAAACAACAATGTACGGGTCAACAGGGCTGTCTTGATGACTACCTGATTCGTGAGTATAAAGTATTGCTTGCAGATTTATTATTTATTTATTTTCATCAATGATCTTCTTGTATATTTTGAATTTGTATATGGTGTCAAAAATCAAAAGTTTTGTAAAGTGAATTTTCATCATGAAATTATATTCTTAGTGAGATAGGTATTCGATATTCCAACAATATTCATTTAATATGATGGTGAATGCAAATTGTCTTTATATTCAGTTGTCACTGCCATTTTCATCATACTTTCTAAATAAGTTTCTATGCTTTCAGAACGTCCAATAAAGGCCATGTTGTTTTTATTTTGTCTAAGTTATCTCTATGAAATAAATAGGATGATAAAAAGTGAACACAAAGCTCGACCCGTGCGTTATGACACACTCTTCATAAATGTGAATGGCGTGTGTTCATTTCAAACTTGCGATTAATTTTGAAAAAAGAATTGCGTCTTAAATTATGCAATATTAGCGAAAAACTTCAGTGCCTTCAGCGCTTTGATTACTTTCACCTTCATCAATACAGTTTAATCATCACAATCGTCTACAACTACGACAGTAGATCGATGTAGCTCAAATACATTTTCTCTATTTGAACCGTTTTCCTGGGGTGTTTTACCCAACGCTTTCAGATATTCTGGTATTTTTATGTATCTGAGTCTTCCTACATGACCTACAGATGAAGAGTGATATTCGTTCCGGTCCCTTGATTTTTCGCGAAGTAATGGGCCTTTGACTTTAAAAGATTTCTCACAGACGTAGATAACAGTTATCTACGTCTCTGGATTTCTCTATAATATTAATAACTGATATCTGTTTGTTTAACGCAAATCTTTCAGATATTGAGCTGATTTTAATGCGCCCGGTAAAGTGGCATATAGCAGTCGGAATGACCGTCCGGCATTTCATATCCGGACGCTTTAATATATTGGCCTGATCTATTTGGTGTGTGAGTCTACTTTTAAGACAGATGGTGTACGAGTTTCGTTCCGGTCCATTGATTTTTTGCGAAGTAATAGGCCTTGAACGTAGACAAATAAATCTTTACTCGACAGCCAGCTGGGGGGGGGGGGGGGGGGGGGGGGGGAGGGGGGCTGGACTTAGGATCCAGTCCAGGGCCTGGTCACGGCAGGGACCTATACAAACACAGTTTGTATAGGTCCCTGGTCACAGGCCTGGTTTATTGTACCGTACAGCTGTGTGGCGAACTACCCTACACTTGTGACTAAACTCTAAAAAAATATTGAATGGAGGCACCACTTTTCAATATTTACAAACAATAAACGCCTATTGTATAACATGCGCGCTAAGTCTTTTATTATATATAATTTATTAGTTGGCCTGTTTGTAATGCATATTTATGTATCTAAAATAAAACTATTTATGGATATCTAAATATAGTAAAGGTTTGGCATCGGATTTTATAAAAGGCCTGTTTGCGCATGCGTGCTCCTATATTTCCGGAAATACTGGACGATTAATAATTTACATCCAAATATCCACGAATTTAATAATATTGATAGTCGATATACGTGAAAAAGGTTAGTTAATATTTTCTTCATCTTTGCTACTCGGATCGTCCTGATAAAAGTTATAATCGGACAGATAAATAAAGTTTTATGACCCAAACTGAATAATGGCCGATTGTTAACTCTTCCGGTTTCATATGTCACGGTTTTGGAAAACGTATTCTGTCTGATTTCTGAACTATTATCCCCCTAGAATTGTTATTTCGTAAAAGGTTATTTATTTTGCTTAATTTTAATCTACTTAGTGTCTTTTAAACACATTGACCCCACTTCTTCTGTAGATTCATTGAGACATGTCCTCAATTTCTTTAGTTCTTCTTGAATGCTCGTAGCTTTTATAAGTACATACGTACAGCTCAGATTTCTTCTTGGTAACTCGAAATTCCATGTAAAAAAATAATTTCTCACATGTGTCGATGAAATCGAGTTGAATACACATAATACATTGTTACAAACACAATACCTGTTATTACCGATATCAACTTCAGTTGTCCTATTGCCCCTGGCAAGTAAAAGTTGGGTTTGGGCAAGTTATTTTACAATCTAGTTGTCCGCCCAGGCAAGTGCAAACAAGAACAAAGAGCATTTAATTTAGACTTATATTGCTGTAATCATTTTGTTAAATGTGCAAAAATAAAAAAGGTTTTGTGGTGTATCATTTGATATTTATTGAAAATTATGAGGTTTAGAGTTAATGTGATATTTCATGTTTGGGCAAGTGGCTTTACGTTCAGGGCAAGTACATTTTCAAAGTTGGTTTTTAGGTTAATGTTGAGCCCTGAACTTGCGAGTGAATTGTGGAGAAATACTTAAAACAAAAACTTTATACAAAATCCGTTATCAAACCGAAAGCCAAAATCCGTTATCAAACCAAAAGCCGAAGTTTTGAATTGACGATTCAATCTATCTTACGGATGTTCCGGAGATAGTCGGTATATTACAACTGGTAGATTAGACACGAGATTTATCTCGCCTAGGATTCCGGAGATAGTCTATAGCGTATTTTCGAATTCAGAATACTCTGATTTGTCAATTGCAATAACATAGACATTTAAATGAATCGCTGACGTGTTTGAAACTTTGGATTAAAATCAATATTATGCGAGCATAACATCAGGGCTCGAAATTAGCACTCGTACACTCGCAAAATGCAAGTGAAAAATACCGATTGCGAGTTAAGTTTTAAGCCACTAGTATTTTTTTGCAAATAAAGAAATAGTGAAAAAAAACCAGTAATATTGCTAAATGCATTCGACGTCCTGAACGCTAAACCATAGGTCATAGAACGTCCTAATACCCATATGCGGAAGCGCGCACCTTGTATATAGACAAGTATACTTATAGTACAGATACCAGGATGGTATTGGTACAAAGAACGTTAAACAGTCCACTAATTCACACATGTTCATTGAACTTGAACAGACATGGCGTGGAAGCGAAAATAACTAGTTTCTTTTTGCCCACAGATGGAAATAACAATACGAAAGATAAAGCAAAGTTAACTGTTGAATAAAAAAAACGAAATTAAATTATGTTTCCAGCAAAATTTGCGAGAATGTTTTTGATTTTGCGAGTTGGTATTAAAGCTGCTCGCAATGTTTTGCAAGTAGAAAAAAAAGTTAAATTCGAGCCCTGATAACATATCATGTAAGTTGTTTTAATTTGCGCATTATGGATATATTTACGATCTATTTGTGTTTATTTATGCCATAAAATAGTTTATGTGGCTAATATTTCTGATTAAACTGCCGCCCGGAAAATCGGGTTAGCAGTTGCAACTCCCAGCAATCCGGAGGGTCAATAGCTGGGAGTTGGATTATTGCAACTACAATTTCTTGTGTTGTGAACTGACGGGACATTTTCACAAAGACTGAACGAGTTGCTTGTCCATTGGACTCACAGAGCCTTTGATAATTTTTGCTATGATGGCTTTTGGAGTCCATATGCTTTTTAGCTCTACTGGCCATAGGCCAGAAGAGCTTATGGGATGGCATGGTGTCCGTCTGTCTGTCTGTGTGTGTGTGTGTTAGACTTTCTCTTGTTTATCCGATAAAGTCCACATTTTTCATCCGATTCTTTTCAAACTTGTTCAGTGTGTTGATATTAATGAGGACTCGAACCCTATTGAAAATGGGTTACATCAGAGTAAAAAGTCCAGAATTATCGCCCCTTAAATTTGAGAAAATTGTGAAATAAGGCTTGTTAACGCAATAAAGTCCACAGTTTTCATCCAATAATTTCCCAACTTGCACAGTGTCTTTATCTGAATGATGAGTCAAACCCTATTGAAAATGAGCAATATCGGAGTTATAAGTCCAGAATTATCTCCCCTTGAATTTGAGAAAAAAATGAAAATCTTTAACATTTTGCCATAACTTGCAATATTGAAGATAGCAACTTCATATTTGGCATGCATGTGTATCTCATGGAGCTGCATATTTTGAGTGGTGAAAGGTAAAGGTCATCCTTCAAGGTCAAAGGTAAAAAAAGGAAAATCTTTAACATTTTGCCATAACTTTTGCAATATTGAAGATAGCAACTTCATATTTGGCATGCATGTGTATGTCATGGAGCTGCACATTTTGAGTGGTGAAAGGTCAAGGTCATCCTTCAAGGTCAACGGTAAAAAAAAATCAAAGCAGCGCAGAAGGGGACATAGTGTTTCCGACAAACACATTTCTTGTTTGTTTACATATAAAGTTCTATCCTTTTGAAACTTCAATGGTTGTTTTTTTATATCATCAAGGGCCAGAACCCCATTGAGAGTGAAGAAAATTTGTCCAACTTATTGTTGAAAAGGAGCCATTTGAAGTTTAAATTTTACGTTTCTTCTTGTTTATGCGATGAATTTCCCATTTTGGGTCTGTTTGTTTAAAACTTACTCAGATTGTTCATACTATCAAGGGCTTGAGTCCTATTGATTCCAGGCAGTAGAGCGATTCAGGCCCTCATGGGCCTCTTGCATGGGTTGGCATATTGACCGGTCAATTGAGTATTGACCGGGCCGGCGGTCAATACCCGGTTAAAACCGGTCAATACTGGTCATTAATGGTCAATACTGGTTGATTGAAAATAAAAGCATTTAAACATCACAAAGGAAGACTTTAAGCTATTCTATATTAAATCAATCATTATTCTGTAATTGATTAACTTTTTTATATATTTATTTATTGTAAAAAAAATCTTTAAAGCGGTTAAAAATGACTTCTTTATTATTTATGGAAACGGCCTCAAATACATAAGGACTAAGGCAATATCTTTATCTCAGTGTATCACATCTGTTACTAAAGTATTATTACTATTGGTGTTACCATGGTATTTCACTGATCTGTTGATATATCTATTTGATAAGCAGATATACAAACAGAACTCTTGTGTTTTCTAGGGTTATAAATCTGGCCCCGAAGCCTTAATTGGTAATAAAATGCATGCAGTGTTATGTCTCTGATATTGACAATGAAGCAAATCTGCCCTTAGGCTATTTCATATCACTCAAACAAAAGGAGATAAATTGCTATTAATTTAATAGTTACTTCTAACTTGTCTCCTTTCAGAGTATTAAGGTGTTTTTTCCTTTCATATTTAAAAGTTCAATTGGTATTCAAATGAATAAGCAATCAAAGTTCTTGATTTTGCCAATAAATAATGTTTTCCAAATGTGGGTCTACTCTAGACTCTTCTTTTCAATTGTTTTTTTCTTTTATTAATTATTTCTTATTATGTTTTTTATTTTTATATCAATGGTTTATTGGAAAATAAATTATTTTTTCACTATTTTGTTTAAAAAGAATTTAAAGAAATCTAGGCAAGCATACATGACAAGTAAGGGTCGTGTCCTGGTGAATTTGTGACAGTTTAACAACACACATTTTGACAATGCCTGTTTAATGTGATGATGATAACATGTTCATATAAGTATAAACTTTTTTTATCTCATAAACATTGAGTATACTTTTGATAATGCACAACATTGGTGTGTCATATTGTTTATCTTGTTGAATCAAGAATTATGATCAGAACATTCATTAGAAATGAAAAAAAAGTTCAATCAACCAGAAAAATCCAATTAACCAACTTTGACTAATTTGCAAAATTTCAATAGATTGACCTTAAATGCATGAACAGGTATAAAATAGTGGGAATTGATAGCTTAAGACATAATTGGCAACATGTCTGTTTAATTTATATTATCAATATTGTTTAATTAAGCATGGAATATTAATCAAAATTGGGGGTAAAGTTCAATCGACCAGTATTGACCAATAATGACCACTTAAGAAGTATTGGCCGGGGCGGTTTTAACTGGTAAAAACCGCCGGTTAAAACCGTAGGCGGTCGATTGGTGCCAACCATGGCCTCTTGTCTTCATAAACATGATCGCAATTCTGCGCAGAGAATCTGTGTGCATCACTAAACAGATGTTTTTCGGTTACCAATGTAGGAAATCGATGAAGGAACTTCAAAAACACATCTAATTCACTTGAAATTAGGTTGGCGCTAAGGAAAAAAAGGAGTAGCCAAATTTCAACCTTACGATGACGAAACACATATAAGCTAACTGCTCTATATATGAGTGTGCCTGTCGCTTTGTGTCACTGTGTGAGACTAACAAACAATGAACAACAACATAATTATCAATCAAACCAGATTTAAATAAATAGGTTTTTTTCTGAAACTAAATGCTTTATTTTTATTTATTTTCATTTCATTTTTATTTATTTTGATGTATTGACAGGAGTTTTCCCATCCCCCCCCCCCCCCCAATTTTACTTTACAAACGTACTTGTCAAACAACTTAGTCTGGTGCTTTTTGGCTCTCTAAAAATACATGTACTGCAATGTATTAGTCGTAAATTAACGCATTTTTATGTCTCCCACTATAGTAGTGGGGGACATATTGTTTTTGCCCTGTCTGTTGGTCTGTCTGTTGGTCTGTCTGTTTGCGCCAACTTTAACATTTTGCAATAACTTTTGCTATATTGAAGATAGCAACTTCATATTTGGCATGCATGTGTATCTCATGAAGCTGCACATTTTGAGTGGTGAAAGGTCAAGGTCATCCTTCAAGGTCAGAGGTCAAATATAGGTGGCCAAAATCGCTCATTTTATGAATACTTTTGCAATATTGATGATAGCAACTTGATATTTGGCATGCATGTGTATCTCATGGAGCTGCACATTTTGAGTGGTGAAAGGTCAAGGTCATCCTTCAAGGTCAGAGGTCAAATAAATGTGGCCCTAATCGCTTATTTTATAAATACTTTTGCAATATTGAAGATAGCAACTTGATATTTGGCATGCATGTGCATGTCATGGAGCTGCACATTTTGAGTGGTGAAAGGTCAAGGTCATCCTTCAAGGTCAGAGATCAAATATATGTGGCCCAAATCGCTTATTTTATGAATACTTTTGCAATATTGAAGATAGCAACTTGATATTTGGCATGCATGTGTATCTCATGGAGCTGCACATTTTGAGTGGTGAAAGGTCAAGGTCATCCTTCACAATGTCAAGGTCATCCTACAAGGTCAAACATCATATAGGGGGACATTGTGTTTCACAAACACATCTTGTTTCCAATAGTTTAAATGGGTCAATACTTTGTAATGGTGTGCATTAATTCCGATGTTAATTTTTATGCCCCCGTTATGGTGGCATATATAGCAGTTGAACTGTAAGTCAGTCTGTGCTTCCGTCTGAAAACTTTAATGTTGGCCATAACTTTTGCAATATTGAAGATAGCAACTTGATATTTGGCATGCATGTGTATCTCATGGAGCTGCACATTTTTATTGGTGAAAGGTCAAGGTCATCCTTCAAGATCAAAGGTCAAAAAACAAGATCCAAGGAATTAACAAGCTTTAAAGGGAGATAATGTCTATTTTATATCATTTTGCATTTTAATTCAAAGCGGCGCAGTAGGGGGCATTGTTTTTAGCTCACCTGAGCACAACATGCTCATGGTGAGCTTTTGTGATCGCTTTTTGTTTGTTGTCTGTTGTGCGGCGTCAACATTTGCCTTGTTAACTCTCTAGAGTCCACATTTATTGTCCAATCTTCATAAAATTTGGTCAGAAGATTGGTTTGTATGATATCTTGGATGAGTTTAAAAACGGTTACGTTTGCTTGAAAAACAAAGGTGCCAAGGGGCGAGGCATTTTTCCTTATGTGGCTATATATGGCTATAGTAAAATCTTGTTAACACTCTAGAGGCCACAGTTATTGTCTGATCTTCATAAAACTTGGTCAGAAGATTCATCCCAATAATATCTTGGACGAGTTCGAAAATGATGCCGGTTGGTTAAAAAAACATGGCCGCCAGGGGGGCGGGGCATTTTTCCTTATATGGCTATTGTAAAACCTTGTTAACACTCTAGAGGCCACATTTATTTTCCGATCTTCATGAAACTTGCTCAGAAGATTTGTCCCACTGATATATTGGATGAGTTCAAAAATGGTAACCTTTGCTTGAAAAACATGGCTGCCAAGAGGGGCATTTTTCCTTATATGGCTGTAGTAAAATCTTGTTAACACTCTGGAGGCCACATTTATTGTCCAATCTTCATGAAACTTGGTCAGAAGATTTATCCCAATTATATCTTGGACGAGTTCGAAAATGATGCCAGTTGGTTGAAAAACATGGCCGCCATGGGGCGGGGCATTTTTCCTTATATGGCTATAGTAAAACCTTGTTAACACTCTAGAGGCCACATTTATTGTCTAATCTTGATGAAATATGGTCAGAAGATTTGTCTTAATGATATCTTGGATGAGTTCGAAAATGGTTACGTTTGCTTGAAAAAACATGGCCGCAAGGGGTGGGGCATTTTTCCTTATATGGCTAAATAAGGCTATAGTAAAATCTTGTTAACACTCTAGAAGCCACATTTATAGTCAGATCTTCATGAAACCCGGTCAGAAGATTCATCCCAGTAATATCTTGGACGAGTTCAAAAATGATGCCGGTTGGTTAAAAAACATGGCCACCATGGGGGCGGGGCTATTTTCCTTATATGGCTATAGTAAAACCTTGTTAACACTCTAGAGGTCACATTTATTTTCCGATCATCATGAAACTTGGTCAGAAGATTTGTCCCAATTATATCTTGGATGAGTTCAAAAATGGTTTTGGTTACTTTAAAAACATGGCCACCAGGGGCGGGGCATTTTTCCTTATATGGCTATATAGCGCTATAGTAAAACCTTGTTAACACTCTAGAGGCCACATTTATTGTACAATCTTCATGACATTTGGTCAGAAGATTCGTCTCAATGATATCTTGGATGAGTTCGAAAATAATTAAGTTTGCTTGAAAAAATGGCTTCCAAGGGGCGGGGCGTTTGTTCTTATATGGCTATAGTAAAATCTTGTTAACACTCTAGAGGCCACATTTACTGTCCAATCTTCATGAAACTTGGTCAGAAGATTCATCCCATTAATATCTTGGAAGAGTTTAAAAATGATGCCGGTTGGTTGAAAAACATGGCTGCCAGGGGGCGGGGCATTTTTCCTTATATGGCTATTGTAAAACCTTGTTAACACTCTAGAGGCCACATTTATTTTCTGATCTTCGTGAAACTTGGTCAGAAGATTTGTCCCAATAATATCTTGTCAGGTGAGTGCCTTTGGGCCTTTCAGGCCCTCTTGTTTTGACAAACACATCTCTTGTTCATTTTAAAATACTACATGTATGACTGAGTTTCACTTGTATATATTTAGTTACACCACATGGTCTGTTGCAACACGTACGCTTTCCTTGCTATAACTTGACAGATGACAGCATCAATTTTCGCTTTATTAAAACACGGGTTATACGTGTTTAGTGAATGGTAAACGCGGTAGATGAGTACCAAGAGACTTGTAGCAGCAATTACTATCACATGGCTGTAGAGAAAGGGTGTAAATAAGTTCTATAAATAGACGTGATGAAACATTCATGTACTGAAATTAAATTGTTACCGCAAAATTGTTATCGGCTATTGTCTTCACGCGCCATAACTTACTGGCCATAAGGCAAAAGTAATTAATTGCGCACCATTAGCCTTCAACTTTTCATTCGTAACAATTCTTTACAACAAAATTTACAGCAATTGTTTGCAGTAAAAAGGCGTGATGATGATGCCCGACGCTGTCTTTAATGTACTGGTTTTATTGCCGTTTTGTATTACTTAAATGGTAAAACTGTGATTCCTTGTTAATCTATCTGCGATAAACCCTTACTTCGTCACAGATGTCAATCAAAAATAAAAGTTGCTGGTTAACCCGCCCTCATAATCTTTGTTGTTACCTGGGAATTTCTAATGATTCATCCTTGTGAGCACAACTGTAATGTAGCTTGAATATTTGATACGCATGTCATGCTATCTCTTATCAGTGGATTATCTATAACCCCATACAGCGTTTACCGCAATGTATTGCAATTAATTGCAGAAGAAGGTACCAGGTGCCCTTTTAAAGTAGGGAAAATTGATACACAATGTTTCTGGCGATTTATACCACCTAAAAACAGGAATGTAGAGAGTCAGGGCCCTTGCTAAACTTTGGGGGATTGGGGCCAGGGCCCTTAGAGGGGGAAATTTTGCATCGTTTTGGGCGAAAAAGGGGAATTTTAGAAGATCTTTTCACCAACCATTCAACATTTAAAATTGCTATATTTTAATGTAATTTACATAAATATACATTTAATCAAAGGTTAATAGCACAGTACCAGCTGGAAACATAGGTATAAAAGTAAAAAAATAAAATAAAAATAATATTTTTTTGGAGGGGGGAATTTTTAGCTGAAATAGGGGAAAAAAGTAAACTATTTTAAGGGGGGAAAACGGCCAAATATCACCTATTCCATAAAAATCTTATTTTTGATCGCCAACCAGGGATTGTAAATGCCAAGTACGATTTTGGCGATCATTATTGCTAAGGTAACCTGAATGGCAGCTTTCGGATGTTATCCTTTCCATGCAACCTAAAAAAAACGCTGATGTTTCAACACACAATACTTGCTGACATTTTTATGTTTGAAAATGGAACAGTGTAAATATTTAACATCTGTTCCACATCTTTATCGACTTATGCTACATCAAACATCTTGATGTGCAAAAGATTGGTGTTCTGCGACCTAACCGATAGCAACACTTAAAGTCGGGAACATTACGACAGTTTACCAATATGGTGGATAGAACGTACTAAAGAATAACATAGTTAACTAGAAATGGCGCGGCAGAGGCCGACGCGTATCTCCACGCCGCATGTTTGACACAGGGGGGCCCCAGGGTTGGTTATAGGGCCATGCATAGTTGAGATTGACCATATTGTCATAAGAGATGTTCAGTATAAATTTGAAGTAATTCAATGTAGAAATGAAGAAGTTAATGTAAAATAACCTAAAAAATGAGCTAAAATATACCTTAATTTCTCCTCCTCGTCCTGCTCTCCTTACAAATCTAATAATGAATCAACTTCACTGTAGTCAATTATGTACATGTCATTCTAATTGGAATGACTTATGAGATGGCTGAACATGCTCTCTTATAGCCAATCTTTTTGCTCCTGTTTTGGAAAAATTATTTTTAAGTTTTCCGAAGGAAAAAACTGGTTATTAGATTGGCGAATGCGGGCGGGCTGGCTGGCTGGCTGGCGTGCTGGCGGAACAAGCTTGTCCGGGCCATAACTTTGTCGTTCATTGTGAGATTTTAAAATCATTTGGCACATTTGTTAACCATCATTAGACGGTGTGTCGCACGAAAAAAATTACGTCAATATCTCCAAGGTCAAGGTTACACTTTGAGTTCAAAGTTAAAAAATAGCCATAAATGAGCTTGTCTGGGCTATAACTATGTCATTCATTATGAGATTTTAAAATCATTTGGCACATTTGTTCACCATCATGGGACGGTGTGTCGCACAAAAGAATCACGTCAATATCTCCAATGTCAAGGTCGCCACGACTAAAAATAGATTTATTTTAAAACAAACTTACAAAGGGGGTTAATTTTGTTTGTTCATTTCAAAAGTTCAGTTTGAATTGTCTCCCTTTATCAGATTTTTTTCACAATGAAAACCTGGTTTTGTGACAATTTTGTCCCTTGTTTGAGGTTAAATGGTTGACTAAATAGTAGCGTCTCAGAAATTTTCTATCGCAATCTTGTACACAACAATGTCCATCTTGCTTAAAATTGTTTCTCACATTTTTCCCACTTGAACATTTTGACAGATTTTCAGTAAGCAGTCTAAAATTTTAATTGCACAAATTGAAAGTTTCAGCCTTTTTATAGATTCTTGAGGTTCTATTCCATGAGTTTCTCATGCTTTTTATGCTTGACTGCATTCTATCTCTTCTCTCATATTCAGGTGTCCCTTTGCGCAAATTTTTTTTAATCCCTTGTATAAACATTAGATGGATGAGCTAAACCATTTCACAGATGAGTTAACACAAACAATTGAATACTTAATACATCTCTGCGCCACTTCTGTGTACTCTATGCACCACTTTGATTTATTTAATTTTTTTATATCATTTGGCAGGTTATTAACTTACCTCCCTTTAAAGCTTATTACTTCCCTTGGATTTGTTTTTTTTACCTTTGACCTTGAAGGATGACCTTGACCTTAATCTTTAACCACTCAAAATGTGCAGGTCCATGAGATACACATGCATGCCGAATATCAAGTTGCTATCATCAATATTGCAAAAGTTATGGCCAATGCACCATACCGGGGGCCTAAAAATAAGTGAAAATCTCTGACCTGGCCCCACCCAAACCCCCATAACTTTTGACCCAGGGGTCAGATCAAAATTCCGAATAGTGCAGGGTCGCACATATGCTCATAGCTACCATGTGTGTAAGTTTCAAGGTTCTAGTGCTTATACTTTTATAGTGTAGGAGGAGATAGTGGCCAGGACGGACAGACGGACGGATGGGGTGATAACCACAATATCCCCACGCTTTTCAAAAAGTGTGGGGATAATTAAAAGCAATTATTTCTTGCTTTAGTGGTACAATTTGCATGAGTTTGGACTTTAGACAGGTAAATGTTGATAAGTTTTTTCAGTGTCAGTGTTCTTTAGCCCTTGCACTGCAGATCAAATTTTGAACCTGAGGACAATAGACAGCAACCCCTTGGTTTATAAAGCTGAGAGTTTAATTATTGCAACAACACTAAACAGAAGTTGTTTGTGACTTATTAAGGAAAGCCATTAATAAACTTCAAAAACACATTAAATTTACCGGAATGGCAATCTACGGATGTTCTCCAATGCGTGAACCCTTAAAAAACATGAAAAATTTTCAACTCACTAATCTTTTGACATTTTATGGCGAAATTTGGAACAATGTAAATATTACAAAATTGTTATCGACTTAGGCTACATCACAAATAACAATTTGCAAACGAGTTAAGTACTGCAACCTAACCAACAGCAACATTGCGTGGATAGACAGTAGGAAAAATAACAATGTAAACTAGAAATGGCGCGGCAGAGGCTGACGCGTATCCCCACGCAGAATGTTTGACCTAGGTGTGCCCCAGGTTTGGTAATGGGGCCATGCATAGCTGAGATTGACCGTATTGTCATAAGAGAAGTTCATCATCAATTAGAAGTGAATTGGTGTAGAAATGAAGAAGTTATAGTAAAAGGCAATTTTAGGTGGGTGTGACATATGTGGGCAGGGCGCCCCAGGGTTGGTAATTGTGCCATGCATAGTTGAGATTGACCGTATTGTCATAAGAGAAGTTCAGTATCAATTTGAAGTGAATCGGTGTAGAAATGAAGAAATTATAGTAAAAGGCAATTTTGGGCGGGTGTGGTCTATGTGGGCGGGGCCCCAGGGTTGGTAATGGGGCCATGCATAGTTGAGATTGACCGTATTGTCATAAGAGAGGTTCAGTATCAATTTGAAGTGAATCGGTGTAGAAATGAAGAAATTATAGTAAAAGGCAATTTTGGGTGTGTGTGGTCTATGTGGGCGGGGCGCCCCAGGGTTGGTAATGGGGCCATGCATAGTTGAGATTGACTGTATTGTCATAAGAGAAGTTCAATATCAATTTGAAGTGAATCGGTGTAGAAATGAAGAAATTATAGTAAAGGCAATTTTGGGTGGGTGTGGTCTATGTGGGCGGGGCCCCAGGGTTGGTTATGGGGCCATGCATAGTTGAGATTGACCCTAATGTCATAAGAGAAGTTCAGTATCAATTTGAAGTGAATCCGTGTAGAAATGAAAAAATTATAGTAAATGGAATTTTTTGGTGGGTGTGGCCTATGTGGGCGGGCGCCCCAGGGTTGGGATTGGGGCCATGCATAGTTGAGATTGACCCTAATGTCATAACAAAAGTTCAGTATCAATTTGAAGTGAATCCGTGTAGAAATGAAAAAATTATAGTAAATGGAAATTTTTGGTGGGTGTGGCCTATGTGGGCGGGGCGCCCCAGGGTTGGGAATGGGGCCATGCATGGTTGAGATTGACCGTATTGTCATAAGAGAGGTCCAGTATCAATTTGAAGTGAATCGGTGTAGAAATAAAGAAGTAAATGTAAAATAACCTAAAAAAATGAGTGATAATTTCTGACGCGGCCCCACCCCAACCGCTATAACTTTTGACCCAGGGGTCAGATCAAAATTCCAAATAGTGCAGGGTCGCACATATGCTCATAGCTACCATGTGTGTAAGTTTCAAGGTTCTAGTGCTTTTAGTGTAGGAGGAGATAGTGGCCAGGACGGACGGACAGACAGACGGACGGACGGCGGAGATAACCACAATATCCCCACCTTTTTTTCAAAAAGCGTGGGGATAATAAAATTTAATTATTTCTGGCTTAAATGGAACCAATTGCATGAGTTTGTGCTTGAGACAGGTAAACGTTGATAAGTTTGTGCAGTTTCAGTGTTCCTTAGCCCTTGCAGTGACAGTGGTGATGAAATTTTGCACCTAAGGACAAAAGACAGTGCATTACAACTCTCAGCAACCCTTCGGGTTATAAAGCTGAGAGTTAAATTATTTCAACTAAAAGAGATGCTTTCTGAACACACAGACAAGTGGTGTGATATTCTGATAAGGAAGATGGTGGTGCTCTTAAGCTCGAATGGAAACACTGACTACAATCTCATAGATGTATATTTTACATCAAAATTAAGCAGAAAATGGTGTATCAATTCTAACAACAACAACAATTGTTTAAGCAATAAAACAAAATTTATCCTTTTATGTTTTGTGAATGTGAATACTGTTATGAATAAAGCAGCCCCTTGCCATTTTTTCAATAAGTTTGTATTGAACATTACAACTTCTATGGTATTTAAAACCCAAATTGTGATATGTCATATTATTGTCACATATAAACCGTCAGACACAATGTCTGTTACCTGTCAGGACAACCAATCAACTTCAAATATTCATAAATCATCATATGACATGAAAGTTTTTGTTCAATGCTTTGAAATAAATTGTTGCAGCTTTAATTTGTAGTTCTTGTTAAGATGCAAGGCAGTAAATGAAATTAGTCACTTCCTGTCCTACTCTTACAGCCTTCTTTTTGTCATGTTCAGTTCTATATTAAGTCTTGTTAAACAATAAGAGGCCAATTATAGTTAAATAGTATCATGTTAAAGTTTGTTCTTAAAACTTTTTAGATCCTTTCTTAACACTGAACATTTTAAGGTAATTAAATTTTCTAAGTTATTTGTATTGTTTTATTTCAGCCGGCATTATGCAGACAATTAAGTGTGTGGTGGTGGGAGACGGTGCTGTGGGTAAAACGTGTCTCCTTATTTCATATACTACAAACAAATTCCCATCAGAATATGTTCCAACAGTAAGTATGCAAATATTACTTCTAAATATGAAAATATTTACGTTTACTTTTTTAGGGATAGACTTTAGTTCCTTTGCTCAGAATGTAAATATTTCCTTCTGTAATGACAGGAAAATTCTCTTTCAATGTTAACAAGCGACATATTCAACTAAAAGCAAACCACTGATTGCAAGATAGAATATACACATGCAATAATTCTGAAAAAATGTAATTTCACTTTCATCATAAAATTCCCCATCTGAAGGGCACTGACACCCATTATTTGGTTTAATGTCAATAATTGTCTTCTTTTTCCCTTGCCTTTCCATATTTAAACTCTTTATTTTTTATTTGTTTAACTTATGATTTGAATATAACCTATGAAATCCGTATTAATAAAAAAAAATGTTAACAAGATGAAAATTTGATTTCAGTGAGTTTTGGAAAAAAGTAACAACTGTATTTAAATTAACTATAGAATATTAAATGTTTATTATGTTTGTAACATGAGTTTCTTTGAAATTTATAACAAAATTAAATGTTTGACAAGATTTAAAAAGTAAACACTGAAGTTACTGGTTATAGCCTGTTATGTGTCTTTCACGCCCTTCAGGGGTCTGGTGTTTTAATTTATATTTTCTTCATCTGAAAAACAGAACAACAAATAAAATTAGTTGCAAATGCAGTTGTCATAGTGATGGGACTGTTCTTTTGAAAGTGTTGTGCTTGATCTTGTAGGTGTTTGACAACTATGCTGTAACAGTGATGATTGGTGGGGAGCCCTACACCCTGGGTCTGTTCGACACAGCAGGTCAGGAGGACTATGACAGACTTCGACCGCTCAGCTACCCACAGACTGATGTTTTCCTAGTCTGCTTCTCAGTTGTGTCTCCCTCTTCATTTGAAAATGTCAAAGAAAAGGTTTGACTTTCGTGTTCTTAAATGTCTGTTAAGTTGTTTGAGCAGTTAACTGTTAAGTTGTTTGAGCAGTTAAAATATACAATAAACATGCAACAGATTTATAAAGCTTAAAAGTTGGGGAAAAATAGAAACATGTTCTCCCAAGACCTTTTATGGGTAAAACCCACAACTAAGCCAGTTCTTCATCCGAAAAAATACTCTCTAACTGAATGATTGCTGAACTGTTCCCGAAATTCCTTACTTAAAAATCCTGACATTCCTGAAAAAATCTTGCCTGCCTGCCTTCCTACAGTTTGTGTTGAATGTTCAGTTGCCTGCTATTTGCAGTGGGTACCAGAGATCACCCACCACTGTCAACGGACCCCGTTCCTGTTGGTGGGCACACAGTCTGACCTACGGGACGACGCCTCCACTATAGAGAAGCTCACCAAGAACAGACAGAAGCCCGTCTCGCAAGAGTACGGCGAGAGGTTGGCACGTGAATTGCGTGCAGTCAAATACGTGGAGTGTTCAGCTCTCACGCAGGTAAATACAGCGAGAGGTTGGCACGTGAATTGCGTGCATTAAATACGTGAAGTGTTGAGCTCTCACGCAGGTAAATACCGCGAGAGGTTGGCACGTGTATTGCGTGCAGTCAAATACGTGGAGTGTTCAGCTCTCAGGCAGGTAAATACGGCGAGAGGTTGGCATGTGAATTGCATGCATTAAATACGTGAAGTGTTCAGCTCTCACGCAGGTAAATACCGTGAGAGGTTGGCACATGTATTGCGTGCAGTCAAATACGTGAAGTGTTCAGCTCTCACGCAGGTAAATACCGCGAGAGGTTGGCACGTGTATTGCGTGCATTAAATACGTTGAGTGTTCAGCTCTCACACAGGTAAATACGGCGAGAGGTTGGCATGTGAATTGCGTGCAGTCAAATACGTGGAGTGTTCAGCTCTCAGGCAGGTAAATACGGCGAGAGGTTGGCATGTGAATTGCATGCATCAAATACGTGAAGTGTTCAGCTCTCACGCAGGTAAATACCGCGAGAGGTTGGCACGTTTATTGCGTGCAGTCAAATACGTGGAGTGTTCAGCTCTCAGGCAGGTAAATACGGCGAGAGGTTGGCAAGTGAATTGCGTGCAGTCAAATACGTGGAGTGTTCAGCTCTCAGGCAGGTAAATACGGCGAGAGGTTGGCAAGTGAATTGCATGCAGTCAAATACGTGGAGTGTTCAGCTCTTAGGCAGGTAAATACGGCGAGAGGTTGGCATGTGAATTGCGTGCAGTCAAATACGTGGAGTGTTCAGCTCTCAGGCAGGTAAATACGGCGAGAGGTTGGCATGTGAATTGCATGCAGTCAAATACGTGGAGTGTTCAGCTCTCACGCAGGTAAATACGGCGAGAGGTTGGCATGTGAATTGCATGCAGTCAAATACGTGGAGTGTTCAGCTCTCATGCAGGTAAATAGCATAACAATAAACTCATAAGGAGAATGGTTTGTATTATTCTTTACCTTACCTTTATACATTCTGAGACAGGTATACTGTCTTGATAACAGGCTTAGCAAGATACTGTATAAACTGGATTAGTTTGAAGTGCGCAGTGTGTGTGTGTATTTTTTAATAAATAATTTTAACAGGTGAATATTAACACTCAAAGGCTTAAGAGATGTCAGATTTAGTTTTGAAATTAAAAAGATTTAAATTCTTATGTCATATATTGTTTAGCATAGGTTTTGAAATAATGATGTCACAAGCATGTTGAAACCCAGTGTTGCTTGCAAGAACCTGGTCCCGTGGTCCAATTTAAGGTGACAATTCATGGTCAAAGGTCAAATTGAGTAATTTTCAGTAACATGGAATTTTTATAACTTGCCATTCATGATCAGCATTGTGAGATGGATGTTCACATATGAACAATTTCCTGAAAATATTAGTATATCTTTGTGACAATGGAATAGTTAGCAGGTGAAACCACTGCCACTTTAGTGCACTTTCCCATGTTACATCAGTTTAAATCTGGAGCATGTTTCTTGTGCAGAAAGGGCTAAAGAACGTGTTTGATGAGGCCATATTGGCAGCGCTTGAGCCACCGGAGAAAGAAAAGAAGAGAACATGCCAGCTGCTGTAGTGCCCACACTAGGCATTGCCATGTATCATTGAACTCTAGGGCTGTAACTCGGCTGGCAGTGTTCAATAATTCATCAATAATCATGGAGATGTTATTGCAGATACTTCATCTTTTTAAAGATTTGATATGCCTGTTTTTTGTGAGTCATTTACTTACTTTTCATGACTCTGAGAAACTTTAAAGTAAATGATTTTATGCAGAAAGTAAAAACGAAATAAGTGATGTGTGAAAGTTGCTTTTTATGTCCCCCACTATTGTAGTGGGGGACATATTGTTTTTGCCCTGTCTGTTGGTCTGTCTGTTGGTCTATTGGTCTGTTGGTCTGTCTGTTTGCGCCAACTTTAACATTTTGCAATAACTTTTGCTATATTGAAGATAGCAACTTCATATTTGGCATGCATGTGTATCTCATGAAGCTGCACATTTTGAGTGGTGAAAGGTCAAGGTCATCCTTCAAGGTCAGAGGTCAAATATATGTGGCCAAAATCGCTCATTTTATGAATACTTTTGCAATATTGAAGATAGCAACTTGATATTTGGCATGCATGTGTATCTCATGGAGCTGCACATTTTGAGTGGTGAAAGGTCAAGGTCAAGGTCATCCTTCAAGGTCAGAGGTCAATTATATGTGGCCAAAATCGCTCATTTTATGAATACTTTTGCAATATTGAAGATAGCAACTTGATATTTGGCATGCATGTGCATCTCATGGAGCTGCTCATTTTGAGTGGTGAAAGGTCAAGGTCATCCTTCAAGGTCAGAGGTCAAATATATGTGGCCCAAATCGCTTATTTTATGAATACTTTTGCAATATTGAAGATAGCAACTTGATATTTGGCATGCATGTGTATCTCATGGAGCTGCACATTTTGAGTGGTGAAAGGTCAAGGTCATCCTTCACAAGGTCAAGGTCATCCTACAATGTCAAACATCATATAGGGGGACATTGTGTTTCACAAACACATCTTGTCTTATTGTCAGAAGGGACTATTTTAAAGATTTTTGGTTTCTTTAATAAAATGTCATTGATTTCTTTTTATTGCAAAAAAACTGCAGTTTTTGGAGTTAGTAAAGCAATTTATGAAGTTAACTTGGATGAAAAGCTGCCATTTCTGGGATTTAATCAGTGGGTCTTATTAGAAAAAGCTCATTCTGAAACAACTTGGCCATTCAGACTTGTGTATTAATAGTTGATATCCCTACACAAACAATTAAAGCAATTAAACATATCTCAAAGCATTAGAAACTCTTTATAATGTTGCTAATTATCCCCCGCCAGAGGCGGAGGGATATTGTTTTGGCGTTGTCCGTCCGTCCGGCTGTCCGTCCGACCGGCCGGCACTTTTGTGTCTGGAGCCATATCTTGGAAGTTCTTTGGTGGATTTCATTTAAACTTGTTTACTTTGATATTTATCAATAAGTAGTACTATTTAACTGCTATATATCTTTGTTACAAGCCCTTATGTTTGCTGTTATTAGCTCACATGAGCACATAATGCTGATTGGTAGCTTTAAGGATACTGTGTTGTTTATTGTCAGTCAGTCTATGCGGTAGTGCATCTGTTAATCTGTTTCTTTTAATTAACGGCTGGGCAGATTTTAATTAATCTTAACCAGGAATTATTATTGGGGTGAACGTCTATTAAAGTTGTTAAAATTATTTGTGATAAAATTAACTTAAAAATGCTTTTGTCAAAAGTGGATCTTCCCTAGTGGTTATGGTTACTTGCTTTATTAAATATGTTAACAGTAGAAACTGTAATCTGTCTTGTCTCTTTCTCAAATCATTTTAAGTCTGTGTCATTTAGTATTAAAAGACAGATAAATATTACACTAATTTCACATTTTTTTTTAAATCTACACATAACATGTATAACATGAATTATTTGAATGTTGTTTCTTTTTTACTTGGTTTATTTCCTATTTTGAATACCAACTGTCAAAGTAGTATTGTAATAGTGATCACGATTACTTCCTGAAAGGGTTTTGTACTATAGCATGCAATCTGAATACTGTCTGTGATGCCAATGGTTTCTTGGCTTTCTTTGCTTTGTCCTCATGATTATTAATCTTAATTTGATTGTCCTTGAAATATGCTAACATTATGACAAAACTTGTTTTTTGATCGACGTCCTTACTGGTTTATTTCTTTGATTCACTCTATGTGAACATCGGACTTTTCTAGGTTTTTAAATAAAAAATAATAAAGATACATCTGTTTATTAAATTTGCTTCAAGCAGAATCAACTGAATAGTAAAGGTTAATATTTGCTTCAATGTTACACCTAGAAAAGACCAATTACACGAGCGCTATATCTTGTTTCTTCAGTGCATGTGACTGATGTTTGTATTTGCAGAAAGGACTCAAGAATGTGTTTGATGAGGCCATTCTGGCTGCCCTGGAGCCGCCAGAGCCCCAGAAGAAGAGGAAGTGCACGCTCCTTTAACTGCTTCAACTCTCATAGACTCACTCTTGTACACCTCTATGTCTAGAGGCCTTGGCAATCTAACAGCTGGCCACTCTTGGAAATCATTGCATACAAAGACAAAAAATCTTGTGTGGGCGAATTAGGCATTATAAACAATATTGTTAGAACAAGACAAATTAGTGTTTAAGTAAAAAAGAAGTTAGCCAAATTGACCTGAAGAGTTGTTAGTTTGATTTGTTTGGCCACTTTCTACTGTGAATGCACTATTCTATGACTTCTGTCATTTTGTTTGCCACATGTTAATAATTTTGTTTGTTTTTTAAACCATCATCGTTTTTATAATACAGTAAAATTTTAAATTATTAAATAATTAAAATGTATTTGGAATTTAATAGGTTAACATTTGTTGTTTATTTGTTTAAAACTTTTCATTCAGCTTAGGTTATAGATGCTCATTGAATAAGAAAACACACAAGACAGAACATGGTATCGCATAGTCAAGCATGCACGAGTCGCTCTGTGTCATAAGTCGTATGCATTTTCTTTGTATCTATGCTTAAAGTAGTAATATGGAGGATAATATGTCTTTGCTTTTTTTTTACATATGTGACATCCTTAGAGTGAGCCAGTTTTCAATGTTAAAGGAATGTGGTATCTTAAATATTTAAAAATACAGAAATGGAAAGCATTATTTGTTAAATTTGAATCTTAATCGAAAAATTATAAAATAAAAACATTTGAGGATTGGTATGTGTATGTTCAGTACCAAAATTACTTTTAACACTTACATGTTCATTATATAATGCAGTTTATTTCTATGTAAAAATGAGTGTATATATGTTAGTCATATAACTGACATGATATTTTCTGATTGCATCTCATCCTTCTCTTGTATTATCTGTGTCCACTTTCAACGTTGCATTTCTATACATACTACTTCTTAAATGTCCTTTCTTCATAAGGGGTCACAAGAGGTGTTGGCACATTGATTATGCATGATGTATATAGTATGTACCACAATCTTAATGATAGCCTAGTTTAAAAATACTCTTGTTAGTTAATGAAAGCATTTTGATTTATTTGGAATAACAAATAGTAAAATGATCAGTTGTTTGTTGAAGCCAATTTTAAGTTTCAATACATTGTTGTTTATTTGGAACTGAGACTGTACTTTTACTTTGTTTATCATAGCAACGTTTGTCCAACTTGTCACATAGCAGCTACCTGCCTGGATTTGTATGCCAGAAAATGTTTGTAATCCATTAAAGAGGTAGAGATTGTACATCACTGGATCGAACAATTGTTTCATTTTCGTGTCATTTTGGATTCAATTGTTATATTGTGGTTTGACCTTTCACCAGTTCATTTCTCTGAAGATATTTCATGAACGTTTGTTGTACACAGGAATGGAAGATTGTATGAAGTAAGTGCTTATTATGAACAGTAGGCCCCCTCAGTCATATTCCACAAGCTATTATTACTGATATTTAAACCCTGCATGTGTTTGAAGATTTAGTTAGACGGTAGTGCTTTAAGATGTATGTATGTGTATGCAAAACAGTTGTGCATTATTTAAGTCTGCCGTTGGACTAATGTTTATTATGCGATATAACCTGAGGTGTAGCGTATAATGTTTAACTTTAAAATATATGTTGCTGTTTATTCTCTTTTTCTTTAGGAATAATGTTTTTATGTAAAAAAAACTGTGTGAAGAATTTTTCATTGGTTATAACGTGTATGTTCATGTAGTAAGACTTTATATTCGAAGTGATAGATTTATAAAGAGCTGCCTTTCAAGGTAATTATGTTCCTGTTTTTAGTTGATAGTATTTATTAGTAATGATTTTCACCATCATCATACAATCCAAATAAAATAACAGTTCTTTAAGCATATTTCTGAGTTACTTCCCTTGTATTTATTTTTCGTAGATTGATAGTAAGTTATACAGTCCCTATCAATGGAAGTTATTTCTCTAAGCAAGTTAAGCTGATTGAACAAAAAAAGAGATTTTTCATGCCACATTTTTACTGCATTTGGATTCTTATTCTGGGAAACCAGTTTTTATGACTAGCAGACAACTGTATTTTGTGTTATTTCATGGCAACCCTTTTTGGTATACATGTATCTTTATTTGTTCATACACCCATTCATGCTTCTAAATATTATTCTGTACATTTTCTTAACAATAAATAATCATAACATATACTTGAAACGTGTTGTTTGGCGTATATAGTGTCCATTTTAATTTTTAGCAGAATATTATGAATATACGAAAGTTTATCTTGATTTTCTCAATGATTTAGCAGACTCACTATTGTTGTACGCCATTTGAAAAAAACAACAACAACAGCAGTATTATAAAAAAGCGGCTGGGCTTCCTGAACTTTGTCCAGCATGGATGGGTTTTCATAATAAGTTAACCTGTGATATGTGATCATTATGAAGAACAGAGTGTCGCGCACAAGAGCTAGGCACATGTTCAAGTTCACAATTCAAGAACAAGGGTCGAATTTAGGAAAAGTGTACTTGACTTGAAGAAAATACTGTATAGTTTCAAGTAACTTGGTATAGTTGATCATAATTGAGAGATGGTGTGTTGCTTAAAAGAACTACGCCCTTATGTCCATGTTGAAATTAAAGGTTAAATAGGAAATTAGTACTGTGCCTGGTTCATGGCTTTGTCCAACATGGGTGGGTTTTTAAATAACTTGCGATAAGTGATCATCATGGTGGAGACGTGCGAGCAAGAACTAGGGCCAAGGTCAAAGTCACAAGTCCAGGTCAGAGGTAAAATTAAGGTTTATAATTGACACAAATGAAGAACATGAAATGATTTTGAAATTTGCATTCCGTTAACTTTACAGAAATTACAAGCACCATGAGTAGGCTGGCGCACAATAGAATCAAGTCGCTAGGGTGAACGTCAAAGTTACAATTTCAGGTCAGAGGTGAAATAAGATTTATCATTTTAGGCAACCTGAAATCTTTAACTGAAAAAACAAAACAATATTGTAGTCATGTGGCACATGTCTTCTTGTTATAGAATGAATTAAAATAATATATGATCTATAGGATTTTGAAAATTCAATATGATTTTTATCATGCTCAATAGATAAAACAAACAGTGGGTTTATGTTTGGTTATTAATCTCTAGTCACAATGAGGAAGGGGCATAATAAGAATGCACTTCGTTCGTTCTTTTGTTCGTCCGTAACATTTGAGTGTCCATCCGTTACCCTTTGACCGCTTTTTAATGAATATTGCCTCACATGTGTTGGTTTTAAAGTCATTGAGTCGTTGTGCCAAAGGAATGAGTCATTCACGCCGGCTTAAGGTAAAACATCTAAACCCCATTTTTGCGCCCGCTTCATATCTTGTATACCCTTTGAGTAATTTTAATGAAACGTGACTATATTAACGGTATGCAGAATTAACAAGTTAATCAGACCGGCATCGATAACACATGGGAGATTTAACTCGGAGCATCCTTTATGTCTCAGATAAGCACAGTTTGCGTTTCTAATCGTCTACCGTTCTCCGTGCGTCAACATTTACCCCGTTTACACTAATTATCATTAATTGCCAATTTTCGTACAACTTGTTTAGAACCTTTGTCCCACTAGAGAATCCGAGTTTGAAACTGGGGTCCGTTAGGCCATTAGATTAAAGTAAAGAAAAAGCTTGTGCACACTCTTGAAATCGCACTTTTGCCCATTCATCATGAAACTTGCTCAGATTCAATATATTAATTGATATTGCAGCTGAGTTCGAAAATGATTCCGATCAGTTTAAAAACATGGCAACCGGAGATCAGCTCAATTTTTCTAATTTGGCCGTTGTTTAATCTTGTTAACAATACAAAAGCCACAATTTTGGTCCAATCATCATGGCACTTCTCACAACATTTGTTTCTTATAATTACTCAGACGAGTTTGGAAATGTTTCGATCCGTTAGAAACTATCAGGGGCGGTGGAATGTTCCTTTATGGTTCAGTCGCACTTTAGTCCAAACATTATGAAACTTGCTCTGAATGTTTGCTCTATTAATATTTTGGACAAGTTTAAAAATGATGACGGTCAATTGTGAAAACCTTGGCCGCCTGGTTAAGGGGCATTTTTTATTTTACGATTGTAGTCAAACATTGTAGACACTTTAGAAGTCACATGTTTCGCCAAATCATCATGAAACTTGCTCAGATAATTGTTTCTAATGATGCATGTGCCGAGTTTGGGAAAGGTTGCATTGCGTTGAAAAACATGATCCTCAGACCGGGGGGATTTTTCGTGAGCTATCATAACTGATTTAACCCATTTATGCCTAGCGTCTAGAAAAAGGCCTTGGCAAACAGCGTAGACCTAGATGAGACGCCGCAAGATGCGGCGTCTCATCAGGGTCTGCGCTGTTTGCTTAAAGGAATTTCTGACAGAAATATTCTCTATAGAAATAAATATACTAGACATTCCTAATTTTGGAAATAAATTCATCCAATTTAGAAGGATGGGAGAGTCCACTAGGCATAAATGAGTTAACTCCTTACATTAACAATGCTTAATTAGTAGGCGCACTACGAGGGACCCTTACAGACAAATGGCTTCGGAGAACGTTTTCATGTCGCCGTATATGCCGACCTCCGGGAACTTATTAAGATGATTATATATGCTCGTTGTTAATACAAAGCAGGTGTTAACTCACGAATACGGTATACAACTATCGAAGCTGCACTTTGGTGTTAATACGATGTTACCTAATCAGGGCACTTGAGTGTCAACTCTGAAACATAATTTGATACTGACCACTACAATGCGTTTGATATTTGGTCTTAGCAATCATAGAACTGGGCTGCAGCGGTACAACATCTTGATCCTCCTTGTATAGAACAAAACGGTTAAAAAAAGAAATAGAAAAATCCAGCGCCTGGTCTATTTGAGCAAGAATAAAAAAGTGATGACAATGGTCAGCAAATGAGGGCTTGGTCAGCTTGTCCAAGAAAAGCGAAGTGATGAAAAGGGACAGCAAAATCCTGAACTTGTTAAGCTTGAGCGAGAATTGGAAAGTGAGTGAAAACGATTCGTAAAAAGAATACCTGGTAGATCTTAAAAAAATATTTAAAAATATTATTACAGGTGATGAAAACACTTTTACAGCAGTTTGTCAGTATTGTGTGCGCAGGCCACATGACAGTAAGTTATACAAAATATAGATTTCCATTTCCAGCGGTTTGGGTTGTTTTGTTTTCCATGGAAGAGTAACCAATCGCCGTATGCCCAAGGTGGAGCTAAATATATTCTCGCAAAGTCCGTCTTACTAGTTGTTGTGTCATGCGTAATTATATAAGCATAGCCGCAAGCCGACTAAACTTTACAAACATATTAATTAATAATTAAACAGGTCTACCAAATAATTTTGGTACTGCTTTTTCGGACGGTAGTCTGTTTAGTAAACACATATCCATTATGCATTGTTGGTCTTTGCCATACATTACTCGAAAAGCATAAATGGTAGAGGGATCAAACTTTATATAAATGATTAATGGACTGACATACAAACACATTTTTTCAAATATCAGACGCTATAACAAGAACAAAGGCTTCCAAAATTCAGTAACCCCGTACGTTGTTCTGCAGCGTAGATGCCACCTTTTGGTACTGAAGAAGCGCCGTGCCTCCAAGCAATGCGAGAGCGCCACGGAGTACGCCCAGCATCTCGCCCAGCGACTCAAGGAACCAAGGGGAAGAGCCATAGCCCGACCAATAGTTGCTCACCATCCACCTAAAAGTCCGAGTCTTAATCAACTGTTTTGTGTAAAAGGGTAGAGGAATTTTCAAAACGCATTTTGATATATTACACACATGTTATTAAACATTTTTTATTTACTTTTTGCACGGATGATGAAACATGTTTTACAGCTTTTCATTGTTCCCAAAGACAATATCAATATTTATTACCGGCATTTTATTTTTCCCAGCCCTTCAAAGAGCGTCTTTTCAAGCAATAAATTTAAAATTAACAAACAAGCATTATCTGAAATTTATATTGAGCTGCCAATAAATGATTTAAAGGTCGCTAAGAAGCAGATCAAAGATAAGGTCTTTGTTAAACGGATCCGCATTTAAAACATTCAATATTTTGAAATTTTTATTTAAGGAATCATTGAAATTCTCTAGTTTATGATTATTTTGACGTTCATTGCTTATGCCTTCAACAAGCTTCTTTGTACATCGTTATTTGAAAGATTGACTATTACTTTATTCACGAGTAGCAATTGCGGATACCATAATGAAACCATTGTGCCAGTTTATTACCTTTTTTTCGTGTTTCTATGTGTAGGTCTCCTATAAATGTTACCGGTGTTACGTTATTTCCAATAGTAATACGTCCATACGATGCATAATAAATATACGAAGTTATATTGGGAGACATTTTTGTTCTCCAGTACTGAATTAAGGTATTTATTTTGAAAAGAATAGATATGCTGATAAAATAGCCACCCGATAGATTTTATAACAATTCATTGACGCTGAATAAGAAATAAAAGTTAAACCTAATTGATGTTTGTGTAAACTTTGCATGCGCCGACGCCTCCACCAGTACCCACTTACACAATAAAATCATCCAGGAGAGATTACAGGCAATTTTGAAACAATCAACACTGGGTGGAGAATAACTGGCTTTTGCAATAAATAAAGACAGAAAGACAAACTGTTAACTCAGACTTATACAACGGTGCATCGTCTTAGACTGTTTACTTAGACTTATACAACGGTGCATCGTCTTAGACTGTTTACTTAGACTTATACAACGGTGCATCGTCTTAGACTGTTTACTCAGACATATACAACGGTGCATCGTCTTAGACTGTTTACTTAGACTTATACAACGGTGCATCGTCTTAGACTGTTTACTCAGACTTATACAACGGTACATCGTCTTAGACTGTTTACTCAGACATATACAACGGTACATCGTCTTAGACTGTTTACTCAGACTTATACAACGGTGCATCGTCTTTGACTGTTTACTCAGACTTATACAACGGTGCATCGTCTTAGACTGTTTACTCAGACTTATACAACGGTACATCGTCTTAGACTGTTTACTCAGACTTATACAACGGTACATCGTCTGAGAATGTTTATTCAGAATTATACAACGGTACGGTGTCTTCATACTCAAAAAAACATACTAGTTTTTGTAAAGTAAATAAATGCTGAGATCTTTTCTCAAAGCGATTTATTAGCACTTAAACAAATAAAGCGATAACGAACATGCTTACGCTGCATTTATTTTACACGGCTACAAATAAAAGTCTTTCATTTCCACCAGCCCGACCATAATTTTTGGTGCCGACCCAAAAACATTTCTGATATATTCCAGGTTTAGTTTTCGATTTTTTTATACATTCGAAAATTAATTACAACAATCGCAAAATTAACTTTTTCATATCAAGAAATATATTCTGCCAGAAGATTTATAAGATTAATGTCTGTCAGAACATCATAACTACTGTCAGAACATCATAACTACTGTCAGAACATCATAACTACTGTCAGAACATCATAACTACTGTCAGAACATCATAACTATAATAACAATTGACTAGTATTGCACAGTAAAATAATACACACAGTTCAATAAAATTTAATATTGCATTTGCATAAATAATATAGTTTCACATACATATATAGTATTCCTGATTAACACATTTGAATGTGACAGTCTTTTGCAGGTGAGAAAATACCTAACTATGTACTTTGTTTTGTTTTTTTGTTAGGGGGGGGGGGGGAGAGGTATTTGTTACTTGTTGAACAGTTGAATGTCAATAACCGTTCAATATAAAATTAAACATGATTTTTACCAAATATTTTATACACGGCTTTTCGTACATTTTCTTTATGTGGAAAGCACCTTCATAAAATATAAGCATATCTTTATATTAGACCATTAATTATACACTGACTTCTTAAGGCCCTTCCCCCATACCAGCTATGGAACAAATGTGGGTCCTCTATTAGACCATTAATTGTACACTGACTTCTTAAGGCCCTTCCCCCATACCAGCTATGGAACAAATGTGGGTCCTCTATTAGACCATTAATTGTACACTGACTTCTTAAGGCCCTTCCCCCATACCAGCGATGGAACAAATGTGGGTCCTCTATTAGACCATTAATTGTACACTGACTTCTTAAGGCCCTTCCCCCATACCAGCTATGGAACAAATGTGGGTCCTCTATTAGACCATTAATTGTACACTGACTTCTTAAGGCCCTTCCCCCATACCAGCTATGGAACAAATGTGGGTCCTCTATTAGACCATTAATTGTACACTGACTTCTTAAGGCCCTTCCCCCATACCAGCTATGGAACAAATGTGGGTCCTCTATTAGACCATTAATTGTACACTGACTTCTTAAGGCCCTTCCCCCATACCAGCTGTGGAACAAATGTGGGTCCTCTATTAGACCATTAATTGTACACTGACTTCTTAAGGCCCTTTCCCCATACCAGCTGTGGAACAAATTTGGGTCCTCTCTGTGTTCGGCCCTGATCTATGTCATGTTTGCTAAAGAAGAGGGTGTATAGAAAAGCAAATAGTCAGACAGTATATTTATTGTTGAAATTCACATAATTAAATTTTAATTTCGCTATGACCATAGCTGAAATAATGATGCGTTAATTTGTTTGTACCAACCGCACTTTTTAGAGCAATATTTACACGTGCACATTGTTTTATATAATTATATATTAATTTATTAAACTTCGAGTTTTGCAGATTTTCATTAACTTATAGTTCCATAATTTAGAAAGTGTGCGTTATAAGGCTTAAGTTTGCCTTAATGTATACACCAAAATGTCACATGTAATATCATTTTTTAACATATGTGTACTCACACTAAATACATTTATAGACGTAAAGGCATTTACAGCAAAACACTTACATTTATAATATTTTATCAAAACTTAATAAAACGATATTGTCAAAATTTCGGATAACAATATTCAAGTTTTGTTTAAAGCATTCAACAATTAATCTTAATCGAACAAGTACAACCCTGGACTGTCAGTATTAGTTATGTCATCTAATTGCTGTGATGACAGATTTCCACAGTTATCTCACAAAGACCCCATGCTATAAGCTGAATGCCAACGGAATGTTCATCAATTCCATTAAAGTGCTAGTGTACTACAAGGGCGTGAGGGTCCATATAATCACTCGTACAGGAACCGTCCAGGGATCAGGAACTGTTCAGAGATCAGGAACCATCCTGGTATAAGGAACGGTTCGTCAAGAGATCAAGAACCGTCCAATGATAAGGAACCGTCCAGGGATATGGGACCATCCAGGGATAAGGAACCGTCCAGGGATAAGGAAACGTCCAGGGATAAGGAACCATCCAGAGATCAGGAACCGTCCAATGATAAGGAACCGTCCAGTGATAAGGAACCATACAGGGATAAGAAACCGTCCAGGGATAAGGAAACGTCCAGGGATAAGGAACCATCCAGAGATCAGGAACCGTCCAATGATAAGGAAACGTCCAGGGATAAGGAACCATACAGCGATAAGGAACCGTCCAATGATAAGGAACCGTCCAGGGATAAGGAACCGTCAAGGGATAAAACCGTCCAAGGATAATGAACCACACAGGGATAAGGAACCGTCCAATGACAAGGAACCGTCCAGGGATAAGGAACCATCCAGAGATCAGGAACCGTCCAAGAATAAGGAACCATCCAAGGATAAGGAACCATCCAGGGATGAGGAACCGTCCAATGATAAGGAACCGTCCAGGGATAAGGAAACGTCCAGGGATAAGGAACCATCCACAGATCAGGAACCGATCAAGGATAAGGAACCGTCCAAGGATATGGAGCCGTTCATGGATAAGGAAACGTCCAATGATAAGAAAACGTCCAATGATAAGGAACCGTCCGCTGATAAGGAACCGTCCAATGATAAGGAACCGTCCAGGGATAAGGAACCATCCAGAGATCAGGAACCGTCCAAGGATAAGGAACCGTCCAAGGATAAGGAACCGTCAAGGGATAAGAAACCGTCCAAGAATGAGGAACCGTCCATTGATAAGAAGCCGCCCAGGGATAAGTAATCATGCAAAGATCAGGAACCGTCCAACGATCAGGAATCGTCTAGGGATAAGGAAACAACCAGGGTTGAGGAACCTCCCAGGGATAAGGAATCGTGCAGAGATCAGCAACCGTCTAGGGTTATAAGGAAGAATACTAATACATGTCCCCCTAAAAAAGATTGATTGGACTGCCCAAGAGTGTCAACAGTCTGGGCTAATACTGCACAGGAAGCAAGCTACAAATGCCATTTAAATCATTGACAGAAAATTACAAGGTCACCAAATGCAGCAATGTTGTTATGCTTTTTGACAATGGTAATGACAATTTAAGGGAAGGCTGACCAAGCATTGAGGGACGCCGAGTCACGTATCAGACACAGTGCACCGATCAGACAGCCACAGGGAGAAGACTTGAATTTGTGTGCGTCAATCACTTACAGTAGGGCAAAGCAGATACATGTACACAAGCGCACAACCATTGTACAGAGTGAGGTAAGAAAAGCAGAGAAAAGGCCTGATAAGCCAGAGCTGCAGCACTTTGGAAGAAAGGCAGGTGGCTCAACTTGGAAGGAGTTCCACGAAGAAAACTGTCTTTTAACGATATTTGGAAGATAGAAGGCAAAATACCAAGACCTGAGCTGAAGTCTTTCCACGACGGTCATTCCAGGTCCTGCAAACCTAAAAAAATGGATAATGTCTGAAAACCCATTCTGCAAGTTATGTGGAAGACAAGCAAACCTAGAGCCTTTCACGGCTTATATTAAACACCCTTTACCTAACACGACACAGCCATTATGCCGGTGATGAAGAACAAGAAGATTTTATTTCAAAATAATTAGGCCATAGGCCCATGAGAACATACAGATATGTATATAAACAGTAATAGCAAGTCACGTGACACAATGAAAATGAAAAAAGTTGTGTTGAAATAAATCAAGTACCGATACATTTAAAGGAATGAATTGTGCTAAATAATTAAATATAACAAAGATGCCGATTAATAAAACGAGCAGAGGCAAAAAAGGGGGGGGGGGGGTATCGGACATTTTTGTCTTGTAGGTTCTATGTCTCTGTTTGTTTAATTTATGTCAACACAAAATATATACAACGGTTATACACAAATAACACGTGATTTATTATACTTCACAATGATTTGCTTCTCGTATATATTCGAATCTTTATACATTTATTATCTATAATCGTAAATTTCAAACGACAAAATTATGTTGATAATTTAATGATTACTTACAAAGTTGCCCAAAAAGATACGCAACATGCATGAACACATTTCGTTATTCTATTTTTTTTAAAGAGACGTGATTTGTCAATAAACACATGTGTTACAAAAGTACACATATACTAATATTTCAGTATTTGTGTTAAATATTTGTCAATAAATTACTTGTAGAGACTTGGTAAACGAGAAATCATATCATTATATTATTCAATACACATGAACGAATGATACTACAATATTGTGCGTTGCACTATCAACAGAGAAATAGGGTGCATTTTACAAATTATGTATCATTTACAGATTTTCTGATTTTAAAACATTTAAATATAAACATGCTTAGACGCCGAAGTACAATTTCGTTTTTGCTTTCAATAGCTGCTTTAATTTAAACATACTAGGTCTACACCAAAAATATTTTTTGATGTATTGCTTGCGTAAATCATGATATAATGAACATTCTAAAATAAAGTGAAACTCGTCTTCAAGCATATCACAAACAGTACATTTTCTATCTTCTAATGGGATACTTATTGGCGTATGCCACCTTCCAGACTCAACTTTTAGATTATGAGAAGAAACAATTAATCTAGTGAAAGCAATCCTGAATTTTTGAACATTTATACACTTAAGAAACGTTTGAAAATCAAAGTCGACTGCCTCCCGAAAAAACGTTGCTCGGGTCGAGTTATCCAGACGATGGTGCCATAACTGGATATAACTATCACGAAGACGTTGCTTAAAAATATTCATAAAAACATCAATATCACCGACTCCTTGGGAAAGCCATACTTCGTAGAAGCCCATTGAGGTCAGTAAATCTCGGACTAAAGTAACCCAAGATGCTTTATCAGGGTATATACTCAGTATCTGCATCAGCTTTTAACATATTATATACTATTCGAGTGTATTTGTTGTAATTGCTTATTAACAATTTTAACCAATATCTAACAATTCTAATATATCTTTGATTTGCTGAACAAAATCTACCTAAAATGCCATATACAAAATTGTTTTGTGTGGAACGTTTAACTCTTAAAATTCTTTTACAATATAGAGTATGTGCGCTAGCAACCCCACCCCGGGAAAAATGCTTGCTACGGAAACGACAACGAGGGAACAAACGACAAACGGCGCCGGGAGCGAAGCAGACCAGGCAACTGGACTTATGAAGGATGGGGAGATCAACACGAGAATCAGCAAAGCCAATCAAGCCTTCGCGATGCTGAAGACCATCTGGAGGACCACAAGTCTTAGCATGCACACCAAGCTCCGCATCTTCAAGAGAAACGTGCTGAGTGTCCTTCTATATGGGTCTGAGTGCTGGAAGACCACTGCTACCATCGAGCGCAAACTGGAAGTCTTCCAGAACAAGTGCCTGCGCCGGATCATGAAAGTCTTCTGGCCAAACATGATCACGAACATGGAACTGCGTGAAAGAGCTGGCGCAAACAGCATCGCTGAAACCATCGCTTTGAGGAGCTGGAGATGGCTAGGCCACGTCTGCAGAATGCCACCCGACTCGCTACCCAGGGTGGCACTGAGATGGACTCCACAGGGGAAAAGAAACCGTGGACGACCGAAAGAGACGTGGCGCCGAACCGTGGAGCGAGAACTCAAGAACAGAGGCCTCACTCTGCAGACAGCACTCGCAACAACAGCTGACAGGCCAAAGTGGCGCTCCCTTGCCGTCGCCTCAAGCACCAGACGGCGCAGAGAGGATTGATGATGATAGAGTATGTGATCTCTCAATATTAACAGCATTATAAAAAAAACTTCACATGAATAGGTATAACAAGTTTATCAAACAACTCTTATCTATGAAGTATAGACAAATCAGTGAAATTCAATAAATAACTGTCTACGGTAATTTGAAAATTGCTTGGTGATGGTAGAAGCATTTTTACAATGTATCGTGCACAGACTAGTTTGAACTACATGTATTTGGTTAATTTCCATTATAAAACTACGCATTTACAGCCATCGCGATTGTGTATATTGTAAAAGCAATCATAGGTTAAGCTCATAATCCGGTTATTTTACAAATAAGGCAGAGTGAATAAGTGTAATTCACAAAGAACACTGTCCCATATTCATAAAAGGTGGAAATTAGAGGTCACAGCTTTTCCAACGATGTCCATGCATTGTCTGATTAATTTGTCCATTTTCATTGATAACACAGTGTGTGTCCAAAGTGAGTTTCGTTTATCCTAATGGCATTATCTTATTTAGAACGTTTCTATTAACAAGGTCAAGTGATCATTTGTCAATGTAACCAGGACTTTTAAATAGCTACATCTTCAGTTTATATTATTATCACAATCCATAGTCCAGAAGTTCTTCAAGCGATGTGGCTGAGAAATGATAACCACAAACACGTTCAACTCGTTTCATGTAAATCAGATGTATACGTTTTAAATATAGAGGAGACATCATTCTGGACAAGCCTCCCGCCCACCGCAGTTGTTTCGTTTTGTTTTAAACAGGCGTATAAAAGGAGGAGGTTATACAAAGAAACAAGCAAGTGCCATTTAAAGCAATTTAATGCATTATATAGATAATGGCTTACAATATATAGAGCCAAACACGCACACCATCTTGCACATTAGTTTTAGTTATACGATATCATGTCTATAAGCTGCATACATATTTGTAAACATACATGCTTTTTATTGTTTAATGCGAGTTTTATAAAGCTGTTGCGATTTGTAGTATGGTACTTTATTTACTGACCGCCAAAATTATAGCCCTTATCAATGCCATAATTTCACGTCAAAGAAAAGTGTAATATAGCAAAATACGTGACGATCGAGTGGTTTGGTTGGTTGAAATGGTTGTTTTAAATCATTTCCCTTGACCTCGCATGAGTATTTAAAGTTTTATTCAAATCGAGCGCGAAAAGTTCTACTTGAGACAACGTACACAATCTGTACACCGTTCTTTATCAGGGTAAAGGCCCAGTCTCACTATGATGCCGGCGGAGCCCCTTTGCGTGATCCGGGATCTTCCGGGATGAACCGGTACTCTACCGGGATAAACCGGGGCTCCATCGGGGACGACCGGGATGAACCGGGGAAAACCGGGGCTCCACCGGGAAAGTATTAAAATCTTTAATACCACCGGGATGACCGGGAGTCACCGGGAAGGACCGGCAACGACCGGAACGTCACCGTGAACAACCGGGACGGCACCGGGAACAACCGGGACGGCACCTTAGCTCCACCGGGGCCCATACAGATCCCGGAAGCGCGGCGGCAACGCTCCGGTGAATGCCGTTAGAGTCCTGGTATAGCTACGGTTTATAAGAAAACAGGAGCTCTGCCGGAACGCCACCGGCATTCACATGGGCTCCGCCGGGGCATTACCGGCGACGACCGGGGTAAAACCGGGGCGTTTCCGTAGCTCTGCCGGGGTCTGATGCCGGTATAGACAAGGTGAGTGCCGGCGGTGTTACGGTATACCGGGGCTCTGCCGGCTTTCACCGGGGCCCAACCGAGGCATTACCGGCGACAACCGGGGCTATGCCGGGACGCTGCAGGCTTTCACCGGGGCACTACCGACGACAACCGGGGCTCTACCGGCGCTTCTACGGGATAAACCGTTGCCAGTCCGGGTTGACTGGGACTCTGCCGGGCTGTTGACCGGCTTCAACCGGGGCGGCACCGTGAAAAAGTGTGACTGCGTTAAAAAAAATCTACGAATTATCCCGGTCTTTGCCGGTCGACCGGGGTTAGCAAACTGGTATGGACCGGGGCAACCGGCAAACGTGAGACTTTGGCTTAAGTGGATTTTCTTTTGTATACACATTACAAAGGAAGTATAAGTGTTTTCCTGATCTGTTAATTATGTAATAGAAAGATATTTAAGGCTATTGAAAGTGATTTATTTGACGCCAACAATAACAGTTTTTCTCGGCCATGTTGTTGTTGTTGTATATCTTCACCGCCTATGTAGACGAGCCTCTACCAGATCTGTAGAGTTGAACAAAAGGTTATCGTTTCCACAACCAGTATCGTGTTGTCCTCCACTGTCTATGTACACTGTAGTATATACACAACTATTGTCTTGTCGTACAGTCTCTGAGCTTCTGCACTCAGCCGCTAGGGTCAATCCGTATAAATTCGGACAAAGGCTGTGTTTTATACCTATATTATGATGTATTTTGTGCAAGGTATATCAAGCAGTAAACAGCTCTCTGTGTTTGTGTTTCGGGCTCTTTGAGCGCTTGTGTCGGGGCTGCTTAGTGGATGACATAATTTGTGCAACGCTACCATCTCTTATAGCTCAGAATGCTGAGCGGCAATACATGTGTTTTATGATACTATTGTAATGCTCCGTAATGTGTTATATTGTGTTGACTGGGCCGCAATCCTATTTAAACATGCCTCAAGTGGGGTTTGCAGCGTTTACCTAAGCTTGAAGAGGCCTAATGTATACCATGCCTGGTTGCTGGTTCCCATACTTGTAAACGTAAACCAATTCAACAGCGTAACAACGTCAACAATGTACGACCATAAAAGTTCTTGCGTGTGGCATAATGTCATTCAAGATGAATCCAACGAAAAACATTATTTGTTCTAGATAACTTATTTGAAGTGCGTTCGCATTTACCGTTGAAGTAGAAATATGTTAGTTTTGATATGACTCGGATATGTAAATAATGATTGTTAAGAAACTTGTTTTATTGTTGGAGCTCGGCTGTATTGTTTTCGTTCTGGGAAAACTATGCTTAATGCATGTGCTTAAAGTGACGTCCAGATTAGCCTGTACAATCCGCACAGGCTAATCGGAAACGACACTCTCCGCAGAAACTGGATGTTAGCTAAGAAAAGACTTCATGTCAACCAAAAAACAATAAAAGCGGAAATTTCGCCCCTGATTACCCTGTGCTGGCTGCACATTTTTTTCCGGGCTGACACTTCGCGCACGTGCATTAAGTAACATTTTCCCAGAACGCGTCTCGTATTAATACTAACTACATCAACACAGGAACATGTACTTTGTAAGAACTTCTTCAAAGATTTGAAAAATGAGAAATTAAAAAATCATAGGCTAAAAAGAAGGCATTTACCGTATTCAAATACATGTATGCGAATTAACAATTTAAACTTAGAAAAAATGTAAACTACTGTGTCGTCTGTCGTGTTTATTGTAATTCAAAGAGATAAAATATTTCCTGGTAATGCTTTTCATCGATACTTAAACAACTGTTCTACTAACATATCTTTAAAGTACTCTACGTGCGAAAGCTTGAATGGAACAGCTATAGAGCATTTGATATAGCTCCCAAGGTTGCGAGTTCGAATCCCAATTAAGCATAAAGGACAAAAAAGCAATGATATTATAATTACTTTTGATTATTCTTAATAGTATACTTATGTTAGTACCTACATGCCATGTTTTTATAACTACAAACAGATGTGAACAAGTGCTTTTAAATTTAAAATCGCTGTCGGAGTCAAAGAGCTTCCTAAAAGGCAAGCCCTGTTACCTAACGAATATCGATAAAAACTTTGCCCATGCATGTATATTTTATGGCTATATTTAAAGCATTCTACATGAGATTCTTTTTAGGTAGGCTGTCCGTTTAGTGCAGTGGGACCCGGATGTATACCCGTGCACGGAGTCACGTAAGTTTGGTTGAAGGTCAAAATACCGGACAGGGAGAGTTACCGCCGAGTACTTCGACTTCTCCCACAACACAAGACTACGTCAACATTGAAAATCTTTCAGTAACAACTAAATAGCCTAAGATTTAGCAATATTTAAAAATTCGTCCCGGCATTCGTTTGTCTGGTATGTTAATTTGTTATAAGTATCGCGTCACACTCCGGGTCAACATATCATAAAGTCCCAGACGTGGAAGGACCTCATAAACTTTGATTAACGCACGCAGTTATATGTAATAAAGCGTTGTTGGCTGTTATTGCCATTTCTACTTCAAATAACTTTAGGTATGTCATTTTAATGTGCGCGCGTTATCATGGTTACGTTGGGTGAGAATCCATGGTCCGCCTGGCATCCGTTTTGTTATTTTTGTTTTATAAAGAAACGATGTTTTATGCTGAGTACCTTTAATATTTTCAATCGAAATCATGTCGAAACAAATCTGATTATTTTATATTCAACGCACTTCTCATGTGTCGGGGGATTAAAACATGATTAGTCAAAGTCTTTTCACCTGTTTGATAGCTGTTATATATTTTCTATGCGTTATTTTTGCTAATCCATTTGCCTTTTGCCGTACAAGTCCGTGCGCAGCGAGCTGGAACGAGACTATCGACCAATGGCCCGATAGTAACTACCCGTGTGTAACAGCGCGTCTTATTGGATGGGTTACCTTATAAAAACGTTGTGAAATCACATATTTCAGTGTATATATATTGGATGTGAATATTACTTGGATAAATCTGGTTAGTTTTTTTAAACTTTATTTCCGTATGAGTAGTTGTATTTTATTATAATTGCATAAACGTTGCCAAATCACATATTGAAGCATATATATATATATATATTGGATGTGAATATTTATTGGATAAACATGTATAAACACTGAACAACGTTGAACCATCACATATCGTAGTGTATAAATATTTGATGGGAATTTTTATTGGACAAATCTGGTTCGTTTATTTTACGTTTTACGTATGAGTAGTTGTATTTTGATGAGTGAATAAGGTTTTAAGATAATATGGAGCAGCTGGAGTTTCACTTCTTTATGATAAGTGTATAAACGTTGACTCATATTGCAAGCTATATATATTGGATGAGAATTTTAATTGGATTAATATGGTGCGTGTATTTTATTTTTTTCTGTATGTGTAGTTATATTTGAAAAAGTGATTAAGGGTTTACGATAAGTTTATAAACGTTGACTCATATTGCAAGGTATAAATATTTGACGTGAATTGTAATTGGAATCTGGTTCGTTTATTTTGCTTGTTTTCCGTATGAGTAGTTGTATTTGAATTAGTTACGACGTTTGTTATAAAAAAACTAACATAGAAATTAATTTCGATTTAGTATAATAATGAATAGGTGTTCTTGGTTTATTGAATGAACAAACAGAGCATGAATATGCATGAAAATGTTATAAAACATCATGTCGATGTTATCATAGCGGCTATCTCTAAAAAAAATTAATCATAAATAAATCAAATAATTTGTAGTATATAAATACCAATCATAACATATTGTATTGTTGAGCTTTAACTACAGCACAGGACAGTAACTACACAGCAATGTTGATACTTGTGGTATATATTTAAATATAAGAATAATTTTATAATATAATAATAACAAATGTAATCACATTATGAATACAAACGTAATGAAGCATTAAGTCAGCGACACACAAGAACAAGTGCTCGTTAATGGCACTGGACAAGTTTTAGTTGAAGTGATTTTTCATGTCGATTTTAGATTAAGGTAAAGGTCTTTTTTATTATAGTGTCACCCCTTTTGAAAGTGTATACCATGTACCTCCCAACTCCTATCACTATGCCAGGCGCAAGACGGATAGAAGTCGGTAACCATTCATGTTTAACGCTCGCGGCTCACGAGCCGGCCATCTCGGAACAAGTCCCATGACAAACATCCATCCTTCAACAAACGCTCCCCATGGGGCTCGAACCTTCGACCTCCCGATCCCAAGGCGGACGCCTTATCCACTAGGCCACGGCGATCGGTTTGATGTATGTTTATGTCAACTTGTATTGTTGCCATTCATGCACAGGCGGATTAAAAATTAAATATTTATACAAGCGATACCCCGGTCAATAGTTGAACTCGCGTAATTGTTATGAACGTGTACAGAACTCTTGACTCTTTCAAAACAGCAGTTTTCAACCGTGACACACATCAATACAAAGGTGCTAATACCGTTTATGTGATAATTTAGTAAATGCAATTAATGTTTCGTTCCATTTGTATAAAACCGCATGCAATTTTACATTAATTTGATTGTACTGATAAGATAGAAAATACAATTTCGCAAATATGTGAATTAAACGCGTTGGTATCGTTATAAGAAGTCGAACATACAAAAAATAACAACACAATGGATCAACAATCACACGAATCATGTAATTTGTATCGGTTACTGCTCCATTTACATGAACATGCTTCCACATATAACGAGTAGATGATTTTTGTGTATAAATAAACGCAGCCGTCTTTTTTCTTTTTCTTCTTCTTCTTCTTCTTCTTCTTCTTCTTCTTCTTCTTCTTCTTCTTCTTCTTCTTCTTCTTCTTTTTCTCCTTCTTTTATTTCTTCTTCTTCTTCTTCTTCTGATGATGATGATTATTCATTTTATTATTTTTAGCTCATCTATTTTTTGAAAAAAAAGAGCTATTGTCATCACCTTGGCGTCGGCGTCGGCGTCGGCGTTGGCGTTGGCGTCGGCGTCCGGTTAAGTTTTGCGTTTAGGTCCACTTTTCTCAGAAAGTATCAATGCTATTGCATTCAAACTTGGTACACTTACTTACTATCATAAGGGGACTGGGCAGGCAAAGTTAGATAACTCTGGCATGCATTTTGACAGAATAATGTGCCCTTTTTATACTTAGAAAATTGAAAATTTTGGTTAAGTTTTGCGTTTAGGTCCACTTTTCTCAGAAAGTATCAATGCTATTGCATTCAAACTTGGTACACTTACTTACTATCATGAGGGGACTGGGCAGGCAAAGTTAGATAACTCTGGCGTGCATTTTGACAGAATTATTTGCCCTTTTTATACTTAGAAAATTGAAAATTTTGGTTAAGTTTTGTGTTTAGGTCCATTTTATTCCTTAAGTATCAAAGCTATTGCTTTCATACTTGCAACACTTACTAACTATCATAAGGGGACTGGGCAGGCAAAGTAATGTAACTCTGACTGACATTTTGACAGAATTATGTGCCCTTTTTATACTTAGAAAATTGAAAATTTGGTTAAGTTTTGTGTTTAGGTCCACTTTATTCCTACAGTATCAAAGCTATTGCTTTCATACTTGCAACACTTATTAACTATCATAAGGGGACTTAACGGGCGTACTTAAATTGACTTTTACAAATAATGAAGTCTTTATAGGACCTTGAAACAAAATATTGTTACCTTGGCACCTTTGGTGCTTACTTAATTCCAAGTGTGTTGTGTATGTATCCCTTCAACTCATACACATCTGCTTCTTGCATTGCGACACGTCAGTATGAATAACAGCAAGTTCAGCTATTAACCTTTCCATTGTGTGACGTTTTCTTTGGCACATATATTTTTTATCAGTGGATTCATCTCTTGACATAAACTGCATCACCGGATATATCTCGTAGAAACTCGATATTAACCAGATTATAACATAAGGAAATTGCTACTTGATGGTGTATTCATTTACATATTGTACAGTTTACGATAGTCTTATGTTCACTTTACCACAGTCAAACCCGACACCGACTTAAAGTCTTGAGTACGTTGGCATGATTAACATAAATTGTGTAAATTGATATACTTATACATACAACGCATTCGGAACTAGTTCTGTTAAGTATCATAACAAATAAATAAAATAAGTTAAATAATAAAAATAATGATGCGTATCCGCATTCAATTGGCAACGTTAAACTTTTTGTTAAGAATGCGGGGGTCTGAAAGCCTCCGAATGATGTCATTATATTGCTCTGGTCACTATCAAACACATAGGCAGTCAATTGAAAATAAACCGAATTTATATCATATTGTTTTGCTTTTAATTGGAAGTGCATATTTGTGAGTTGAATGGGTTGCTTTTTATTTACACGTGTATATATTGCGAGTTATGTTATGCTGAACGTGAGATTCATATTTTACTGTAAAATATGCAATATACACATTTACTTGCACTCTTTAGTTTCGAGACAAGAGTGACGCTCGATCAGTCATGTAGAGAGATATCGGTGACCAGTAATTGCTTACCCGCTCAAACCCGTTAATAAAGCATCATAATAAGAACATCCACCCAGCATATTAAGCTTATACAATTAACATAAGGTCATTCTTAATTGAAATATTGTCCTTTATGTTGACACATTGCACACACGGTTTTCGCTTCAAATTTCATTGTTTGCATACATTAATGTTAAAAATAGGCTCGACATTTTGTTTTGTTCTGTTTACCCCAAAACCGGAAATGTGTAGCTAAAAGTCTATTTCGCGATTATTTTGTAAAGATGTATATGATTAAAGGGAAAAAACAACGCTGTGAAGTCTAAAGATGTCATATCGAATTGTTGCACATTTATAAGGGAGATTTATGCAGTTTTTATTTCAGAAAGGCTTTGCAATTTCAATGGCCATACTAATATAATGCACTCTCGTTATAAACAAACATAATTTATTTGTGTTCTACGAAAGTGATGTTTGTATTTATGTTTAAATAGTTTACAAGATTACCCATGACATGAATAAGTCCAGTCGGCTGTTGACATTCGGTTCATATTGCTCTATTTACAAGTAATGTTAGGTGTTTTACTTCAACACACAATTAACTTTCCATTCCATCTGATGCTTCAGCAAGCTGCTGAAATAAGCCAAAGCTTTATACTTAACATTGACATAGCCTGTAAGGAACTTTTGAAAAGAACACACATTTCCTTAAACTGTACTTTACCATCCCGATATCAACGTGCACTAATATAAGCGGCTTAGCGCTTCACAACATCTGCAACGCTAATGTCTGGAATAATAAAGCGTATGCTAATCAATACGGATTTTAATATGAAGACACTTAATACCAATTATTGATTGTTGGGACTCCCAGAAACTTTGAAATCTTTAAAACTCTTCGAAAAAGAGGCTTATAGTCGGGCGGTCCCACTATTTCGTATGTATAATGACATTACTAAATAAAAGCTGTCTAAGCATACACATACACTACACCCAATGCTCATGACTGAAACCGTTGTACCATGATTGCACGAATACAAATTGCTCCGTCGTTAAGGTGCTATTCTTATTGATTACACAGTATCGTTTATTTTATCAATGCGATGTTTGGTTAAGAATGTTTAATAGTGTAAGTCGCTTAAATCAAAGAAAACATGGTTAATAAAAATCATATACTGGTACAATTTATGTTAAGGTACATTAAGGTATCTTATCGAAAACATATATATCCATATCACATATTAATGTAGTCGTGTGTAAATAGTACTATTATTACTGAACTATTGCATGTTCATTACCAAACGGAAGCATACGCACACGAACAGTATTGTGATATATAAGTGGACTGTTATAGCCGTACAGTTTAGCATCAAATAATGCGTAACCCCATAGTATAACCTTTAATGGTGATTACGTTGATATAACCTTTCTGTGTTGCAGTAAGTTTATGAACCCTTTCCCACTCAGATGCAAAGTGCAAATGGCTGTGAGCAAACAGCATAAAACCAGAACAGCCTGCGAGTAACTCGCAGTCAGTTCAGGTTTTATGCTGGTTGCTGCTCATCAGTAGCTTAGGGTTGGAAATGAAGCCTTTGAAATTGAAATCTAGTAAGAAAGGTCTTATGTTAAAGTTACCTTTAAAAGGGACTACACATGCGTTTAAATACGTATGTAAGTGGGAAAGGGTTAAAGGAAATTAAAGTGTACACCTAAAAAACGAGTATACACTGGTTACCCGATGAGTTAATTGGTAAGAACACATTGCATGCAAATACTGCTTGGTACGTGTTTTTTATCAAGTATTCAACAAAATATATCTTATTAATCTGACAATATTACTTTCAGCTTGAATGAAGTAAGTGATCATAAATGTGCAGGAAACGGTATCCATTAGTATGATTTATGAAACCAAATACGATCATTTTAGATACATCATTCAAAATGGCATTTCCTGGAATGAAGGAGCAATAGGCGTTGTGTTATTTTTCAGAAAACGTTTTCAACGATGATTCCATGAGACCGAACCCTGGCATTACATCTTCTTTATTACACATGACATTTCTTTAAAAGGTGCATAAGATGTACATAGTCCAGACATTGTAAAGCATGACATGGATCGAGTACGCCTGTCTGGGCTCTTCCGTACCTGAAACGAGCTAAACTAGTACGAACGTAATTGACCAGAACATACGTTTCATAGTTCGGGAAGCATTAATGAGTTGTTGCTACTTTGTTCTACATTTAATATCAACGCCGTTCCAACACTATTTTGGTGCTTATGATAACATTCTAAGCATAGTATATGGGTAGATTTATTTTACTTATGCATCGTGTATGACTGCTTAACACCGAGGCCTTTTGTCTAGTATTGAACCTGTATTTCAAGCAATCACCGCTCGCATAAACAAATTGTTGCATTTAAAATGCAAATTCCACCGCAATAAAATGCTATGCACAGTTTTTCTGAAAATGAACAAAATCGCTCACTTATGATTGCACGAGTCAATCGGACATATCTTGTTTAATTATATATACAGCTCTTTAAAGGTGCCTTTTCACGTTTTTGATAAAATGAAAATTTTGCAAAAAAGTATTCCAGATTTTCAAATAATCATTGCAGTTATGGTATTTGCGAGGAATACTTGAATATATATCAACTATGGAATCAATAAAATCAATTCAAATCATCCATATATATTCCGAATTTGTACTTTCATTTGTAATGCAGCATCTTTGGCAAACCAAAACCGATATGTTTTCGAATTGCTCTTTTTTAAAACAGAGGTTCAGCTAATTACCAGCTATGGTATGAAGAATATGTTGAATGATGTGCATGCCGAAATACAAACATTCCTGCAATGTGCGAACGTCAGTCTGGTAAATGGTTCACCATGATAATACTAAACATAATTACAGGTCGCAGTGGTGAAGTGCATATGATGAACGCCCAGCGATTATAATTATAAACAAGATATACAGAATGTATCATTTAAATTATGCAATCAACGTGAGGTAACAACGAATACCAGATCATAATAATATTAAACATATTGATATTTCGAATGTATTATTGGACTTAATCAGTATATGGAAGAAATGCGTTCGTTAACACGTGCTTTGCGTGTCTCTGATGCAGTATAATGGTTTTGAAAAACTTCAACTTTTGTAATTGAATTTTCCATATATCAAAGATAATATATCTACATATCCGGAATCGATTATAAAACACACTTATCAATATGTATATCAGGGTATTAAACATTACTTTTAAACATAGGTATATAATGAGTTATACTACATGTATTAAGTTCGCAAATATTAAGACCACATGACAATTTTGGCTAGCATGCATCGCCAACATTAGTGATATGTTAGAGCATTAGCAATACATGACGGTTTAGTTATTCCGTCACCAGAGCATTCTTAAAAAAAAAACAAATAATAAGCAGTCATGAGATAGACGAAAAGCACCTTGCTGTTTCATTGTATCAGTACAAGAATTTAACATGTCAACATACAATTGTTAAGTATCTTGCGAAAAAAACATACGGCTACTTCAATTATGTATACAGGTAAATTGTACTGCCATAGCTCTACCATATAGTACATAACTATATCATCCGACGTGGTAAATGACACATGAACAAGTGTCGATTTTTATTTTTGAACAGTCCTATTAACTAAAATTAGCAGCATTTAAACAAATAATTACCAAGGTAAACGTATGTTTACGAAATCAATTTTCAAAGTTACTTTTTGCAGTTGAGTATACAAATTTCACCTGCCAACTTGATGGTTGGCGTTCAACAACTAAACATATTCAAGTCGATACTGGTTAACAATACTGGTGCACCTATTCATACCCGGGCTTTGTTTCGCAGACATTACATTGGCTGCTGTAATTGTGTTTTAATAACATAACAATGTTAAAACATTGGTAACCGGCAAATGAATAAATGCAAAACAATTAAATGCAAATAAACACATACTAATTATTTGATTTTGCTGTTAAAATTGGCCGACAATAAACGTTTTTCTAAATATTATGTTGCAAGATTTATACTTTGGAAAGTACGTAAATATACATATATGTTAACGGGCGTATTAAAATTGACATTTACAAATAACGAAGTCTTCTCGTAGCATTGAAACACACAATTGTTACATTGGCACCTTTGGTGCTAAATTAATTCCAAGTTTGTTTTATATTTATCCATACTACTCAAACACTATCGCTTCTTGAATTGCAGTTTGCGTTATAACAATTTAAGCTAATAAACATTCCAGTGTGTGTTGTTTTCTTTTGCACATATATATTTATTATCAATGTGTTCATCGCTTGACATAAACGGCATCACCGGATATAGCTCGTAGAAACTCGATATTAACCAGAGTATAACATAAGGCAATAGCTATTTTATGGATGATTCATTTACACATTTTACATATTGTATAATTTTCGGTTGTCTAATGTTCGCTTTACCGCATTCCAACCAGACACCGACTTAAAGTCTTGAGTACGCTGTCATGATTTGCATAAAATTCGTACATGATATACTTAACACATTCGGAAGTAGTTATGTTAAGTATTATAAAAATGAAATAGCGCTAAGTTAAATGACTAAAAATACTGTGTTTATCCGCATTCAATTGACAAGAATTTATGTTTAGGAATTCGGGGTCTTAATGCCTCCGAAGAATGTCATTCTGTTGCTCTGGTGACTATCAAACAGATATGTCGTCGAATTAAAAAAAGACCGACAGTATATACTAGTGTTTTGCATTTAATTTTAAGTGCATATCTGTAGGTTTAATCGGTTGCTTTATATTTGCAAGTGTATGTGTTGTGAGTTATTATATGCTGAGTGTGCGAATCGGTATGTCTTTCAATAGGTTTTAACCTCCAAACGCTTTCAATTAACCAATCAAAGACGGTTTACTCAGATTTAAGTGTTTATTTTAAAGGCATTTGTTTGTGTTTGGCCAATACATTTTATAGTTTCCTTTACATTAAAAAATAATAATCTCCCTATCGTGTGTTTTTGGATTACAGTATTCCAATATAGTCGGTGATAAAAACCGTATTTGTCATCCCCATTATATTCATATCTCGATTGTTGCATTACAGCGCCTTTTCTTGTGTGACATTGGGAATTATTGTTTTTTGCAAATGTTGAAATATGCACATGTACTTGCTCTCTTTAGGTATTGCTACTTCAAGCGTGACGACTGATAGCTAACCGGTTCAAACCGTTAAAATAGTATAATTACATAAACATCCATCCAGCGTAATAAGCTTAGAAAGTTTACATACGGTCATTTTTAATTGAAATACTGTCCTTTATGTTTACAAATCTCACACGTTTCTTGCTTAAAATTTAACTTATTCCATACATTAATGTTGAAACTAGGTTGGATGATTTGTTTTGTTCTGTTTACCCCGATAACAGAAACGTGTAGCTTAAAGTATTTATTTCGCGATTATTTCTGTAAAAATGTATACGTTTAATGGGCAAAATACCGACGCTGTGAACTCTAAACATGTCACGTCGAATTGTTGCATATTTATACATATTGTTTTAGAAACGCTTTGCAATTTAAATAATAAAAAATTTGGTCAAGTTTTGTGTTTTGGTTCACTTTACCCCTAAAGTATCATAGATATTGCTTTCATACTTTGAACACTCGCAAACTATCATAAGGGTACAGTAAAAGGTCAAGTTGCATAACTCTGGTTGTCATTTTTACGGAATTATGGCCCTTTTTTTACTTAAATTTTGGTTAAATTTTGTGTTTCGATCCACTTTACTTCTTTATTATCAAGGCTATTGCTTTCAAACTTCAAATACTTTCATGCTATCATGAGGTTACTGTACCTGGCAAGTTGAATTTTACCTTGACCTTTGAATGACCGTGACAAGGTCAAATTATTAAATTTTGCTAAAATTGCCATAACTTCTTTATTTATGATTAGATTTGATTGATACTTTGACAAAACTACTCTTACCTGACATACCACAATAGACTCCACCCAAACCATCCTCCGTGCCCTCCCCCCTCTCCCCCCCTCCCCCCTCCCCCCCTCCCTCCCTCCCCCCCTCCCCCCCTATTTTTTTTTAAGATTATCTCACAAATGACCACCACACCCCTCACACTATACCCCCCCCACCCCACCCCACCCCCAATTTTTTTTTGAAACGGTTAAAAAACACAAATATTTATTTTTATTATTTTATGTTTGAAATAGCATTTACCACAATAGACTCCACCCAAACCATCCCCCGTGTCCTCCTCCCCACCCCCCTTATTTTTTTTTAAAGATAATCTCACAAATGACCACCACAGCCTTACACTATACCCCCCCACCCCCCTCCCCCCCCTAATTTTTTTTTAAAGATAATCTCACAAATGACCACCACACCCTTACCCCACCCCACCCCCACCCCCCCAATTATTATTTGAAACGGTGAAAAAACACAAATATTTATTTTTATTATTTTATGTTTGAAATACCGTCCAACCATCGCACCCAAGAATCCCCCCCACCCCCCCTCCCCCCAACCCGAATCTCCCCCCCCCTAATTTTTTTTTCGCATTTTTGGAAGATAATGTAATAAATGTCCACACCCGCACACTATACACCCCTCTTCACTCCACCCCTCCCTCCTTTGTGATTGAAAACGAGAGTCCCTTCACCTTTAAAAAGAAAATAGATGAGCGGTCTGCACCCGCAAGGCGGTGCTCTTGTTTTATATTTTATTATAATCAATAATAATAATAATAATAATAATAATAATAATAATAATAATAATAATAATAATGATAATAATATAATAATGATAATAATAAAATAATAAAATAATAAAATAAATAATAATAATAATAATAATTGATATATGTAAACAATGCATCTAAAAAGCTCAAGTAAAAAACAAGAATTAAATTTAAGAAAAAAAAAGTAACCCTCAACTGGGCTCGAACCACTTACCCCTGGAGTAAAAGTCTATCGCTTAGACCACCCGGCCATCCGTGCTCATACTATGATAGTTGTATTGTATACTTTATAATTATAATCAATATGCGTAGTGTTTCAAAATTTAACGACAAAAAACAAAACTCTCCAAATTATTAAAGCGTTTCACGTTGCAACGCTTGATAATTTTCGTGTTTTTAAATCGTAAAAAAGATGCATGTGATACATTTTTAAGAGCATGGTTAATGTTCAGTATTACTGTTTCCTCACAAATATCATACATATAACGAAAATTAGCGAATCTGAATTTATAATTTTTTATTTTGCCAATTAAAAATAAGTGAAAAGGCCCCTTTAAAGACGTGCCATGTTATTGAAATGAGTTTGATTGATGTTCATATATCAGTGAAAGGTTTAAATGACATGATGAAGCTGTGGTTTAAATTTGTTGCATAGACGGTTTATTTATGGCGCATTATCACGCTGGGGTTAAGACATAAGGCCTATGTACACTGGGGTTTAGAAATGCGGCATGCGCTCGCTGGAGTTTAGTCATGGAGCCTGGGTATGCTGGGGTTTAGCCATGAGGCCTGGGTACGCTGGAGTTTAGACATGAGGCATGATCACGCTTGGGTTAAGACATAATGCCCGGGTACGCTGGGGTTTAGCCATGAAGCCTGGGTACGCTGGAGTTTAGACATGAGGCATGATTACGCTGGAGTTAAGTCATGAGGCATAATCACACGGGGTTAAGGCATGAGGCATGCGCACGCTCGGCTTTAGACATGAGGCCTGTGTACGCTGGAGTTTAGCCATGAGGCCTGGGTACGCTGGAATTAAGACATGAGGCCTGTGTACGATGGGGTTAAGACACGCGGCCTGGGTACGCTGGAGTTTAGACATGAGGCCTGTGTACGATGGGCTCAAGTCACGAGGTATAAGCACGATGGGGTTTAGACACGAGGTATAAGCACCCTCGGGTTTAGACACGAGGCCTGGGTACGCCGGGATCAAGTCGCGAGGCATGACCACGTAGGGTTTAGATATGAGGTATAAGTACGCTCGGGTTTAGACACGAGGCCTGGGTACGCTGGGCTCAAGTCGCGAGGATTGATCACGCTGGGGTTTACACATAAGGCATGGGCTCGCTGGGGTTTAGTCATGAGGAATAATCATACTGGTTTTAAGACACGAGGCATGGGTACACTGAGGTTAAGACATAATACATGGGTACGCTATGGTTTAGACATTGGGCCTGGGTACGCTGGGGTTTAGTCATAAGGCATGGGTACACTGGGGTTTAGACATATTGCCTGGGTACGCTGGGGTTTAGAGATGAGGCATGGGTACGCTGGCGTTTAGACATGATGCACGGGCACGCTGTGGTTTAGTCATGAGGAATGATCACACTGGGGTTGTGACATGAGGCATGGGCGCGCTGGGGTTAAGACATGAGGTATGGGTACGCTAGGGTTAAGACATAAGGCATGGGTACACTGGGGTTTAGACATGGGGCCTGGGTACGCTTGGGTTTAGTCACAAGGAATGGGTACAGTGGGGTTTAGACATATTGCCTGGATACGCAGTCATGAGGCATGAGCACGCTGTGGTTAAGACATGAGGCATGGGTACGCTGGGGTTTATAATGAGGCATGGACACGCTATGGCTTAGTCATGAGGCATGAGTACGCTGGGGTAAAGACATGAGGCATGGTCACGCTGGAGTTTAGACATGAGGCATGAGTACGCTGGGGTTTAAACATGAGGCATGGACACGCTGGGATTTAGTCATAAGGCATAATCACACTGGGGTTAAGACATGAGGCATGTGCATGCTGGGGCTTAGAGATGAGGCATGGGTACGCTACTGTTAAGACATTATGCATGGGTACGCTAGAGTTAAGACATGAGGCATGGGTACGCTGGGGTTTAGGCATGAGGCATGGACTCGCCGTGGTTTAGTCATGAGGCATGGGTACGCTGGGGTTTAGTCATGAGGCATTGGTACGCTGGGGTTTAGTCATGTTGCATTAGCACGCTTGGGTTTAGTCATGTGGCATGAACACGCTGGGGTTAAGTCATGTTGCATGAGCACGCTGGGGTTTAATCATGAGGCGTGGGCACGCTGTGGTTTAGTCCTGAGGCATGCTCGCGTTGGGGTTTAGACTTGAGACATGAGCCCGCTGGGGTTTAGTCATGAGCACACTTGGGTTTAGACTTGAGGCATGAGCACGCTGGGGTTTAGACTTGAGATATGGGCTCGCTGGGGTTTAAACATGAGGCATGAGTACGCTGGGGTTAAGTGATGAGGCATGAGTACACTTGGGTTCAGCTATGGGGCATGGGTACGCTGGGGTTTAGTCATGAGGCATGAGCACACTTGAGTTTAGACTTGAGGCATGAGCACGCTGGAGTTTAGACTTGAAACATGGGCTCGCTGGGGTTTAAACATGAGGCATGAGTACGCTGGGGTTCAGCCATGAGGCATGAGCACGCTGGGGTTTAGTCATTAGGCATGAACACGCTGGGGTTAGTGTCATATGGCATGGGTACGCTGGGATGAACATGCTTGGCTTAAGAATTGATTGAGGTATGAGCACGCTGGGGTTTAGTCATGTGGCATAAGCACAATGGGGTTAAGACTTGGGATATGGGTACTCTGGGGTTAAGTCATGAGGCATGAGTACACTTTGATTCAGTCATGAGGCATGGGTATGCTGGGGTTAAGTTATGAGCCATCATCATGCTGGGGTTTAGTCATGAGGCATGTGCACGCTGGTGTTTAGTCATATGGCATGGGTACGCTGGGATTTTGTCATTTGGCTTGAGCACACTGGGGTTAAGACTTAAGGCATGATCACGCTGGGGTTTAGACTTGAGGCATGAACACGCTGGGGCTTAGTCATATGGCATGGGTACGCTGGGATGATCATGCTTGGCTTAAGAATTGAGGTATGAGCACGCTGGGGTTTAGTCATGTGGTATGAGCACAATGGGGTTAAGACTTTAGATACGGGTACTCTGGGGTTGAGTCATGAGGCATGAGTACGCTGTGATTCAGTTATGAGGCATGGGTATGCTGGGGTTAGGTCATGAGCCATCATTATGCTGGGGTTTAGTCATGAGGCATGAACACGCTGGGGCTTAGTCATATGGCATGGGTACGCTGAGATGATCATGCTTGGCTTAAGAATTGAGGTATGAGCACGCTGGGGTTTAGTCATGTGGTATGAGCACAATGGGGTTAAGACTTGAGATATGGGTACTCTGGGGTTAAGTGATGAGGCATGAGTACGCTGGGATTTAGTCATGTGGCTTGAGCACACTGGGGTTAAGACTTGAGGCATGATCACGCTGGGATTTAATCTTGAGGCATGAGCACGCTGAGGTTTAGTCATGTGACATGAGTACGCTGGGGTTAAGACATGAGGCATTTGCACGCTGGGGTTTAGTCATGATTCATGAGCGCGCTTGGGTTTGGACTTGAGACATGGGCACGCGGGGCTTTAGTCACGAAATACGAGCACGTTGGGGTTTTAAACATGAGGCTTGAGCACGCTTGGTTTTATACATAAGAAATGGGCACGTCGGGGTTAAGTCACGAGGCATGTTCACGCTGGGATTTATTCCTCGTATGAGTAGTGCTTTAGCTTACGACTTAAATTGAATTTACATGATATACGTCGTGGTGTACATTTCGTAATAAACTCGCAACAGGCTTTTTAAACTGACAATGATGCGACCCAAATACAAATACACAATTAGTTATTTGCGATGACATCAGCGATGTTTTCGGGGTATTGGCTATTCAGTTTCGCAATTTAATCGTAGAGGTTTTTTTGTCGGGGTTTTATTTAGTGAAACTAAAGAATCCAGTTTCGTTGAAGTTATTGTAAACATTCTTTTTAAAAGATTGAAATGCTGACACTCAAGTCAGTCTGAATTACGCCTAATCAGGATCCATTTCTATTTTTAACCTGGTGTTTGCATGAACAGCACAGTTTAAGTCTATATGTTGATCAGTTAACCGAAACGGATTTATGAGTAGCTGTAATGCATGTTAATAATCTATGTGAACCAGCTCTCTTTTTTAAAGCTGTTTTACATTTAAGGTTACTGTCCAAAGAGATTTGCAAACGTTGATAAATTTGTTTATGATTATTTTTCTCTCCAATTCAACCTCATAATCACGGGAATAGGTCATACTTTCGATAAGTTTTTACTTCCTACTGGAAATATAAATGAGTGAGCACTCAACTATTTTTTTGTAATCGGTTTTGGTCCGGTTGCAATAATTTTCATTGTGAAGCTGTATCCCAACTAATAACTCACTTTGACAACTAGCATTGTTGGTAACATAATAGAAGTGTCGTTTCACATCTGGAAAATTGAGTTGAATTTGAGTTGAGCAAAATATTTCTAAATGTTAATGATTTGTTGTTTTGCTTGCATGATTCCACACATGAATGTTGATGCTGCGATATTTTTCTTGAACAGAACATTGTTTTAGAGATTTAAGTGCATTTATAATGTATATTGTGTTAGTAACCATGAAGTGCCAAAATTTATAGTTTTATTAAGCGCTGGAAGAATATTGCTGTTCATGGTCATATGTTTCATGTGAGTTTACCATTCTTATTTCCATGCAATCGTTCATGTTTTGAGTGTCCCGTACGTGTTTAGTTTTAGTGTATAGTCGTTTTTAGCTCATCTATTTTTTGAAAAAAAATTATGAGCTATTGTCATCACCTTGGCGTCGGCGTTGGCGTTGGCGTTGGCGTTGGCGTTGGCGTTGGCGTCGGCGTCCGGTTAAGTTTTGCGTTTAGGTCCACTTTTCTCAGAAAGTATCAATGCTATTGCATTCAAACTTGGTACACTTACTTACTATCATGAGGGGACTAGGCAGGCAAAGTTAGATAACTCTGGCGTGCATTTTGACAGAATTATGTGCCCTTTTTGTACTTAAAAAATTGCAAATTTTGGTTAAGTTTTGCGTTTAGTTCCACTTTTCTCAGTAAGTATCAATGCTATTGCATTCAAACTTGGTACACTTACTTACTATCATGAGGGGACTGGGCAGGCAAAGTTAGATAACTCTGGCATGCATTTTGACAGAATTATGTGCCCTTTTTATACTTAGAAAATTGACAATTTTGGTTAAGTTTTGTGTTTAGGTCCATTTTATTCCTTAAGCATCAAAGCTATTGCTTTCATACTTGCAACACTTACTAACTATCATAAGGGGACTGTGCAGGCAAAGTAATGTAACTCTGACTGGCATTTTGACAGAATTATGTGCCCTTTTTATACTTAGAAAATTGAAAATTTGATTAAGTTTTGTGTTTAGGTCCACTTTATTCCTACAGTATCAAAGCTATTGCTTTCATACTTGCAAGATTTATGAACTATCATAAGGGGACGGTGCAGGCAAAGTTATGTAACTCTGACTGGCATTTGGACGGAATTATGGGCCCTTTATACTTAGAAAATTGAAAATTTGGTTAAGATTTATGTTTTGGTCACTTTACCCCTAAAGTATCATAGATATTGCTTTCATACTTGGAACACTCACAAACTATCATAAGGGTACAGTAAAAGGACAAGTTGCATAACTCTGGTTGTCATTGTTACGGAATTATGGCCCTTTTTTGACTTAGTAACTTTTAATATATGGTTAAATTTTGTGTTTCGATCCACTCGAAGTATCAAGGCTATTGCTTTCAAACTTCAAATACTTACATGCTATCATGAGGTTACTGTACCTGGCAACTTGAATTTTACTTTGACCTTTGAATGACCTTGACTCTCAAGGTCAAATTATTAAATTTTGCTAAAATTGCCATAACTTCTTTATTTATGATTAGATTTGATTGATACTTTGATGAAACTACTCTTACCTGACATACCACAATAGACTTCACCCAAACCATCCCCCGTGCCCTCCCCCCCCTCCCCCCCCTCCCCCCCCCCCCTAATTTTTTTTTTTTTTTTTTTTTTTATAAGATCATCTCACAAATGACCACCACACCCTCACACTATACCCCCACCCCACCCCCCCCCACCCCCCCCCCCCCCAAATTTTTTTTTTGATTTTTTTTTTTTTTTTTTTTTTTAAGATCATCTCACAAATTATCACCACACCCTCACACTATACCCCCCCCCCCCGATTTTTTTTTTTTTTTTTTTTTTTCGCTTTTTTGGAAGATAATGTAATAAATGTCCACAACCCCACACTATACACCCCTCTTCACTCCACTCCTCCCTCCTTTGTGATTGAAAATGAGAGTCCCTTCACCTTTAAAAAGAAAATAGATGAGCGGTCTGCACCCGCAAGGCGGTGCTCTTGTTTGAAGAACGTGTTTTGTTAAGTTTAGCTAAGTTCAGTTTAGTGGCCCTCCTCTCCGATGACAAACCCTTACACACGTCTGCGGATTGATGTTGTTATCGCTATGTACAGAGTATTTTTAGCTTTTCTTCAATGATCCGATATGTTCAACCTTTCATAATTACTGTACGCAGAATCAATCGTTCTTCCCAGAGGATGTTTGTGTCACCGACCTAGTTTTAGCGGCAAAATCAATTGCAATCATTCACAGATCTATGAATAAACAGTGTGCATGTAAAGTGAGAGATCTTTGAATCATTTATTGACACTGGTAAAGACACCCCCTCTCCCTCTCTCGAAGGCACATCGATATTGTAGCGGTCGACTGCGCACACATGCGTACCTTTCTGTTTGATGAAAGCTGATCGATACTGTCGCGTATTCAGGTGGATTGAACTGATTTAAAGGAGGGCGCCGCGATCACTCTGCATACACTATGTCCTATAGGAAAGCTTACAATACATCTATAAGTTCGATTAAAATCAAGATTTTCAAAGTACAACACATAATATATTGTATATTATTATATATGGTAAATTATTGAAAAATAAAATAAAAAATAAGACAAGCGTGACCATCCATACGCGTGTATCGACATGTCGGCATAAACGGTAATGCGTTTCAAGATGGGTAGAAATAAAAAATAAGGTACAAAAAAATTTGGGTACGAAAAAAAAATGAGTACGAACAAATGGGTACGAAAAAAATTTGGGTTTGAACAAATTTGTGTACAAAAAAAATGGATACGAACAAAATGTGGGCAGGAAAAAAACAACAAATTTGGTTACGAAAACAAATTAGAGTACGAAAAAATATAGGGAACGAAAAAAATTAGGGTAAGAAAAACTATTTGGGTACGAAAAAAATGGGTACGAATTAAAATTTGGGTACGAAAAAATTTGGGTACGAAACAAATTTGGTACGAAAAAAATGGGTACGATTTTTTTATTTGGGTACGAAAAAAATGGGTACGAAAAAAAATTGGGTGCGAAAAAAAAAATGGGTACGAACAAATTTGGGTACGAAAAACATTTGGGTACGAAAAAATGGGCACGAAAAAAATTTGGGTACGAAAAAAATTGGGAACGAAAAAGATTTGGGTACAAAAAAAAATGAGTACGAAAAAATAATATGGGTATGAAAAAAATTGGGAACGTAAAAAATTTTGGGTACGAAAAAATTGGGTACGAAAAAAAGTTGAGTGTCGTGTGTCGACCTCGAAGGTCGATACGCGACACATAACTTGGCCCTATCCGGATTCCGTACATATGTCATGGGATTAGATCATTAATAGTCAAAGTCCTTTCACCTGTTTGATAGCCATTATGTATTTTCTATGTGTTATTTTTGCTAATCCATTTGCCTTTTGCCGTACAAGTCCGTGCGCAGCGAGCTGGAACGAGACTATCGACCAATGGCCCGATAGTAACGACAAAAAACAAAACTCTCCAAATTATTAAAGCGTTTCACGTTGCAACGCTTGATAATTTTCATGTTTTTAAATCGTAAAAAAGATGCATGTGATACATATTTAAGAGCATGGTTAATGTTCAGTATTACTGTTTCCTCACAAATATCATACATATAACGAAAATTAGCGATTCTGAATTTATAATTTTTTATTTTGCCAATTAAAAAAAAAGTGAAAAGGCCCCTTTAACGACGTGCCATGTTATTGAAATGAGTTTGATTAATGTTCATATATCAGTGAAAGGTTTAAATGACATGATGAAGCTGTGGTTTAAATTTGTTGCATAGACAGTTTATTTATGGCGCATTATCACGCTGGGGTTAAGACATAAGGCCTATGTACACTGGGGTTTAGAATTGCGGCATGCGCTCGCTGGAGTTTAGTCATGGAGCCTGGGTATGCTGGGGTTTAGCCATGAGGCCTGGGTACGCTGGAGTTTAGACATGAGGCATGATCACGCTTGGGTTAAGACATAATGCCCGGGTACGCTGGGGTTTAGCCATGAAGCCTGTGTACGCTGGAGTTTAGACATGAGGCATGATTACGCTGGAGTTAAGTCATGAGGCATAATCACACGAGATTAAGGCATGAGGCATGCGCACGCTCGGCTTTAGACATGAGGCCTGTGTACGCTGGAGTTTAGCCATGAGGCCTGGGTACGCTGGAATTAAGACATGAGGCCTGTGTACGATGGGGTTAAGACACGCGGCCTGGGTACGCTGGAGTTTAGACATGAGGCCTGTGTACGATGGGGTTAAGACACGCGGCCTGGGTACGCTGGAGTTTAGACATGAGGCCTGTGTACGATGGGCTCAAGTCACGAGGTATAAGCACGATGGGGTTTAGACACGAGGTATAAGCACCCTCGGGTTTAGACACGAGGCCTGGGTACGCCGGGATCAAGTCGCGAGGCATGACCACGTAGGGTTTAGATATGAGGTATAAGTACGCTCGGGTTTAGACACGAGGCCTGGGTACGCTGGGCTCAAGTCGCGAGGATTGATCACGCTGGGGTTTACACATAAGGCATGGGCTCGCTGGGTTTAGTTATGAGGAATAATCATACTGGTTTTAAGACACGAGGCATGGGTACACTGAGGTTAAGACATAATACATGGGTACGCTATGGTTTAGACATTGGGCCTGGGTACGCTGGGGTTTTGTCATAAGGCATGGGTACACTGGGGTTTAGACATATTGCCTGGGTACGCTGGGGTTTAGAGATGAGGCATGGGTACGCTGGCGTTTAGACATGATGCACGGGCACGCTGTGGTTTAGTCATGAGGAATGATCACACTGGGGTTGTGACATGAGGCATGGGCGCGCTGGGGTTAAGACATGAGGTATGGGTACGCTAGGGTTAAGACATAAGACATGGGTACACTGGGGTTTAGACATGGGGCCTGGGTACGCTTGGGTTTAGTCATTGGGTACGAAAAAAAGTTGAGTATCGTGTGTCGACCTCGAAGGTCGACACGCGACACATAACTTGGCCCTATCCGGATTCCGTACATATGTCATGGGATTAGATCATTAATAGTCAAAGTCCTTTCACCTGTTTGATAGCCATTATGTATTTTCTATGTGTTATTTTTGCTAATCCATTTGCCTTTTGCCGTACAAGTCCGTGCGCAGCGAGCTGGAACGAGACTATCGACCAATGGCCCGATAGTAACTACCCGTGTGTAACAGCGCGTCTTATTGGATGGGTTACCTTATAAAAACGTTGTGAAATCACATATTTCAGTGTATATATATTGGATGTGAATATTACTTGGATAAATCTGGTTAGTTTTTTTAAACTTTATTTCCGTATTAGTAGTTGTATTTTATTATAATTGCATAAACGTTGCCAAATCACATATTGAAGCATATATATATATATATTGGATGTGAATATAAATTTATTGGATAAACATGTATAAACATTGAACAACGTTGAACCATCACATATCGCAGTGTATAAATATTTGATGGGAATTTTTATTTGACACATCTGGTTCGTTTATTTTTCTTTTAACGTATGAGTAGTTGTATTTGAATACATGGACATGGTTTTATGATAATATGAAGCAGCTGGAGTTTCACTTCTTTATGATAAGTGTATAAACGTTGACACAAATTGGAAGGTATATATATTGGATGTGCATTTTAATTGGATAAATATGGTGCGTTTATTATTTTCGTATGAGTTATATTTCAATAAGTGAATAAGGGTTTACGATAAGTTTATAAACGTTGACTCACATTGCAAGGTATATATATTTGACGTGAATTTGATAAATCTGGTTCGTTTATTTTGCTTGTTTTCCGTATGAGTAGTTGTATTTGAATTAGTGATAACGTTTGCTATGATAAAACTTGCATAGAAATTAATTTCGATTACGTTTAATAATGTATAGGTGTTGTAATTTTATTGAATAAACAAACAGAGCATGAATATGCATGAACATGTTATGTAACATCATTTTGATGTAATCATAGCGGCTATCTCTAAAAAATAATTAATTAATCATAAATAAATTAAATAATTGTAAGTATATAAATACCAATCATAAAATTATTGTATTGTTGAACTTTTAACTACAGCACAGGACAGTAACCACACAGCAACTTTGATACTTGCAGTATATATTTAAATATAAGAATAATTTTATAATATAACAATAACAAATGTAATCGCATGATGAATTCAAATCAAATGAAGCATCAAGTCAGCGTCACACAAGAACAAGAGAACGTTAATGGCACTGGAGAAGTTTTGGTTGAAGTGATTTTTCATGTCGATTTTAGATTAAGGTAAAGGTCTTTTTTATTATAGTGTCACCTCTATCGAAAGGGCCAGCCAATTTGGTTTATGAGACACCTTTGCGTGTATACCATGTACCTCCCAACTCATATCACTATGCTAGGCGCCAGGCGGATAGAAGTCGGTAACCATTCATGTTTAACGCTCGCGGCCATCTCGGAACAAGTCCCATGACAAACATCCATCCTTCAACAAACGCTCCCCATGGGGCTCGAACCTTCGACCTCCCGATCCCGAGGCGGACGCCTTATCCACTAGGCCACGGCGATCGGTTTGATGTTTGTTTATGTCAACTGGTATTGTTGCCATTCATGCCCAGGCGGATTAAAAATTAACTATTTATACAAGCGATACCCCGGTCAATAGTTGAACTCGCGTTATTGTTATGAACGTGTACAGAACTCTTGACTCTTTCAAAACAGCAGTTTTCAACCGTGACACACATCAATACAAAGGTGCTTATACCGTTTATGTGATATTTTAGTAAATGCAATTAATGTTTCGTTCCATTTGTATAAAACCGCATGCAATTTTACATAAATTTGATTGTACTGATAAGAAAGAAAATATAATTTCGCAAATATGTGAATTAAACGCGTTGGTATCGTTATAAGAAGTCAAACATACAAAAAACAAAAACACAATGGTAAACGAATCATGTAATTTGTATCGGTAACTGCTCCATTTACATGAACATGCTTCCACATATAACGAGTAGAGGATTTTTGTGTATAAATAAACGCAGCCGTCTTTTCTTCTTCTTCTTCTTCTTCTTCTTCTTCTTCTTCTTCTTCTTCTTCTTCTTCTTCTTCTTCTTCTTCTTCTTCTTTTTTTATTTCTTCTTCTTCTTCTTCTTCTTCTTCTTCTTCTTCTTCTTCTTCTTCTTCTTCTGATGATGATGATGATGATGATGATGATGATGATGATGATGATGATGATGATTAACATTATTATTTTTGCATATTTTATTATTATCAATAATAATAATAATAATAATAATAATAATAATAATAATAAAAATTATAATAATAATAATAATAATGATAATAATAAAATAATAAAATAAATAATAATAAGACTAATAATAATAATTGATATATGTAAACAATGCATCTAAAAAGCTAAAGTAAAAAACAAGAATTAAATTTAAGAAAAAAAGTAACCCTCAACTGGGCTCGAACCACTTACCCCTGGAGTAAAAGTCTATCGCTTAGACCACTCGGCCATCCGTGCTCATACTATGATTGTTGTATTGTATACTTTATAATTATAATCAATATGCGTAGTGTCACAAAATTTAACGACAAAAAACAAAACTCTCCAAATTATTAAAGCGTTTCACGTTGCAACGCTTGATAATTTTCATGTTTTTAAATCGTAAAAAAGATGCATGTGATACATTTTTAAGAGCATGGTTAATGTTCAGTATTACTGTTTCCTCACAAATATCATAAATATAACGAAAATTTGCGAATCTGAATTTATATTTTTTTATTTTGGCAATAAAAAACACGTGAAAAGGCCCCTTTAACGACGTGCCATGTTATTGAAATGAGTTTAATTGATGTTCAGTGAAAGGTTTAAATGACATGATGAAGCTGTGGTTTAGATTTGTTGCATAGACGGTTTATTCATGGCGCATTATCACGCTGGGGTTAAGACATATGGCCTATGTACACTAGGGTTTAGAAATGCGGCATGGGCTCGCTGGAGTTTAGTCATGGGGCCTGGGTATGCTGGGGTTTAGCCATAATGCCTGGGTACGCTGGGGTTTAGCCATGAAGCCAGGGTACGCTGGAGTTTAGACATGAGGCATGATTACGCTGGAGTTAAGTCATGAGGCATAATCACACGGGGTTAAGACATGAGGCATGCGCACGCTCGGCTTTAGACATGAGGCCTGTGTACGCTGGAGTTTAGCCATGAGGCCTGGGTACGCTGGAATTAAGACACGAGGCCTGTGTACGCTGGAGTAACATGAGGCCTGGGTACGCTGGAGTTTATACATGAGGCCTGTGTACGATGGGCTCAAGTCACGAGGTATAAGCACGATGGGGTTTAGACACGAGGTATAAGCATCCTCGGGTTGAGACACGAGGCCTGGGTGCGCTGGGATCAAGTCGCGAGGCATTATCACGATGGGGTTTAGATATGAGGTATAAGCACGCTCGGGTTTAGACACGAGGCCTGGGTACGCTGGGCTCAAGTCGCGAGGCATGATCACGCTGGGGTTTACACATAAGGCATGACCTCGCTTGGATTTAGTCATGAGGAATAATCATACTGGGTTTAAGACACGAGGCATGGGTACACTGGGGTTAAGACATGATACATGGGTACGCTATGGTTTAGACATTGGGCCTGGGTACGCTGGGGTTTAGTCACAAGGCATGGGTACACTGGGGTTTAGACATATTGCCTGGGTACGCTGGGGTTTAGAGATGAGTCATGGGTACGCTGGCGTTTAGACAAGATGCACGGGCACGCTGTGGTTTATTCATGAGGAATGATCACACTGGAGTTAAGACATGAGGCATGGGCACGCTGGGGTTAAGACATAAGGTATGGGTACGCTGGGGTTAAGACATAAGGCATTGGTACAATGGGGTTTAGACATGGGGCCTGGGTACGCTTGGGTTTAGTCATAAGGAATGGGTACACTTGGATTTAGACATATTGCCTGAGTACGCTGGGGTTTAGACATGAGGCATGGGTACGCTGGGGTTTGGACATGATGCATGGGCACGCTGTGGTTTAGTCATGAGGAATGATCACACTGGGGTTAAGACATGAGGAATGGGCACGCTGAGGTTTAGATATGAGGCATGGACACGCTGTAGTTTAGTCATGAGACATGAGTACGCTGGGGTTAAGACATGACGTATGGGTACGCTGTGGTTAAGACATGAGGCATGGGTACGCTGGGGTTTAGACATGAGGCATGGACACGCTTTGGCTTATTTATGAGGCATGAGTACGCTGGGGTAAAGACATGAGGCATGGTCACGCTGGGGTTTAGACATGAGGCATGAGTACGCTGGGGTTTAAACATGAGGCATGGACACGCTGGGATTTAGTCATAAGGCATAATCACACTGGGGTTAAGACATGAGGCATGTGCATGCTGGGGCTTAGACATGAGGCATGGGTACGCTACTGTTAAGACATTATGCATGGGTACGCTAGAGTTAAGACATGAGGCATGGGTACGCTGGGGTTAAGGCATGAGGCATGGACTCGCTGTGGTTTAGTCATGAGGCATGGGTACGCTGGGGTTTAGTCATGAGGCATGGGTACTCTGGGGTTTAGTCATGTTGCATTAACACGCTTTGGTTTAGTCATGTGGCATGAGCACGCTGGGGTTGAGTCATGTTGCATGTGCACGCTGGTGTTAAATCATGAGGCGTGGGCACGCTGAGGTTTAGTCATGAGGCATGCTCACGCTGGGGTTTAGACTTGAGACATGAGCACGGTGGGGGTTTAGTCATGAGGCATGAGCACACTTGGGTTTAGACTTGAGGCATGAGCACGCTGGGGTTTAGACTTGAGACATGGGCTCGCTGTGGTTTAAACATGAGGCATAAGTACGCTGGGGTTAAGTGATGAGGCATGAGTACGCTGGGGTTAAGCCATGAGGCATGGGTACGCTGGGGTTAAGTCATGAGGCATGAGCACACATAGGTTTAGACTTGAGGCATGAGCACGCTGGAGTTTAGACTTGAAACATGGGCTCGCTGGGGTTTAAACATGAGGCATGAGTACGCTGGAGTTCAGCCATGAGGCATGAGCACGCTGGGGTTTAGTCATTAGGCATGAACACGCTGGGGTTTAGTCATTTGGCATGGGTACGCTGGGATGAACATGCTTGGCTTAAGAATTGAGGTATGAGCACGCTTGGGTTTAGTCATGTGGCATGAGCACAATGGGGTTAAGACTTGAGATATGGGTACTCTGGGGTTAAGTCATGAGGCATGAATACGCTGTGATTCAGTCATGAGGCATGGGTATGCTGGGGTTAAGTTATGAGCCATCATCATGCTGGGGTTTAGTCATGAGGCATGTGCACGCTGGGGTTTAGTCATATGGCATGGGTACGCTGGGATTTAGTCATGTGGCTTGATCACACTGGGGTTAAGACTTGAGGCATGATCACGCTGGGGTTAAGACTTGAGGCATGAGCAATCTGAGGTTTAGTCATGTGACATGAGTACGCTAGGGTTAAGACATGAGGCATTTGCACGCTGGGGTTTAGTCATGATTCATGAGGTCGCTTTGGTTTTGACTTGAGACATGGGCACGCGGGGCTTTAGTCACGAAATACGAGCACGTTGGGGTTTTAAACATGAGGCTTGAGCACGCTTGGTTTTATACATAAGAAATGGGCACGTTGGGGTTAAGTCACGAGGCATGAGCACACTGGGATTTATTCCTCGTATGAATAGTGCTTTAGCTTACGACTTAAATTGAATTTACATGATATACGTCGTGGTGTACATTTCGTAATAAACTCGCAACAGGCTTTTTAAACTGACAATGATACGACCCAAATACAAATACACAATTAGTTATTTGCGATGACATCAGCGATGTTTTCGGGGTATTGGCTATTCAGTTCTGCAAATTAATCGTAGAGGTTTCTTTGTCGGGGTTTTATTTAGTGAAACTAAAGAATCCAGTTTCGTTGAGGTTATTGTTAAACATTCTTTATAAAAGATTGAAAATGTTGACACTTAAGTCAGTCCGAATTACGCCTATTCAGGATCCATTTCTGTTTTTAAGCTGGTGTTTGCTTGAACAGCACAGTTTAAGTATATATGTTGATCAGTTAACCGAAACGGATTTATGAGTAGCTGTAATGCATGTTAATTATCTATGTGAACCAGCTCTCGTTTTTAAAGCTGTTTTACATTTAAGGTTACTTGGACAGTAAGAGATTTGCAAACGTTGATAAATTTGTTTATGATTATTTTTTTCTCCAATTTAACCTCATAATCACCGGGAATAGGTCATACTTTCGATAAGTTTTTACTTCCTACTGGAAATATAAATGAGTGAGCACTCAACTATTTTTTTGTAATCGGTTTTGGTCCGGTTGCAATAATTTTCATTGTGAAGCTGTATCCCAGCTAATAACTCACTTTGACAACTAGCATTGTTGGTAACATAATAGAAGTGTCGTTTCACATCTGGAAAATTGAGTTGAATTTGAGTTGAGCAAAATATTTCTAAATGTTAATGATTTGTTGCTTTGCTTGCATGATTCCACACATGAATGTTGATGCTGCAATATTTTTCTTACACAGAACATTGTTTTAGAGATTTAAGTGCATTTATAATGTATATTGTGTTAGTAACCATGACCAAATTTATAGTTTTATTAAGCGTGAGAAGAATATTGCTGTTTATGGTCATATGTTTCATGTGAGTTTACCATTCTTATATCCATGCAATCGTTCATGTTTTGATGACCTACACTACATATGAGTCCAGCTCTACATTCGCCGCATTTTTTCTCTTTTAGATGTCCGTGTTTAGTTTTAGTGTATAGTCGTTTTTTGAAGAACGGGTTTTGTTAAGTTTAGCTAAGTTCAGTTTAGTGGCCCTCCTCTCCGATGACAAACCCTTACACACGTCTGCGGATTGATGTTGTTATCGCTATGTACAGAGTATTTTTAGCTTTTCTTAAATGATCCGATATGTTCAACCTTTCATAATTACTGTACGCAGAATCAATCGTTCTTCCCAGAGGATGTTTGTGTCACCGACCTAGTTTAAGCGACAAAATCAATTGCAATCATTCACAGATCTATGAATAAACAGTGTACATGTAAAGTGAGAGATCTTTGAATCATTTATTGACACTGGTAAAGACACCCCCTCTCCCTCTCTCGAAGGCACATCGATATTGTAGCGGTCGACTGCGCACACATGCGTACCTTTCTGTTTGATGAAAGCTGATCGATACTGTCGCGTATTCAGGTGGATTGAACTGATTTAAAGGAGGGCGCCGCGATCACTCTGCATACACTATGTCCTATAGGAAAGCTTACAATACATCTATAAGTTCGATTAAAATCAAGATTTTCAAAGTACAACACATAATATATTGTATATTATTATATATGGTAAATTATTGAAAAATAAAATAAAAAATAAGACAAGCGTGACCATCCATACGCGTGTATCGACATGTCGGCATAAACGGTAATGCGTTTCAAGAAATCATCAAGTACCCACACGATCGCAATATTATTTGTCAGCCATTTAAAATAGGTGAAAATGTAACAAGAAAATATTCAATTGATATGTGCTTATTTTGCAATAACGTCGTATCTTTGTTTCTGATAAAAAATTAAACCTTCACAAAGTTTCACGAAGTCATTTTGAGAGGTAACTGACAATATCTAGTTTGTGTTTGGACACCCAGATTTCCGCTATAATTATTACTTCCAATTTTCGGACAGTATCTTAATACAGAATATTTCCATTTTGCTTTAATCCGTTGACATATATTGCATGTTTCACAACGGTCATAACGGTAACAAGTAACGATTATCAACCCAAAAGAAGCTATGTTTTATAGAAATACGATATGTGATTTTTCGTGAAAATCACTCAAACGGCAGGAATACACATTAATTTGATGACAATATATAGCGAAATGTGACTAGATTGTTTATACGTGTAGATCCAATGGCAATGTATCAAAAAGTTTCCTTTATCATGTTTATGGAAGGGGAAACACTGAAACGAGAACAAGTTATGACAAAAGCAGAGACCTTCATGAAAATCATGTAAAATACTTGCTCGAAGAAAGCGAGCATTCACCTTACAAATCAGTATTAATAGTATTAAAAATCCGCTTTCATCATGTACAAGCTGCAGTTCAAATAAGCTCAAACTTAGTTTAATTTATCGCGTGTTACTGAAAAAATATTGCTGCTCGACGGCTGACACTTTAAACTAGCATGTGCAGTTGCAGGTTTCAATAATTTGGTTCTCGGGTTTTCGGCACAAATGGAATTTGGCTCCTTTATATATTTTTTCTTCTATTGTGTCGTGCGTAACTCACAAAGTAATGTTGCTAGAGGGATACAAGTTAACAACAAAAGTTATTTACCAGCGTGAGAATTTCCACTAATCGGATTACTAATTATTTTGGTTCGTCTTTTCCGACATAAGTGGAGTTTGCAGACCAAATCGGAATGTGGGGACATCATATGCACATTTCTGGTTATATGTGTTTCTAAAAACACAGAAATCTACGTTCGAATTGACATTATACATGAAAAAAGGAAGGTATGTGTCTCAACACTTTTGATATATTCCGTTGTCCATTGGATGCGTTTAATGTCTGTATTAACGTACCATGAGTATTCAGGCGTGTAGATCAAACAGGCAACAAATGGTTGAAGAGTGGATTATTTCACAGTCAATATCGATATTCTTTGATTTTAGGCCAGAGATTGATTACATACGTGTTAACTTGCATGCTAATATTTACCCAGACATAAACCGGACTCGGTTACCCAATCATCCGAAAGTGAATCATTTTGGCGACATTTCGCAATACAACCATTTAGGTATTTTGAAATGCAATTGGAACAGGACGAATGAGACACTTCATTGAAAGTTAACAGCACAATTACGCAATGTTGAGTCAAGTTACTATGGACACTCCCTTTGTTTAGCCTTTTTCAAGATGCACACATTACATAGCATATCTAACCACTTGTTAACATGTATAAGATGTATTTGATGTTGCACGTCCCAACGATTAATAAGGCTTTATAACTAGGGACTTCAAAGTCAACGCAAACAGTCTTAAATTAAATACAACTTTCAAATATTATCAACCTTTAACATTCTTTGAAGTTTTTCCCCAACAGTTTATCACTGATAAGAATACATAATAAAATATCGATATTTACTCGGAAAAAATAACGTGCATGTTATTGCTTACCCAACGACTTGTTAGCTTGTTAGGTATCGTCAACATGCGCGCGCTGCATGAAGGGATGGGGGTGGGGGGAGGGGGGGGGGGGGGTGTTAGCATTTTGGCCATATTTGCATTGTGGATCTGTAGACAGCATGCTGAAATTTCTGTATCTCTTTATCTTACAAAACAGGAAATCTTAAAAAGCTCTTTTAATCTCAGCTACTTCAATGCGTCATTCATTTAAGAACTTTTTTCTGTACGATTATACTTATGTTTTTCCTTCGTGATTTTGGCATTAGGATGCGGGAAACGTGAAGCGATTACAAAGTCCGTCATTCCGTCCGTCCGCGACAGGTTTCACATTTTCGTGTGGTTCAAACAGCCCCATGTTGTGACTCTTCAATACTTACACTGTTTTTGTTTATGAACATTCTCCATCCACATGTATTACACAACTTCACATTGACTTTGACCTCATTCAGATTTCGAATTTAACATCCGTGCCGGCGAGCTCAGTTGGTAGAGCGCCGGACTACAAATTCGAGGATCGCAGGTTCGTTCCCCGAACAGGCTACATAATCTTGTATGGATTGGTCGTGAAATACTTCCATGCTTTCCTAGCTCTGATTCAAGTTGGGCAGATGTCTGTTAATGGCTTGAGTTTGTACACTTTATACTGGTAACTCAGCCAAGCAATAAAATGTGTGAGCAGGTAAACTGGCCGACATGATATGACTAAAATTCAGCTGGAAACATACAATGAACATGGGCTATTTCTGGGCTGTATATTGTTTATGAAGATTTTACGGTTTCGTTTAGCAACCGTTGCTTATACGTGCACTAGTTGACACATGCCGGTACAAACTCGATGTTGGTGACACTCCGCTAACTGTCCATCCGTGTAACCCAGCCTCACTTTGAACTTTATCTTACTATAAATTCCAATAGTTTGACATGGAAAACTTGAAAATAACGTTTTCTTGATTGAATTTATAAAAAAATCGTCATCGTTTCGATACTTGAATACTTGAACAATTATTGCTTAAGACCCTCCCCCATATCATCAGATCTGATCGCGACCTTGTCATTCGTCAAATGTTTACCTCTCTGATTATTCCGTTTGCCCATTCCCATTTAAGCCGAGGCTATTTAACGCCAACCATGAGCATGTTTTTAAAAAATAAAAATAAAACACAATATTGTGTTTCATTAAATGTTGCATACGAAAATGGACTTGAATAGCTATCCCATAATTCAATCCAAACTGTGCGTTACTTGATTGGTAAATTATGAATGTTTTATAATAATAACTTTAAAAAGATTTGAAAAGAACCCTGTCACTCAAAGCACATTTAGCAAGAAATCCGTGATTTTGTGGACTTAATTTGTATTTGATTGACTACTTTGATAATTACATTGTTGAGACGCAGTGTCAGATATGAAGACAAACCTTAATCCGGCCTTCAACTGAGATGCTTGTTACGTACAGCATAAAACAACTAATAACTAAAAACAATAATAAGACACATTCGCTGTTCGTGTTGTAGCAGTAGAAGTGGTAGCAGACATATTCGCTGTTCGTATTGTAGTAGTAGTAGTAGTGGTAGCAGACATAGTTGTTGTTCGTGTTGTAGCAGTAGTAGTAGCAGCAGACACATTCGCTGTTCGTGTTGTAGCAGTAGAAGTGGTAGCAGACATATTCGCTGTGCGTGTTGTAGTAGTAGTAGTGGTAGCAGACATATTTGCTGTGCGTGTTGTAGCAGTAGTAGTGGTTGCAGACATATTCGCTGTTCGTGTTGTAGCAGTAAAAGTGGTAGCAGACATATTCGCTGTGCGTGTTGTGGCAGTAGTAGTGGTAGCAGACATATTTGCTGTGCGTGTTGTAGCAGTAGTAGTGGTAGCATACATATTCGCTGTTCGTGTTGTAGCAGTAGAAGTGGTAGCAGACATATTCGCTGTGCGTGTTGCGGCAGTAGTAGTGGTAGCAGACATATTTGCCGTGCGTGTTGTAGCAGTAGTAGTGGTAGCAGACATATTTGCTGTGCGTGTTGTAGTAGTAGTAGTGGTAGCAGACATATTCTCTGTTCGTGTTGTAGCTGTAGAAGTGGTAGCAGACATATTCGCTGTGCGTGTTGTGGCAGTAGTAGTGGTAGCAGACATATTTGCTGTGCGTGTTGTAGCAGTAGTAGTGGTAGCATAAATATTCGCTGTTCGTGTTGCAGCAGTAGTAGTAGCAGCAGACACATTCGCTGTGCGTGTTGTAGCAGTAGAAGTGGTAGCAAACATATTCGCTGTTCGTGTTGTAGCAGTAGGAGTAGTAGCAGACACATTCGATGTTCGTGTTGTAGCAGTAGAAGTGGTAGCAGACATATTAGCTGTGCGTGTTGGTGCAGTAGTAGTGGTAGCAGACATATTCGCTGTGCGTGTTGTAGCAGTAGAAGTGGTAGCAGACATATTCGCTGTGCGTGTTGTAGCAGTAGAAGTGGTAGCAGACATATTCGCTGTGCGTGTTGTAGCAGTAGAAGTGGTAAGCAGACATATTCGATGTGCGTGTTGTAGCAGTAGTATTGGTAGCAGACATATTCGCTGTGCGTGTTGTGGCAGTAGTAGTGGTAGCAGACATAATCGCTGTGCGTGTTGTAGCAGTAGTAGTGGTAGCAGACATATTCTCTGTGCGTGTTGTGGCAGTAGTATTTGTAGCAGACATATTCGCTGTGCGTGTTGTAGCTGAAGTAATGGTATTGAAAGTACCGACGGTATTGACATATTATCAGTAGATAATAAAGTAGTTTCATGTGTCGTAACGATGAATGTAATTGACCACATTTGTTACCTGTGTCACGAGAGTGTTAGCGTCCACATCAGTTACACGTGTTAGTACGCAAAGTTTTATCGTCCATATAAATCACTTGCGTTAGTTCGAAGACTGTTAATAGTCACACACGTCACATGCGTTCGTACAAAAAGTGTTATTAGTCACATAAATCACATGCGTTAGTACAAAGAGTGTTATTAGTAGCATAAATCACATACGTTAGTACGAAGAGTGTTATTAGTAACATAAGACACATGCGTAGTACGGAGAGTGTTATTAGTCACATAAGTCACATGCGTTAGTACGAAGAGTGTTATTAGTAACATAAGTCACATGTGTTAGTACGAAGAGTGTTATTAGTAGCATAAATCACATACGTTAGTACGAAGAGTGTTATTAGTCACATAAGTCACATGCGTTAGTACGAAGAGTGTTATTAGTAACATAAGTCATATGTGTTAGTACGAAGAGTGTTATTAGTAACATAAGTCACATGTGTTAGTACGAAGAGTGTTATTAGTAACATAAGTCACATGCGTTAGTACGGAGAGTGTTATTAGTCACATAAGTCACATGTGTTAGTACGAAGAGTGTTATTAGTAACATAAGTCATATGTGTTAGTACGAAGAGTGTTATTAGTAACATAAGTCACATGTGTTAGTACGAAGAGTGTTATTAGTAACATAAGTCACATGCGTTAGTACGGAGAGTGTTATTAGTCAAATAAGTCACATGCGTTAGTACGAAGAGTGTTATTAGTAACATAAGTCACATGTGTTAGTACGAAGAGTGTTATTAGTAACATAAGTCACATGCGTTAGTACGGAGAGTGTTATTAGTCAAATAAGTCACAAATGTTAGTACGAAGAGTGTTAAGGGTCACATAAGTCACATGAGTTAGTACGGAGAGTGTTATTAGTCACATAAATCACATGCGTTAGTACGAAGAGTGTTATTAGTCACATAAATCACATGCGTTAATACGAAGAGTGTTATTAGTAACATAAGTCACATGCGTTAGTACGAAGAGTGTTATTAGTCACATAAGTCACATGCGTTAGTACGAAGAGTGTTATAAGTAACATAAGTCACATGCGTTAGTAGGGAGAGTGTTATAAGTCACATAAGTCACATGTGTTAGTACGAAGAGTGTTATTAGTCACATAAGTAACATGTATTAGTACGAAGAGTGTTATTAGTAACATAAGTCACATGCGTTAGTACGGAGAGTGTTATTAGTCACATAAGTCACATGCGTTAATACGAAGAGTGTTATTAGTAACATAAGTCACATGTGTTAGTACGAAGAGTGTTATTAGTCACATAAGTAACATGTATTAGTACGAAGAGTGTTATTAGTAACATAAGTCACATGCGTTAGTACGGAGAGTGTTATTAGTCACATAAGTCACATGCGTTAATACGAAGAGTGTTATTAGTAACATAAGTCACATGCGTTAGTACGGAGAGTGTTATTAGTCACATAAGTCACATGCGTTAATGCGAAGAGTGTTATTAGTAACATAAGTCATATGTTTTAGTACGAAGAGTTATATTAGTAGCATAAATCACATACGTTAGTACGAAGAGTGTTATTAGTAACATAAGTCACATGCGTTAATACGAAGAGTGTTATTTGTAAGGTAAGTCACATGTGTTAGTACGAAGAGTGTTAAGGGTAACAAAGTCACATGTGTTAGTACGGAGAGTGTTATTAGTAACATAAGTCACATGTGTTAGTACGAAGAGTGTTATTAGTAACATAAGTCACATGCGTTAGTACGAAGAGTGTTATTAGTCAAATAAGTCACAAATGTTAGTACGAAGAGTGTTAAGCGTCACATAAGTCACATGAATTAGTACTTACTTTTATCGTCCACATAAGTTACGTGTGTTAGTACAAAGAGTAATATCGTTCATATAAATCACATGCGTTAGTACGAAGAGTGGTATTATACACATAATCTCATGTGTTCGTACGAAGAGTGTTTTACGTCTTATACATCAAATGCGTTCACATGCGTATGTTCGAAGAGTGTTAAGGGTCACATAAGTGACCTGTGTAAGTACAAAGAGTGTTATTAGTTTACCTCAAGGATCTATTCTCGGCCCTCTTCTTTTCCTTATATATATTAATGACATGCCGTTTTTCCTTCAAAAGGGAGCGTTAGATCTTTATGCAGATGACTCTACCTTACATGCAGCTGATGTTGACATTAAAAGCATTCAAAGTACTTTGCAAAATGGCTTAGATATAATATCAAATTGGTGCTCTTTTAACAATATGTTAATACATCCAAACAAAACTAAATGCATGATATTCTCCAGTGCTAAAAAGTCTGCAAACACCTTATTACTTAAAATCAACAACATTGTTATTGATCAAGTTGAACATCATAATTTACTTGGTATAACTGTTGACAAACATCTCACTTGGAAACTGCATATTAATAACGTCTGTCGAAAGCTCAACTCAAAGCTAGCCTTATTAAAACGCATTAAACCCTATCTAAATTATGAAACAATGAAGTTGTTTTATAATTCATACATCTTACCACATATGGACTATTGTTGTACAATATGGTGCTCAGCCACTAGATCAAATTTAAAGAAGGTAATTTCGATACAGAAACGTGCTGCAAAAATAATACTGAATAAGCCGTTTTCCTCTCCTTCAATTCCGATTTTCAATAAACTGGGCTGGTTGTCATTTGAAAATAGGTGTTAATTTCTTGTTGGGACTATAGTGTACAAAGTTTTAGATGGCTCAATGCCTCCTTATTTTGATGACGTTATTTTTGTATCAAATAACAATACATACTTTCTTAGGTCCACCACCCACAACGATTTATCATATGTTGCATTTAAAACGAATTACGGAAAGCGTACTTTTTCCTTTTGTGCGAGAAATATATGAAACCTTATTCCAAATAATATAAGACAAGCACCTACAATTAATTCCTTTAAACGGCACCTTAAAAATCATTTGCTACAAACGCAAAACCTTTTTTGATATTGTGGGTTGTATGGATTAAAATACCGCCTTGGGTATTTTATTCTTCTTCTTTTTGCTTTGTGATTGTCTGTTGTTATGAAAGAATGAAATAACCATTATTATTATTATTATAATAATTATTATTATTATTGTTATTATTATTATTATTTATTATTATTATTATTATTATTATTATTATTATTATTATTGTAATTTTATAAATATTATTTTATATTATTAATATTATTTGTATTAGTATTATTATTTTCATTATATGATGCTTTTGTAATTTTTTTTTTTAAGGCTGATTGCAGTATGCTAGACATTGTTGAGTTATATTTACATATACTGTGTTTTTTGAAGACCACATTGTAAAAAAGATATGCTATTTCTTAATGTGTTATCTTCGTGAAATAAAGTTATTATTATTATTATTATTATTATTATTATTATTATTATTATTATTATTATTAGTCACATAAGTCACATGCGTTAGTACACAGAGTGTTATTAATCACATAAGTCACAAGTGTTAGTATGAAGAGTGTTATTAGTCACATAAGTAACATGCTTTAGTACGAACAGTGTTATAAGTCACACATAAGTCACATGGTTTAGTACGAAGATTGTTATAAGTCACATTGGTCACATGTGTTAGTACAAAAATTGTTATTAGTCATATAAGCCACAAGTGTTAGTATGAAGAGTGTTTAGTCATATTAAGACACATGTGTTAGTACGAAGAGTGTTATTAGTCACATAAGCCACATGCGTTAGTACAAAGAACGTAATTAGTCGCATAAAACACAAGTGTAAGTACAAAGAGTATTATTAGTGACATAAGTCACATGTGTAAGTATGAAGAGTGTTTTAGTCACATAAGTAACATGTGTTAGTACGAAGAGTGTTATTAGTTACATAAGTCACATGCGTTAGGACGAAGAGTGTTATTAATCACACAAGTCACATGTGTTAGTACGACGAGTGTTATTAGTCACAATAGTCACATGTGTCAGTACAAAAAGCGTTATTAGTCGCATAAGTCATATGTGTAAGTACAAAAAGTGTTATTAGTCACAAAAGTCACATGTGTTAGTACGAAGAGTGTTATTTGTCACATTAGTCACATGTGTTAGTACAAAGAGTGTTATTAGTCACATAAGTCATATGCGTTAGTACTAGTTCGAAGAGTGTTATAAGTCACATAAGTCACATGTGTTTGTCAAACTTAAATAACGAAATTGATCGAATGGCCGAAGTCGACTCTCACAAGTTGTTGAAGATGGTAAACGCCCGCAGGAACCGTAACCGCTCTAGTCTTAGCTCGGGTATCAACTTTGATGGTACAACGGTGAGGGACCGAGACAGTATCTCAGACGGCCGGTACCACTATTTCCGGGAGTTGTATCAGCCCCATCACGACCCTGATGATGTTCATAGCAGTGATACTTGGGAAAAGCACGTCTCATCGGAACTCGATTTTATTGTGACGAATATAAAGCCAGACCCCGAAGACCGTGTACTCCCAGAAACCGTAGATCACATAATATCTACGTGTCCGAAGAGAAAAGCTGGTGGATATGACAATCTCCAGTATGAACATCTAATAAATGCAAAACAGGTGATATCCCCAGTGCTAGCGAACATCTATACCTGGATGCTACGTACCGGACACGTCCCAGACAGCATGAAGCGTGGCGTCATCATTACTATGCACAAAGGGGGGAACAAACGTCGTGACTTGCCGGATAATTTTCGTGCCATAACTCTCACTTCCGTCTTATTAAAATTGTACGAATCAGTCCTATTGACAAGGTCAAAAGTAAATATAATGACGAATATAAATAAACAACAAGGTGGCTTCCAAGACGGATTACCCTGCCTAATGACTTCCTTTATTCTGCGTGAATCTGTGTATTTTGCACGGGAGTCCAACTCCAAGCTATATGCATGCTTTATGGATGGCAGAAAGGCCTTCGACACCGTTTGGCACCGCGGGATGCTCTACAAGCTGTATACAGAAACAGACATTGACAGCACAAGCTTTCTTGCATTCTGTGCTATATACACGAACATGTCTAGCTGTATCCGGTATCAGGGGAATCACTCAGAGTGGTTCGACGTCCTTCAAGGCACGAGGCAAGGTGGACGCAGCTCCCCGTTGCTCTACGTACTCTACATCAACGGGCTTATCAGTACCTTAGAGAAATCTGGGGCTGGTATCTGTGTGTACAATATTCGGGTCAGCTCACCTACAGTCGCCGACGACATGCTGTTGCTGTCATACTCTGTTCATGGATTAAATGCAATGCTTGAAATCTGTAGCAACTATTCAAAACAATGGCAGTACCAATATAACTCGAGCAAATGTGCAGTCGTTGTTTTTAATGAATGCCTGAAGGGAGAGACAAACCGAATTTTCAAACTCGGTACTCACACAATCAAAGAGGCATCTTCCTACGTTCACCTCGGTTTGAAGTGCGACCCGTTTCTACGTTCTACAGGAATGGTTGATGACGCGTGCAACAAGCTTCGAGGGACATATCCGAGTATCGTTAATAGTGGAATATCTCCCCTTGCACTCAATCCAACAACATCTATAAAAGTTTATAACTCTGTTGTGATACCTAAAGCATTTTATGGCTGTGAACTGTGGACTTCAATAAGTGCAGACGACATAATTAAGCTAGAACGTTCTCATAGGTTTTGCCTTAAACACATACAGGGTCTGCCACGAAACACTGCAACTAACTTTACTTTATGTGCTATCCATGCCGTGCCTATGGAGACAATAGTTGATTACAGAAAGCTGGTTTTTCTAGAACAACTCTGTAACCTGCCAAATACATACATGGCCAAACATTTGTTTAACAGCAGACTCTTGTATTATGAAAACTTTGACAAACAGCACCATGGTTTTATTCCTGACATACGTGCGATATTATGCAAGTACGAACTACACCACATCCTGGATTAAGAAACATCCGGAGTATATAATTGCACTGCTCAGAAAGACTAGAGCGACACATCTGGTTGAAAGCACCAAGTCCGTTTGTGTCTATTATGGTATTCCATAACATTGCAGAAGGCCTGTTCCCGGTGAAAAGTGTGTGGAAAACCATGCTCCGCCGACACGTTACACAAAAAAGGAATGTAAATCTGTTTCACGAGTGTTCAGAAAAGTACCCCTTTCTTGGCTCAACAATATTACGGTCTGACGGAGTGTGTGGTTTATGGACTATCGCCAGAAATAATTCTGAACTCTCCTCTCTATGTAGTAAGACAATGCGAGTAATTGGGCGACTTACTATGCCCTCGTATATAAATACATGTGCACATGTAATGGAGTGAATTTGAATATAGTGCCCCATCGTATTCTGCTCTGTAATATGAATTCTAACATTCGTGAACAGTTATGGAATACCATAATAGACACAAACGGACTTGGTGCTTTCAACCAGATGTGTCGCTCTAGTCTTTCTGAGCAGTGCAATTATATACTCCGGATGTTTCTTAATATAAATTATGACAACCTCAATCATACAAAACTTTCATCACTAGTCTGCAAAATGTTTTTACAGTAGGGGACACACTAAATGATTACATTGCGATTTCATTAACTTATATATAGTATATACAGTACATTTAAATAGTTTGTTTGTCTAGCAATTTCGTGTTTCGGTGCTAGGCTACAGATATCCTGGGGATATATCTAACGTTATATAATGATCGTGATATCACGATACTCCTAGCTCCCTGTCTAAAATTTCGCTTTTGCCTCCTAGATGGGACAACTTGGAGACTCTTCTACGTAACATAACACATTTTTACTAAATAATATTGTTTATAAAGTTCTCTTTTTTTGCTGATGTTGATATTAACATCCATATATATCGTTTATGTTTGTATCTATCTAACCATTGTTTATATATAGTTATATTGTGTTTTGATCTTCGTGTCTTGTATATGGAGGAATAAAAGTATATATGACGATGAGTGTTTTAGTCACATATATGCGTTAGTTCGAAGAGTGCTATTGCTCACATAAGTCACATGTGTTAGTACGAAGAGTGTTATTAGTCACATAAGTCACATGTGTTAGTACGAAGAGTGTTCTTATTAGTCACATTAGTTACCTGCGTTTAGTACGAAGAGTGTTATTTGTCACATTAGTGACATGCTTTATAAAGAAAAGTGTTATCGGTCACATAAATCAGTTTTTGCTGTCAATTGAGCGATTGGATACTATAAATAAACATGGCGGTCTTCGTTTTAGGTATCTCGGCATTCAAAAAGCTAGTACATGTACCTTTATTTGATTTGTCATCGATTAATGTCTTTTTAGCTCATCTATTTTTTGAAAAAAAAAAATGAGCTATTGTCATCACCTTGGCGTCGGCGTCGGCGTTGGCGTCGGCGTCCGGTTAAGTTTTGCGTTTAGGTCCACTTTTCTCAGAAAGTATCAATGCTATTGCATTCAAACTTGGTACACTTACTAACTATCATGAGGGGACTGGGCAGGCAAAGTAAGATAACTCTGGCGTGCATTTTGACAGAATTATGTGCCCTTTTTATACTTAGAAAATTGAAAATTTTGGTTAAGTTTTGCGTTTAGGTCCACTTTTCTCAGAAAGTATCAATGCTATGGCATGCATTCAAACTTGGTACACTTACTTACTATCATGAAGGGACTGGGCAGGCAAAGTTAGATAACTCTGGCGTGCATTTTGACAGAATTATGTGCCCTTTTTATACTTAGAAAATCGAAAATTTGGTTAAGTTTTGTGTTTTGGTCCACTTTACCCCTAAAGTATCATAGATATTGCTTTCATACTTGGAACACTCGCAAACTATCATAAGGGTACAGTAAAAGGACAAGTTGCATAACTCTGGTTGTCATTTTTACGGGATTAAATGGCCCTTTTTTGACTTAGTAACTTTGAATATATGGTTAAATTTTGTGTTTCGATCCACTTTACTTCTTAAGTATCAAGGCTATTGCTTTCAAACTTCAAATACTTTCATGCTATCATGAGGTAACTGTACCTGGCAAGTTGAATTTACCTTGACCTTTGAATGACCTTGACTCTCAAGGTCAAATTATTAAATTTTGCTAAAATTGCCATAACTTCTTTATTTATGATTAGATTTGATTGATACTTTGACAAAACTACTCTTACCTGACATACCACAATAGACTCCACCCAAACCATCCCCTGTGCCCTCCCCCCCTTCCCCCTCCCCCCCTCCCCCCCTATTTTTTTTTAAGATCATCTCACAAATGACCACCACACCCTCACACTATACCCCCCCCCCCACCCCACTCCCACATTTTTTTTGAAACGGTTAAAAAACACAAATATTTATTTTTATTATTTTATGTTTTAAATACCGTCCAACCATCGCACCCAAGAATCCCCCCACCCCCCCCTCCCCCCACCCGAATCCCCCCCCCCCTAATTTTTTTTTTAAGATCATCTCTCAAATTACCACCACACCCTCACACTTCCCTCCCCCCACCCCACCTCCCCCCCCCACAATTTTTTATTTTTTTTTGAAACGGTTAAAAAGCACAAATATTTATTTTTATTATTTTATGTTTGAAATACCGTCCGACCATCGCATCCAAAAATCCCCCACCCCACCCCCCGATTTTTTTTTCGCATTTTTGGAAGATAATGTAATAAATTCCACATCCCAACACTATACACCCCTCTTCACTCCGCCCCTCCCTCCTTTGTGATTGAAAATGAGAGTCCCTTCACCTTTAAAAAGAAAATAGATGAGTGGTCTGCACCCGCAAGGCGGTGCTCTTGTTTAAACGTGGAATAGTGTACACTTTTATTAAATGGAGAAATTGTATTTCCTGTTCAGATATCTTTCATTGAACTGTGAGACTCGTCTTTCATGTATTTATGGGATTTCAAACGAGCTATGCAGAAATGACAATTACTTTTTATATCACCTGATGTTGGCCTGCCTCACTAGTTGATCGGATTTGCATGAGATCTTAGTGTGCATTAGGGCGTATCCCCTTCTTATCAGTAAACACTTTCATTCTTATCAGTAAACACTTTCAGGTTATTTAGGTTTATGGTCAACGCCAAGCTTGAAGTTCAATGGTTTATAGAGTGGAAGTTAATGCAAAGTTCGTGTCCCGCCCAAAACTGTAAAATATATGGCCCTGTTGGGCTTTATAACCTAATTCGATTAATTTATTTCGTGTCAATAGATACGAGTACTTTATTTTAAACGCACGTTTAATATGTCGGGGGATTAGATCATTATAACTCAAAGTCTTTTCATCTGTTTGAAAGCCATTATGTATTTTCTATGCATTATTTTTGCTAATCCGTTTGCCTTTTGCCTTACAAGTCCGTGCGAAGCGAGCTGGAACGAGACTATCGACCAATGAACTTCATGGCCCAATAGTTATCACCCGTGTGTTACAGCGGGTCGAACTTGATGGGTTGGCTTGTAAAATCGTTGTTAAATCACAATTTTCAGTGTATATATATTGGATGTGAATATTACTTGGATAAATCTGGTTCTTTTTGTTTTAACTTCATTTCCGTATGAGTAGTTGTATTTCATTATAATTTTATAAACGTTGCCAAATCACGTATTCAGGAGTATATATATATTGGATGTTAATATTAATTGGATAAATCTGGTTCGTTTATTTTTCTTTATTTCCGTATGAGTAGTTGTATTTTAACAAGTTAATCGGGTTTTCATAATTGTATAAACGTTGAACAACGTTGACCCATCACGTATTGCAGTGTATAAATATTGGATGGGTATTTTTATTGGATAAATCTGGTTCGTTTATTTTACTTTTAAAATATGAGTAGTTGTATTTGAATAAGTGAATAAAGTTGTATGATAATATGAAGCAGCTGGATTTTCACTTCTTTACGATAAGTGTATAAACGTTGACACATATTGCAAGGTAAATATATTGGATGTGAATTTTAATTGGATAGATATGGTTCGTTTATTTGCGTTTTTTTTCGCGTATGAGAAGTTAAATTTGAATAGGTTTATGGTAAGTGTATAAACGTTGACCCATAGTGTAAGTTAAATATATTTGAGGTGGATTATAATTGGATAAATATGGTTCGTTTATTTTTTCCGAATGGGATAGTTATATTTGAGTTAGTGAATAAGTGTATAAGCGTTGACACATATTGCAAGGTATATGAATTGGATGTGAATTTTAATTGTTTAGATATGGTTCGTTTATTTTGCTTTCCGTTTGAGTAGTTGTATCCGAATTAGTGACGAAGTTTGTTATGATAAAACTAACATAGAAATTAAGTTCGATTTAGTATAATAATGAATAGGTGTTGTTGGTTTATTGAATGAACAAACAGAGCATGAATATGCATGCAACTATTCAGTAACATCATATTAATGTAATCATAGCGGCTATCTCTAAAAAAGTTAAATATTAATTAATCATAAATAAATAAAATAATTCGTAGTATATAAATACCAGTCATAACATATCGTATTGTTGAGCTTTAATTACAGCACCGAACAGTAACTACACAGCAACTTTGATACTTGCGGTATATATTTAAATATTATAATAATTAGAATAATTGCATAATATAATAATAACGCATGCGCACACGAACAAGAGCGCGTTAATGACATTGGAGACGTTATGGTTGAAGAGATTTTCAGTAAACATTTCATGTCGATTTTAGATGTTTGTTTATGTCAACTGGTATTGTTGCCATTCATGCCCAGGCGGATTAAAAATTAACTATTTATACAAGCGATCCCCCGGTCAATAGTTGAACTTGCGTAATTGTTATAAAAGTGTACCACACTCTTAACTCTTTCAAAACAGCAGTTTTCAACCGTGACACACATCAATACAAATATGCTTATACAATTTATCTGCTATTTTAGTAAATTCAATTAATGTTTCGTTCCATTTGTATAAAACTGCAAGCCATTTTATATAAATTTGATTGTACTACTACTACTACTAATAATAATAATAATAATAATAATAATAATAATAATAATAATAATAATAATGATAATAACATTCGATCTAAAAAGCTCAAGTAAAAAAACAAGAATAAAATTTAAGAAAAGAAGTGATTCCTAACAGGGCTCGAAACACTGACCCCTGGAGTTAAAGCCTATCGCTTACACCACTCGGTCATCCGTGCTCATACTATGATAGTTGTCTTTTACACTTTATAAAGGCAATCTTTGTAGTGTCACAAAATTTAACGACAACAACAAAACTCTCAAATTATTAAATCGTTTCGCGTTGCAACGCTTTATATTTTTCAAGTTTTTAAATCGTCAAAAGATGCATGTAATAAATACTTTAGAGCATGGTAAATGTTAAGTATTACTGTTTCCTCACAAATATCATAACAAGAACGAACATTTGCGAATCTGAAACAGTTTTTTAATGTTGTCAATTTACCACAACGTGAAAAGGCTCCTTTAAGAATGGTGGCATGTTAGTGAAATGAGTTTAAATGATGTTCATATAAAAGTGAATGGTATAAATGACATGATAAAGCTGAGGTTTAGATTTGTTGCAAAGACGGCTTATTCATGGGGCGTGATCACGCTGGGTTTAAGACATGAGGCCTTTGAACCCTAGGGGTTAGTCACGAGGTAAAAGCACGATGGTGTTTAGACACGAGGCCTGGGTACGCTGGGGTCAAGCCACGAGGCATAGTCACGCTGGGATTTAGACATAAAGCATGAGCATGCTTGGCTTAAGACTTGAGGCATAAGAACGCTGGGTTTAGTCATTTAGCATGAGCACACTGGGGTTTAGACTTGAGACATGGGTACGCTGGTGTTTATATTTGAGGTATGAGCACGCTGGGGTTTAGTCATGTGGCATAAGCACACTTGGGTTAGGTCATGTGATATATGCTCGCTGGGGTTTAGAACTGTGGCATGAGTACGCTGGGGTTTAGTCATGGGACATGAGCACCCTGGGGTTAAGACATGAGGCATGATCACGCTGGGGTGTAGTCATGAGGCATGAGCTAGCTAAGGTTCGGAATTCAGACATGAGTACGCTGGGGTTTAGTCACGAAATACGAGCACGTTGGGGTTTTAAACATGTGACATGAGCACGCTGGGTTTTATAGATATTAAATGGGCACGTTGGGGTTAAGTCACGAGGCATGAGCACGCTGGGATTCGTTCCTTGTATGATGAGTGCTTTTCCTTACGACTAAATTTGAATTAACATGGTATACGTCGTGGTGTACATTTCGTAATAAACTCACAACAGGCTATTTAAACTGACAATGAAACGACCATAATACAAATACATAATTAGTTGCTTGTGGTGACATCAGTGTTGTATTCGGGGTATTGACTATTCAGTTTCGCAATTTAATCGTAGAGGTTTCTTTGTCGGCGTTTTATTTAGAGAAACGAAAGAATCCAGTTTCGTTGAGGTTATTGTTTAACATTCTTTATAAAAGATTGAAATTTTTGACACTGAAGTCAGTCTGAATTACGCCTATTACAATCAGATTCCATTTCTGTTTTTAAGCTGGTGTTTGCATGAACGGCAAAGTTTAAGTTTATATGTTGATCATTTAACCGAAACGGGTTAATGCGTATCGGTAATGCATGGTAAACATCTACGTGATTACGGATCACTGAAACCAGGTTACGATTGATATTGCATTTAGGTGAAGCCACATCAATTCGTTTTACTGCGCTTCTGTCAGTTTGTAAGTCCGTTTGTCCGTCAGTTCGGAATCCGGTTCCAGAGTTTTCTTCCTTAACGTTTTCAGATATTTGATTGATAGCTTGTGAGTCTACCTGCATGACTTTCAGATCGAGTTTCGTTCCGGTACATTGATTGTTATCGAAGTTACGAGCCATTAAATTTTCTCTATAATAACACTTTTTCCGACTTTTAATCCTAAACGCTTGCATATATTGACCTGATTTTGGTGCGAGAGTCTACTTACATAGATTTTCGACGAAAATACGGACCTTGAAATGACAATTTTCCAGATTTTTTGGTCCTGATTGTTGGTATGTGAGTGTGCCTTAATGACTTCTAGATCAAGTTCAAGTTTCGTTCCGGTCCATTGATATAAAACGGACCTTGGACTTCACAATTTCATCCTAAATAGCTGCATGCGACATCAAATCGCAGTAGGCAGCATTGTGTTCCACAAACACAGCTCTCGTGTTGTAAGCTGTTTAAATTTAAGTTTTCGGTCCAAATAATTGGCAAAAGTTGATTTTTTTCATTAATATTTTTTATCCAATACAACCTTATAATCACCGGGAAAATGGTCATACTTTCGATATGTTTATACTTCCTTCTGGAAATATAAATGAGTGAGCACTTAACTATTCTTTTGTAATCTGTTTTCGTCCGGTTCCAATAATTTTCATTTTGAAGCTGTATCCCAACATATAACTCGCTTTCGATGGAAAACTACTTAGAATTGTTAAAGACACGTACAAAAAGTTAAATCTTGTGTTAAATTATGCTCTTCCTATTCTGAATACTTTAATTACGCTATTGGTTTACGCCAAGGAGAGGTTATGTCACCTCTATTATTTTCATTATTTGTTGAAGATTTAGAGCTTTATTTGCAGTACAATATTGATGCAGGCTTAAGTATTGATGATTTAATTGTGATTTTGTTGTTGTTTGCTGATGATATGTCTATTATAGGTAAAACTCCTGATGAAACTCAGAAACATTTAGATATTATGTATTCATATTGCTGTACGTGGGGTCTAACTGTAAATATAACAAAAACGAAAATAAAGGTCTTTCGAAAACGTGGGGCGCTATTAGCAAACGAAAAATGGACCTATAATAGCCAACCAATTGAAGTTGTTGATGATTTTAACTACCTAGGTACTGTATTTAATTACACTGGAAACTTTTGTAAAAACATTGAACATCTCAATGGAAAGGCGTTAAAAGCTTTAAATGTTCTAGTTTGCAAATGCAACGACTTTGACCTTTCGCCCAAAATATTTTGCCAAGTATTCGATGCATTTGTAACACCCATACTAAACTATTCTTGTGAAGTTTGGGGTTATACCAAATCAAAGGAAATAGAAAGAATTCACCTTAAATTTTGTAAACAACTATTAAGAGTAAACAGCAATACGTGTTCTGCTGCAGTCTATGGTGAGCTGGGCAGATATCCACTCTATATCCATAGATACATTAGAATAATTAAATATTGGTTTAATATCAAAGACAGTGATAATATTATATTAAATGTTGTTTATAACGAGGCTCTCAAAGATTGTATTAACGGGAAAAGAAATTGGGTAACAAATGTAAAACATCTCCTAAATGATTATGGGATCGCATACGTGTTCGAAAATTATCAGTATATTAACAAAAACGCTTTCTTGGCTGAATTTAAATGCCGAGTCATAGATTGTTTTAAACAAGATTGGTTACGCTCGCTTGAAAGTCCTGTTTTAATGTTGTACAAAGAATTTAAATTAACGTTTGAATATGAAAAATACCTAGATGTTTTATCTAAAAGTCTCAGATTTTACTTCTGTAGATTACGAGTGTCTAGTCACCCACTAAGAATCCAAACCGGTAGGTTTAGTACTAATCGAATTGTTAGGGAAGAAAGATATTGCATTTGTTGTAGCTCACGTGATATAGAGGACGAATATCATTTTATTTTAATATGCCCTTGTTATAACGATATCAGGAAAAAATACATAAAACCTTATTTTTTCAAGTGTATAAGTTCCTAAGCCTTATGAGACTGTGTAAAAAAGAAGAAGCTATTAAATTATCTGTTTTTGTTAAAGAAGCACTGTTGATCAGAAAGTCCATATTGAATATTGTTCAGAATACAAATACAACCAACTGAGTGCCAATATCCGCCGGTTCTATTGTATGTTTGTGTGTGCAATTGTTTGTTTAATGGTATGTATATAATATTTTATATCAAATTTGCACAAATACTTCTAATATAATAAGCATACTGCTCAATACCTATGTATAGCTTTATGTTATTTATTTTTTAGAAACTCTATTGTTTCATTATACATGTTGCTGCCTTATATAGCCAGTGCAATATATGTTGGCTATTTCCTTCTATTAAATAGCATAACAGCGCAAATTAAATACTTAAAATGACTAATTTGTATTTAGTCCATTTTCATATATGTTAACAGCATAATAGCTGATTGCCACCCTTTCGCATATTTTTTGATGTAAAATGTGATCACCGTTTTTGAGGTATTCCCACTACTGTCATGTATTATGTTTTATATATATTACATATATACAATACTAAATTCTGTATTATCACTTACTTTTCACATGGCCTATTGATATATCTATTATAGTATGGTTAACACTGACGATGTACTATGTACAAGTCGTAATAAATATCTGTTCTGTTCTGTTCTGTTCTTTGACAGTTAGCATTGTTGGTAACATAATAAAGAAGTGCCGTTTGACACTTGGGTCTGAGTTGAACAAAATATTTCTTATTGTTAATGACACGTTGTTTTGCTTTTTAACATTTCACACATGAATGTTGATGCTGCGATATTTGTCTTGCACAGAACATTGTTATAGAGATTTAATTGCATTTACAATGTATATTGTGTTAGTAACCATGACAAAATTGATAGTTTTATTAAGCGCTGGAAGAATATTGCTGTTTATGGTCATATGTTTCATGTGAGTTTACAATTCATGAAATCGTTCATGTTTTGATGACCTACACTACATTTGAGTCAAGCTCTACATTCGCCGCAACGCTGCTCTTTTAGACGTACGTGTTTAGTTTTAGGGTCGCATTTTGAAGAACGGGTTCTGTTGTGTTTTTGTTAAGTTAAGTTTAGTGGTCCCTAACAAACCCTTACACACGTCTGCGGATTGATGTTGTTATCGCTATGTACAGAGTATTTTTTAGCTTTTCTTCAATGATCCGATATGTTCAACCTTTCATTGTTACTGTACGCAGAATCAATCGTTCTTCCCAGAGGATGTTCGTGTCACCGACCTAGTTTAAGCGGCAAAATCAATTGCAATCATTCAAAGATCTATGAATAAACAGCGTGCATGTATAGTGAGAGATCTTTGAATCATTTATTGACACTGGTAAAGACCCCCCTCTCCCTCTCTCGAAGGCACTTCGATATTGTAGCCGTCGACTGCGCACACATGCGTACCTTTCTGTTTGATGAAAGCTGATCGATACTGTCGCGTATTCAGGTGGATTGAACTGTCAACAGGGCGCCGCGATCACTCTGCATACACTATGTCCTATAGGGAAGCATACAATACTACTATACGTTCGATTAAAATTAAGATTTTCAAAGTACAATACATATATATGGTAAATCATTGAAAAAAAATAAGACAAGCGTGACAATCCATACGCGTGTATCGCAATGTCGGCATAAACGGTAATGCGTTTCAAGAAATCATCAAGTACCCAGACGATCGCAATATTATTTGTCAGCCATTTAAAATAGGTGAAAATGAAGCAAGAAAATATTCAATTGATATATGCAATTATACCACACACAAATGGAAATATAGAACATATATATTCAAATATACCACATAAATATGGAAACATGGAATTTTGCAACGTTTGACACGCCATAGATATGTGCTTATTTTGCAAAAACGTCGTATCTTTGTTTCTGATAAAAAATTAAACCTTCATAAATTTTCACGAAGTCATTTTGATAGGTCGCTTACAATATATTGTCAATATATTAAAATACTAAAATTTCCGGTTTAAGTTTGCATACAATTGTAGCTAGTACACATAAGCAACATTTCGACACCCTTCATTTTCCGAAAATAAATACTTTTGTGAGTATAAGTGTTTGGATACCCAGATTTCCGGTATAATTATTATGTACTTCCAATTTTCGGACAGTAGCTTAATACAGAATACTTCCATTTTGCTTTAATCCGTTGACATATCCTGTATGTTTCACAACGGTCATAAACGGTGATAAGTAACGATTATCAACAATATATTATTCTCAATTTGAACACGTGAAAACCTGCACGTGAGCGTGTAAGAACTTCTCGCGCGCTCATGAAAACATATTTTGGATGTCTCATCTATGCCACCAAAGAGATATTTAGTTTTGGTTAAATGTTTCGCGACGCATTTTACAAAACTAGATCTGAATTGTTTTGCTATTGTCAATTTCTCTTAATCAATTAAAGCGAAGGCGAATGAGTTGTTTGTGATTGTGTAAACATATGGCATTGTAGAACCGCACTTTGGTGTACATCCAACTTCGGTCTTCAAAACCAAAGAGCGACTACAGTGCATTGAAGTAGTACATCTATCATCATCATCATCATCATCATCATCATCATCATCATCATCGTCATCGTCATCGTCATCGTCGTCGTCGTCATCGTCATCGTCATCGTCATCATCATCATCATCATCACCATCATCACCATCAGTTATCATCATCATCATCATCATCATCATCATCATCATCATCGTCATCGTTGTCTTAAGCATCACCATTATCATTAAAATCGCCACAATTAGTATTACAATCATCAACAAATTCCGTATCTTCATATCATCACCGTCATAATTGACATCAACATAATAAGAAACATTTTTCTCGTGAACACGTCAATATTCGCTTTGATATGGACACATCAGGAGTACTCCTGTATTGTTACTGAATTAATGCTTTGAGACGCTCGATTAATACTCTCATGAGGATAATGTTCATATCGTGTATGATATGCTTATAATGGTGATAATAGGAAAATACTATGATGGCGGTTTAGAGTTTGATTGCGATGAAATCTAGATGACGAGGACGATGGAGAAAAATGGTGGTGATGGAAGTATGCTGTTGTTGTTGTTGTTGTTGATGATGATGATGATGATGATGATGATGATGACAAAAGAACACGATGGCGGGGATGGTGTTTTTTGTTGTTGTTGCTCATGTTGATGATAATGGTGATGTTCTGCGGCTAATGATGGTGATTGTGAGGATGATTAGGATAAGCACAAAAAGGAAGATTATGCAAAGAATTATGTACCACTTTATTACATGATTAGACATATAGACTACGATGCACGGTGTTCAACACCAACGTCTGGTTGACAGTTAAGTGCGTTATAAAGGTAACGCGCTTAGCAGTTGAACACCAATTATGGAGTCTCATCAAATTTAGGGACAACAGCACAGAATTCAATAGCTGCGTTTTTTACAATAATAACAACACTCATAAACATAAAACGATTTCGGTGCAGCGTTAAATCAATAAATGTCTGTTCCGACTAAAGTGTGCTAACTTTCATCGTTTTCTTCTTTCATTCTCATTGTTTAAAGTGAAAAGTGCAACGAACAACAAGAACTTTCACAATTTCAAGTTTGTACTGTATATATCACGTATAAATCTTCAAAGTTGTATGAATCACAAAACGCACATTTTCAATTTGTGTTTTCATGCATTAGATTTATTTATCTCGTGATTGTTATTTGTTTAGTTCCAACGATTTTTTTTACTTCATAATCAACATTCTATTACAAGAAAAAATGCGTGTGTTTTGTTTTCAACTAAACTAACAATGATCTGAAACGTTACACGAATGACCTAAATGTAGTAAATCTCCATCCGTTGGCCATGAAATAGCATTTAATGGGGTATTTTGTACACATATCATATTTCACAAATTTCGTGTTTTTCTCCAAAACGATCTTAAAACGGCCCCATAAAGAATTAAATACACTTGAATATGGAAAACACATAAATGATGATCATCGCATCATATCTAGGGGCGAAAAAAACAACAACTGTAAAATGAGCTGAATGAGTTAATCGGTTCATTTAATGTATGTACATGTATACCGTCATATCACGCAAATATCTATATAGCCCATGGATAAATCGTGTAAACTTTAATTGATACAGTATTACCTTCAACAATGTGTATTTCTAGCAAACGACAAACAACAATTGACAACGGTATTATTAAAAATTCAACGAGGATAGGCAAATGATAAACTACGGGCTTTCAATGCCCATAATTATTGCAGAGTTAACTACAAAAGATTTCGATTGTGTATTAAAGTTTGCGCAAATTTACAATATTTACATGATATTGTATGATTTGAACTATATTTTGCAAGTATGTGACTGATTATATTGATTTTTATTTTAAGATATAATTAATTTTCTTCTATTTGTGCAACTAAAGTGTGTCTTTGTTTTTGGTAGAAGACATCGCGATGAATGGTGTCTATAACTTTAAATATGACGCTACTCATTGCATGTAGCATGTTTTTGTCAAATGTGAGGAACGCGCTAATGAATCTCTTAATAGCCTGTTCCTGTTCCTTATAAACCTTTAAGATCCGTACAGAGAGTTGGCTGATTGATAGAATCATTATATGTGCTGCGCGAAGATGCCGAGTGACAATAGGTAGCGTGGTGCACTATTTTAAAGATGCTTACATGTACTCTTTATCGACGAGTATAAACCCTTATTTGATAATTGACTGTTATGCTATTTAGGATCCGTTCAGCAATATCCCATTTAACATATTATTCAAAGTGTATGCCAATTTTTAAATGGATGTAGCTGAAGAACTAAAATCTCATACATAAATGATTCAACAGCCCTACTTTGTTCAATGAATCGTAGTGAAATTGTTCGCCTTTTCAAGCGAACAACTTAAAACTACACCGTTTCTCTGTACCTAATGACGTAAATAGTTGCGCGTGTGAAGAAAAACTATTATTACTATTTGAATTGGGCGAGTCTGGTTTTCCCTAATCACATGCGTGAACGCAGAGTTCAAATGACTGCTTAATGAATTAAAATCATTGGGGTATTTGATGTTAATCGTCGGTATGTATAATCCGGACCAACCTGAATTTACTTATAAGAGATGAATATCGGATTAAAAATAAAAATTAAAGAGCGTGAATGCAGAATCGCGATGTATTGAACATTTCAAAATAACTCTCAATTGGTCATTGTCGGCTTGGGTACTACTTACATGTACCCCGGGTATTCTTTAAGTATACTTACAATTACCCCTGGTACGGTATATATACTAAAACATACCCGGCCGATATTACCCTGTACCCGAGTTTTATTCCCGCCGAAAATCAGATGTCGTAAAAGGCACTACCGATTACCGTAATTACGAAACAAACTTATATTTAAAAAAAGCTTCAACATGCTTTTTGAGTATGAGTTTCGATAATAGGGAGGCCATTTAACAGAAAATTAACATAAATATAAATATAATTAATTTAAAGAAATAGCCGACAACAACAGATTTAGCATTACAATTCCCGTGAACGTTTTAGTATTTTTACCGTACCCGGGGTACACGTAAGTATTCTTAAGTGTATCTGGGGTACATGTAAGTAGTACCCGAGCCGACAATGACCAATCGAGCCTAAATTACTGATCATTATCTAGAAGAATGCATTGTAGTTAACTGAAATCAGAACGGTATAAAATTCAATTACCAGGTAAGCAATTTAAAACATGTGTGGCATCTTATTTAATTACAATAACAATTTAGTGTATTAGTATTTACTGGGTCATTATGACTTAAATGTCAAACTCATACATATAAGGTCATGGAGAAAACTCCACAATAAACCGACAAGTCCTAGTTCCGGACACTCATTATCGGCTCTACATGTGCGGAAAACAACGCGTGTTTCGACAGTTCTAAGATTAAATTGAAATTAAAATTGAATTAAGGTCTGCATTATATTTATATGTTTAGTATTAATTATAACATCACTGTTTTGAAATATAAGTCGAAATTAACCACAATTAACGACCAATATTTGGCTTGCGGACTGGTAATATTCTCAAGCAGTTTATTCGTGACCAAGTAAATAATTGAAATATTTGCACACCCTGCCTAAACACTGAACGCTTCAATTCACAGAGCTAGAAGTAGGTTTTAACGTATAGTGCCTGTGCGTCATAAAGTAAACATGTTGGGTTTTGTTGCCGTATCTGTTCATATGACTTAACTATTGGTTATAGATATTTGAATTGATGCTGCGTGTTGCTAAGAACTTTGTATAATTGCGCCTTTATATCAACTTCGTAGGTTGAAGCTATTCAATAAAGGCTTTGTAATTACTTAAATCAGTAAGTTCTATCGGCGACGTATTTAATTTTTGTTTTGTACTAAATAATCATTGTGTGTGTAAAAAAAATGAAGACACTTTTTTGTTTAAATAAGAAGAACGGTTAATTATCTTTGTGAAATATACGATCGAGTTATTTGCCAAACAGATATTGATTCTGATTATGTTGGTATCAACTAGTTTAGTATGTGATAAGTTGTCTTCATAGTTTCCTTGTCTAGTGTTCCACAAGAAACTTTAAGACGTCTTAGTATGCGCAGAACTATCTGGGGTCACATAAGTCACGTATCTGATCATGTTTCTCTTGTAAAATAATGAGTGCAAACATGACATTTAAATACTGTTTTCAATGCCTGTTGTCCATTCAACAGTAAAGTTCTCGTTTCATTTCCTTCAGAATATACAGAGCGTTTTTAAGATGAATTCTTTTAGTTAAACTTTTAGGTTTGTTTGTTATATGAAGTTTTTATAACCACAAGTCTGTCTGTGAATACAAGTGACCTACATAATTTCAAACCACTAATATAACAAACAAACAATTTGCATTGGAGAATTTAAAATTGTTGAAAAACAGGTGTATGAATCTTCTTATTTGTTAACAACTAGGATTTTGTATTACGACACGCTATTTAATAAGACCCACATATGAGTTTGCATCGTCAGACACGGACAAGTTGAAAGGGCATTATTTCTGTATCAATTCGTCTCTCTTATCAGTTCCTTAGGCGACATGTAAACGTTAGCATTACATTATACGCTTTATAATCTGTCAATATCTAAAAAAGAATCGACTTAAGGTAAACCCCGAAACACTTTTATGATAAGCCGATTATTTGCATCTTGCATGGGTACTGTATTGCGCCTGTTTTCCAGACAAAATATCCCTTTATTTTGAGACGATTAAAAAAATATGCGTACTAAATGGTGAAGCTTTGCACATAACATCCTGAGGTATTGGCCCGTTTGCAAATGTAAACAGATCAATTATCACATAAGCGCATGTGCAAATACATAGGCCCTAAATTGGGTACATAAAAGATGGTATGTTTCACGATGACAGAACATAAACCAACAAAACACCAGTGTTTGAACATCGTGGCGTCTTATAACAAGTTGTTGTAAGACTGCGTCTACTTTACCATATGCCGGTAGATAGCTGTAAGAGTAACTATCATAGTCTAGGTCCTGAACTGGGGTTTCATTGCACATGCGGACGCCTTGTTACAAAAGTAGAACGCACGTAAGAGCATCAATATAAGCACTATAGTTTTAAAGAAAAATATCATGCAATTACTTTGAATTTCATTACAAAATATTTGATATTGCATTAGTTATTTAGAAGCATTTGACATATTTCGAAAAGAGGTTACGAAAGACGAATATTGCGAAATATCCGGAAAGTATGACTTTCCGGGAAAACTCGCTGACCAGTAAAATTGGATAATTACTTCGCGCGAAATATCATACTCAATTTATCAAAATGGACGTGTTTAGAAACATGATACTAGTAAGAGAGGCAACATACTTTCGTTCATGAACAGCCCCTGATGCGCGCAAAATTAGAGACAAACTTCAAATAGGTAAAACATTCTCCAGTATGGCGCACCAAAGGGGTCGAAACTTTAACTTCTGCTCGAGCAGAAAAAATAGGTAAAACATTCTCCAGTATGGCGCACCAAAGGGGTCGAAACTTTAACTTCTGCTCGAGCAGAAAAAATGCTGCTCGAGCAGCATATTGCTGCTCGAGCAGCAATTTACTGGTCGAGCAGAAGTTAAAAGCAATATGCTGCTCGAGCAGCATTTATTTTTAGAATAAGCCATTGAACCCGTCAGCCAATCAAATTTGAGCTTACAAACGGACGTTATCTCTACGGAAACGAAATAGACCGGTGTAGCGTCAATATTGTCGATTATTGAGATCTGACGATTTTCACAGTACCCCCCTGATATTGCTCCGATCAGTCGCCGTGAAAAATGTCAGATTGATGAAAAAAAAAATTAACGCATTGTTGTTTCAATTCAACTTAATTTCGCGTTTTAACAGCTTGCAGTTATTTTCAGACATCTTTTTTTCGGACGTTGAACCTAAACACATTGTTCACAACAAAGATATTAAAACAGTAGTTCTAACACCATGCAAACATTTCAATTTTAAAACGATTTTCGTTTTAAATGTTTTATATATCGATGTTGTACATGCATTACGTTGTAAAGAAATATGGTAATGCCTAATTTACAGTCATGAGTGTTGCAGTGTTTTAATACAAAGACATTGATTTAAGAAAATATTTTCAGATCATATATATATATATATATATATATATATATATATATATATATATATATATATATATAAATATATATTATTTCAGCTTAAAAAAGTTAAAAACTGATTATGAACCAAATTCAGTTCCAGAAATGTATAATCCCAATCGGTGTTTTTATCATGATTTTAGCTAATTCACATGTACACTCAATTCAGGAAAACTATTGTATTATATTTCACACAATCATAGTTACCACTATCATCATTTATTTAATATGTTAATAAGCTCGATTGGTAATTATCGGTTCGGCTTGGGTAATGCTTTAAAGTACCCCGTGTACTCTTAAGTATACTTTAATGTACCCCGGGTACGCTAAATATACTTAAACGTACCGTTGGTCTGTCTGACAGTGCAGTCACTCACAAACTTTTCAGGGCTTTATCTCAGAAACTCAAAATAAGTTTTCAACATGAAACTTTATGGGTGTATAAATATAGCTGAGGAGAGGTGCCATGCACAAGAACCATAACCCGTCGCTTTCTGAAATAAGAGTTATTGCTCTTATTGTTTTGTATGATGTAACTAGGGCTTTATCTCAGATACTATACAAGATTTTAACACGAAACTTCATGGGTGTATAATAACAGGGCTCAACATTAACCTAAAAACCAACTTGCCCTGCCTGGCAAGTACTTAGAAAATCTACTTGCCCTGAACGTGAAGCCACTTGCCCAAACATGAAATATCACATTAACTGTAGACCTCATATTTTTTAATAAAGATCAAAATGATACACCACAAAACCTTTTTTTATTTTTGCACATTTAACAAAATGATTACAGCAATTAAAGTCCAAATTTAATGCTCTTTGTTCTTTTTTGCACTTGCCTGGGCGGACAACTAGATTATAAAATAACTTGCCCGGACCCAACTTTTACTTGCCAGGGGCAATAGGACAACTGTTAATGTTGAGCCCTGAATAATCAATGCACGAGAGCCATAATCGTTTACTTTCTTACATAACGGTTATTGCCCTTTCTTGTTATTGTTATTTTATGATGTAACTTTTCAGGGCTATATCTCATTTATAGAACAATGCATAAGAACCATAACCCTTCACTTTTTTAAATAAGAGTTATTGCCCTTTGTTGTTTTTGTATGATGTAACTTTTCAGGGCTTTATCTCTGAAACTATAAATACCAGATTTCAACATAAAAATTTCATGGGTGTATAATTGTCAATGAGATAAGTGCTATGCACAAGAAACATTACCCTAGTACATATGTACATGTCTGATGTTTCTTTACAGGACAATTTCACAGATACTATACACGATTTAAAGATGAAATTTAATGGATGTTAAGATAGCATTGAGAATATAAGACACAACAGACTCATCAGTCATCAGTATTATCTTAGCATATCTTTAGTCGGTTACTGAACTAGGGCAAATAAAGTTGAAGTTTATCAGGTGGTCTAAAAGTCCTCACCACCTAGCAGATAAGTCTACAAAGTATTTTAAAACCGATTCATGAACATGAAATGATAAGTCATTTCCGCCATCGGGATTGTTTATTTTAAGTCAATATGTTTTTGGAATCTTAAGGCACTCATTGAAAAATACACCACTACATAAATAAATATCTAGGTCAATTGTGATTCTGTCAAGCAATGATTATCATATCAATTATTATCTTCAGAGTTATTCTTTTTTCTTGCACTTATCATAATCTAACCATCTGCATTATTTTTGCCAAACAGGTGGTTTTGCAATCTGAGCACCACAATCATCAATATTTTTGTGTGGATATGAAGATGTTATAAAAATTAAGGATTATACAACCTTAAGTTTTATTGTGCTGTACTTGTTTAGGAGATGTGTAATACCAACTGGCTACTTCTGTTTTCAGAACTAAAAGGCACAGAAGGATTTTATTAATATTTTGTTGAGTTCTCAGATTAATCGAGCCCAAAGCACTTCCTGCTACAAAAACATATTTTCGAGCAACAACACATATTGATAATATCCATTTTAATGCCGTGCGGGTCTTTATAGTGGAGTGATCGAGTCGCACAGATATGTTTGCCGCACTCCATGAATCAGAAGTCTGCGTCTCACGACTAGTCTCGATAAACTGAAACATGGGCCTGTCGCAACATTGTGGGATGCTTTTTCATGACCAAACATTTTGCAGTCTGGAAATAAAGTAAAAGTCATTCATACTTAACTTAAAAAACAACAACATTTGTTTGCAATAAGAAAAGCATATATTCACTAGATTAAGTGTTCACAAAAAATACTATTTCTGAAAATAAAATTGCAAGAACGATAGTATGACAGTGAAAAGTATTCATGTTTTATGCATCATAAATATACAATCACATTAAGAATTAGAAAAACAACTTTTCATACAAAATAATATAATGGAGCAAGGAGAATGCATTTTATTATTATATGACACATTAATAAATTAAAATATGAGGAATCTCCTTGTTTAACCTTTTTTTCAGTGTTATTTGACAAAAGTGGGACTCTATAACACAGTTTGATCCTCAGGTTATGATATTACATATAAAATATCATGTCCTTTATAAATTAAAAGAAAATGCAAGGCTCTTAAAACCAATGCACCTACAGAAAGGTACGATGATTATATTCTACATTCTCCCATTATTTTGTTGAATAAAGGTTAATGCAGATCTTTACTAAGCAAACAAGAGCTTTGTCACAGACGTGACAAATACCCCCACGTGCCGCATCTCCCCTAGCTCGGATTTAAGTTGGGCAGATGTCTGTTAATGGCAAGAGTTTGTACACTTTATACTGGTAACTCAGCCAACCAATAAAATGTGTGAGCAGGTAAACTGGCCGACATGATATGACTGAAATTCAGCTGGTTTCATACACTGAGCATGGGTTATTCATGGGCTGTATATTGGTGCTGGTTTCATACACTGAGCATTGGCTTTTCCTGGGCTGTATATTGGTGCTGGTTTCATACACTGAGCATGGGCTATTCCTGGGCTGTATTTTGGTTAAAAAAAAGGGTTCGTTTAGCAACCGTTGCTAATACTAGTTGACACATGCCGGTTTAAACTCGATGTTGGTGACACTCCACTAACTGCCCATCCGTGTAACCCAGCCTCACTTCGAACTTTATCTTATTTTGAATTCCAATATTTTGACTGCGAATACTTAAATTCACATTTTCTTGTTTGAATTTACAACACAAATCGTCTAGCAGCAACATCGGTTCGATATTTGAATACTTGAACAAGTATTGCGTATGATCTTTCACCCCCAAATAATCAGATCTCATCGCGCCATGTCATTCGTCAAATGTTGACCTCTCTGATTATTGCGTTTGACCATTTCCATTTAAGCAAAGCCTAATTTGGTATTTAACACCAACCTGGAGCATGTGATATAATCAAAACACATTTTTTTTCCATTCAATATTGCATATATAGGTCATACAAAAATGGACTTGAATGACTATCCCATAATACAGTCCCAACAGTTCGTTACTTGCTGGGTAAATTATGCATGTTATATAAGCATAACTTTTATAAGATTTGACATGAACCATGTCACTCAAGGCGCACTAAGAAAGAAATCCGTGAATGTGTGGATTTTATTTGAATTTTAAAATTGACTACTTTTTCAATTACATTGTTGAGACGCAGTGTCAGATATGAAGACAGGCCTTAAACTGGCCTTCTATCGAGATGCTTATTGAGGAAGGTATATAACAACTAATAATCTGAAACTGAAACTGAAAGCGAAAGGCTGTGCAAACGTTGTGCACCTGATCGCTTGATATAACATACATTTACATTTACAAGTAAGAACACATGATGGCATGTGGATGTTGTATTATATAATATGGCACTATTTTAAAACGAATGAGGGGCCATGAAATACTTAACTCTCAGTTAGTTCCGACCGTGGCGGTCTCCTTTTATCAATTGCTTTTTATCCATTATAAATTAACATGTAATTTGCGACAGTTCGATTATTAAATGTATATACATGTGCGGATTCAGATGTACTTTGTGGTACCTTTTTCATTGCCAGCCATATAACCACATGATGTCTGGTTGTTGTGTACATGGGGTTTGATTCGATGGAAAGAAAACTCCCATTTCTCAAAGGAGCAATTGAAAAGCTCATTGTAATGAGGTTGCTGTAAGGCATTGTGTAACAAATGAAATTAAAACTTGCCGATGTAGTGAATTTCCAAAAGTAAACAGTTATTTCACTTTACTTCACATTATTTCCAAAGGGTTAAATAACATAAAAAGATTTTGATCGCCTGTGTATGATGACCATTAAAAACATTGGTCTGACTGTTCAAATGTGTTTGTCGAAGACTTTCAAGTAGCCTTAACATCGAATTTGTTGGGCCGATAAGTCAAAATGAACGACGCATATATTTTTACTCGTTACGCTTTATTGAACGTTTAAGTATTTAAAATTTCTTTCCGGTTTTTATGAATATATTTGTTCTGGTTGAAATGTGTGTATGAACAACACTGCGAGTGCTCCCCTTTAAATATTGACGGAGAGTGTGATAAGCTACCTGTACATGAGGATACCGATACTTAACGGCGAGGACTATCTTGGGTGTCCGGAAGTCCTCAGTGGTGCATGCTGTCGGGTGTTCCAATCGATTATTATAAAACTTGGAAAAAGGTGGGGAACTAACATGCAACAACTTCCTGGTCTGTGTGATTATTTTAAAATGACCAAATACAAAGTGAGTAACCAAGATATTAAGATAAAGTGTCACACGCAAGAACCAACCTTTTATGTCAGGGTCAATGTAAAAAAGTAAGTTCAAATGTAAAATCGTGCCCACTTAAACGAACTTAAGTAGCTTGTCTTGCGCATGGTAAGTAGCAGCAACGGTGGTACCAAAAGCAGACATATTCGCTGCACGTGTTGTAGCAGTAGTAATAGTTGCAGACAGATTCGATTTGCGTGTTGAAGCAATAGTAATGGTAGCAGACATATTCGCTGTTCGTGTAGTAGTAGTAGCAGACATATTCGCTGTTCGTGTAGTAGTGGTAGCAGATATATTCGCTGTTCGTGTTGTAGTGGTAACAGACATATTCGCTGTTCGTGTTGTAGCAATAGTAGGAGTAGCAGACAGATTCGATGTGCGTGTTGTACCAGTAGTAGAAGTAGCCGACATATTCGCTGTGCGTGTTGTAGCAGTAGTAGTAGTAGCAGACATATTCAATTTTCGTGTTGTAGCAGTAGTAGTGGGAGCAAACATATTCGCTGTTCGTGTTGTAGCAGTAGTAGTGTTAGCAGACAGATTCTCTGTGCGTGTTGTAGCAGTAGTAGTGGTAGCAGACATATTCGCTGTTCGTGTTGTAGCAGTAGTAGTGGTAGCAGACATATTCGCTGTTCGTGTTGTAGCATTAGTAGTGGTAGCAGACATATTCGCTGTTCGTGTTGTAGCAGTAGTAGTTTTAGCAGACATATTCGCTGTTCGTGTTGTAGCAGTAGTAGTGGTAGCAGACATATTCGCTGTTCGTGTTGTAGCAGTAAAAGTAGTAGCAGACATACGCGCTGTGCGTTTTGTAGCAGTAGTAGTGGTATTGACAGTACTGACGGTATTGACATATTATCAGTAAATAGAAAAGTAGAAACAACTGAAATTGAATTAAAAGTGAGAGATGCACCTGTAGTAAAAGTGACATCAACATGAGTTGGTAAATGTAGGCAACGCGCCTTTAATCCGGACATACCGGTCCGGTTTGTCGCCCTCGGCAGCTTCCTGTAACCTGATCAGTTTTAGTGTGGTGTTTGTAGTGTCTGAAACGGAGAGCTTGTTGCGTTGTTTGAGTTCAGCGTGTGGTTGGAAAAAGTTCGACCAAGGTTGATTCACTCGCCTTTCTATCAACTTTTACAGGAATATATTATTTTTGTCACTAATGATACACGCCGTATATAAAGTAGCACACATTTTACACTTGACTATAATAATTTTCATTCACCACCGCTGGTTTTTATGTCAATATTTATACGAATAATGTTATTGGCCACATTTGTGACTTGTGTAGGTACGAAGAGCGTCATTTGACACATGTGTCCCGCCCAAAACTGTAAAATATGTGGCCATGTAGGGCTTTATAATCAAATTCGATTAATTTATTCCGTGTACTTTTTTTAAGTTATATGTATTTGTTGTATTGTACAAATATTGTTTCTTCATAAAGAATGAACTACTTTTATGTTCGGGGATGTTAAACATTTGCAAGTTTTCAAATCGTTATCGTGAGATGTCACTGGGTGAGCTTTTTAACATGAGAAACATATTTGGGCAACATATTTGTTGTTGTAGTCAGCAACACCTGTTATTCATAAACATTCAGCAATTATTCTTTAAATATTATAAGTTATGGTCAATCTCGTAATGTACAATATTGAGTAATTGTATAATATATTTGTTATAAATAGTTACATGATGGACACTTTGTACTAACTATTCCAAGAATAACGTTGCACCTGCAATGTCGGTTGACATTGATAATTGCTATATTTACTGCGTTTTTAGAACATCTTTAAGTGAAAGCTTTTGAATTTAGTTTTTTTAGTGTTTGTGATTTTAATTTTTAGTTGACATTGAATACAGGATTAAATGGCAATATAAGTCAATCGATTATAAAACGTGGAAAACGCGGGGTACTGATATTCAACATCTTTCTGGTCTGTTTGATTATTTAAAAATGACGAAATACAAAGTTAGTAACCAACATAAAGTGCCACACGCAAGAACCAACCTTTTATGTCAGGGTAAATGTCAAAAAAATAAGTTCAAATGTAAAATCGTGCCTGCAATATAACTTATATACGCATACAGAAACTGGGGTTTAATTGGTGAACAAAGTGCTCGTCCAGAGAACAAATGTTCACTTATAATTATTCTATAGTAAGGACATGCAGCCGGTTGCATTGTGTTCTTATTCTTATTCTAATTAAAGTCCTGTTTGCTCTTGTTTGAACACACATACACTATCCTTTGTTCAATTCCAGTGTCATGTTTCGTCCAGCCAAGCTCAACATATCCCGTACCGGTGCCAAGTTTGGTGGCATAGTCGCAAACTGTCTTCAGACGACCGGCTCGGTTGTTCAGCACGCGTTCACGTGCCTGCATCTCGTGTTCTGCATCTGGTTCGTAAACATGGTATTCGGCACGACCACGGACCAGAGTCATTTGCACCCCTTAGAGTCGTACGGACTATTGGGCTGTATACTGCTGTACTCGCTGCGCTCCATCCCCTACCTATCTCTTCCTTTTGGAATAACGAACATACTGGGTAAGTCATATCCCCTACTTCTCTCTTCCTATTGGAATAACGAACATAATGGATAAGTCATATTCCCTTCATCTCTCTTTCTTTTGGAATAACGAACATACTGGGTAAGTCATATTCCCTACCCCTCTCTTCCTTTCGGAATAACGAACATACTGGGTAAGTCATATTCCCTACCTCTCTCTTCATTTCGGAATAACGAACATACTGGGTAAGTCATATTCCCAACCTCTTTCTTCCTTTTCGAATAATGAACATACTGGGTAAGTCATACAACCTACCTTACCTTTTCAAATAATTAACATTCTCGGTTAGTCATATTCCCTACCTCTCTATACCTTTGGAATAACGAACATACCGGGTATGTCACATTCCCGAACTCTGCCCTTTGGGAATAAGGAACATTGTGGGTAATATTCCGTACCTCTCTCTACCTTTGGAATAACGAACATACTGGGTAAGTCATATTCCATAAAGGGCCCTCTCTATTTTTTGAATAACGAACATACTGGGTAAGTAATATTCCATACCTCTCTATTCGTTTTGGAATAACGAACATACTGGGTAAGTCATATTCCAGATCTCTTTCGACCTTTGTAACAGCGTTAATAAAGCGTCACATTCCCTATCTCTCTTCCGGGTCTTCTTGTTGGAATACCTAACATACTGGTTAATTACTGTTCCCTACCCCTATATGCCCTTTGGAATAATGTAACTAACATTCTATGTACCGGTAAGTCAGATTTCGTAAAGCTATGCCTAAATACCACGGGAATAACAGATTTACAAACAAGTTTGCTCATCATAACCTACCATAGCCATTCTGAATTCTAAACGTAACGGAGGCCTTACTTAACTAGGATTGATGAAATGAAAAGCATTACGTTAAAAGAAAGCTTATTGACTGAGTATCGACCCTACATTATAGGGTACATTTGTACATTATTAATTAAAGTGTTAGGTGTCTGCCAATTCTGCCATTGAATCGATCTAGATGTCCTGATAGGTGAGTTCCATACGGATGGGAACAATCCAGTGTCATAGAAATAGCAGACCTGAACTCGCGGTGTTTCATTGATTTATAAATCATTTAATTAAATACCTTCCCGGAGGCTCAGTGCCGGTTTCAACTTCAGTTCTCCTTCTTTACAAACATGAAATAAATCTCCATTAACTTAAACAGCAATAAAAACAAGTTCAATAAATCAATGATGACAATTCTGTTTTAACTTGCGAACTACTTTTAATAGATGTTGTTATTGCACGATTGAGTGGAATTTAGACATATGTTTTGTAAAAGAATTTAAATATATGTTTCATTATTATTACCAGTAGACAATACTATTACAGTAATGCTTGTATTACACACTTAAGTGCGCAGGTCAGCTATAAAAGAAGGACATAAGATCAAGACATTGTTTAATCTGAAAGGATATGAGAGATATTGAAGACATACTCATGGGTTTAGTATCATATCAAGACGTGTATTTATTGTGTAACACATACGGGAACTTTCAAACCAGTTCAAAGTAAAAAGTATGTAAACACCTTTTTGTTCTGCAAGTTCATCACATGGCTCGCAAACAACAGTAACAAACCCCACCGTCAATTTTAACACAATCTTTAAGTGCATTGTTCGAGAAATGGGACCTATTAGACCATTGCACGTGCATTGGTTAAAACCGGATCTGTCAATTCTTTTTCCACAATACGTTAAGTTTTATTCGTTATTTGCCTTATATCCCCTTAAAAAATATCCTTATTTATATCGATCTCAAACATTTACTCGGATGTTCAGAATAATAAATGACCCGTTCAAAATGAATACGGGCACGATGTCAAATTCCGTTTTAATTGTCAAATGAAACATTGCGTAATATATAGATCAAGTACGAGAGTGCATGGTTTATTGTAAAGGTACAACATTTCGATCACCGTGTCAATTATAAAATAAAACATTGCAGAATGTAAAAACTATGTACGATATTGTATGGCAAATTGTAAAGGTACGAAATTTGTCTTGTAGATCGCCGTGTAAATTGTAAAATGCAACATTGCGAAATATAAGGATTAGGTACGATAGTGCAAGGCAGAGTAAAAAGGTACGACATTTGACATGTCGATTGCCCTGCATGTGCATAAAGCATGATTTAAGTAATAAATCTCTGATTATTTGAATAAAAAAGAACGTGAAGTAAAAAAAGTTTGTTAAACGTTTGAAATTTATTTGGCAACACTACTAATTACCTTGGATAAATCTGTCCACCGTGGTTCACACTACGACGGACAATTTGAAAATCAACCGACAGTGTCCGATGTTTTTCGTTAACACTATTAATTACATCGGGTAATGAATAATAGTTTTAAAGTTGCTAGTTAAACAATTGCAGTTCTAGAGAAGGGCAGTAGCAACTTATTCTGCCATGCGGCTGTGTTTTGCCATGCCAATTTGTTAATAGAGTTATTGTTGTTTCAGGCATAGTGACGATGAACACGTTTCCAGCGCCGCCCACACTGGAGGCGGTTAAGGCCAAGATCCCGTTCCTCTGCTTCCGGGTAGTCACACGGGGCCTGTACCCCGACCTCGTGAAGACCAATGTGGAAAGGAACATCAAGACGTGCTATAAAGTGGGTCTGGACAACTTTAAGTTTGAGGTGGTGACTGATAACGCATTGAATCTCCCCAAGTCTGCACTGGTACGGGAGCTGGTTGTACCTAACGACTACCAGACGTTGAAGCACTCGCTGTTCAAGGCGCGCGCGCTGCAGTACTGCAACGAGCCGTCGGTAAACATCCTCTCCAACGATGACTGGGTGGTGCATCTGGATGAGGAGACGCTGCTAACCGAGAGCTCCACCATCGGACTCGCGAACTTCGCCGGTCAGGGCCACGGGGACATCGGGCAGGGCGTCATCTCGTACGCCAACGAGGAGATAGTCAACTGGTGGACCACCCTGGCCGACTGCGTGCGCGTCTCCGTGGACCTGGGCATGATGCGATTCTCTTTCCGCAAGCTCGGCTGCCCGCTCATGGGGTTTAAGGGCTCTTACATCATCGTGAAAGAGTCCGTGGAAAAAGACATCGGGTTTGACTTTGGACCGAAGGGAAGCGTGGCAGAGGACGTAATGTTTGCGCTGGTGGCCTGGGGCAAGGGATACAAGTTCAACTTCGTGGAGGGGGAGATGTGGGAGAAAAGTCCCTTCACGCTTGGGGACTATATCAAGCAGCGAAAGCGCTGGTTTGTTGGTCATGTGTATACCCTTTTGAGTCCTGAAATCCCATTTAAGTGCAAACTCGGCATGATCCCAACTGATTTAGGCTGGTTTCTACTGGTTGGGAATATTTTGAATTTTCCAGCCTCGTTTGCGTTTCCAATCCCACTTCCGCTAGTGCTGAATGTTACCGCTGGAAGTATGGGAGGACTGATTCTATTCTTGTTTACATTCGGATCAATAAAATCCTTTAGCTCGCGAAAATATGGACTATTTATAAAACTATTGCTAATTTTCGCTACAATTCCCGTTATCCCACTGGCGGCCTGTATGGATGCCATCGCGTCGGTGTACGGATTCTACACGCGCAATTCCGGGGGCTTCCATATCGTTATGAAGGAAACACAGAAACAAACGAAACGACAATCGTCTCAGATTGACATGGACTTGATCTAATAGAATTCAGGGCTAATAGGAATTATGCAAACAAAAATCAAGCCTTATCATAGTGCATTTATTTATATTGTTGTTTTGTGTGGAAACTGTCTATATTTTCACAAACTGACACAGTTTGACATGCGGTCATCGACCTTTCATATATATTTAAGCAGACATATTCATATTTAAACTGAAAATGTTTTCGTGTTACCGTCCAATAGCAAGGATGTTGTTCATCACTTGAAAGACAACTCGTACAATCAATATACACCTGCTCATCCATAGTGGTCTACCTTGATCACGAGATTGAGACAGTGCGTGTGTCTGTTTAGGCCTAAATAAATAACTTAGATTTCATGTTTACACAATAATGCAGTACAATACATACATAAGCATTGTACCATGTTATTGTGCTAATCTTGATGCAAGTTGGTGGTGGCGTATACCGTCTCGTGTTAACTGTTTATTACTCCGCGTAAAAACGATTTTCTTTTATATTTTCCATTTCTAAGAAGATGTTGTCCATATATTTTGTAATGTTGTTTATACATGTTTGTTCTTTATACTTCAAGTTATGTCAATGCATGAATTGTACAAGACTTAATTGTACCCACATAAAAATGTCGTAAAATGCGCAGGAATCAACTTGTTTTTCTATCATGGTACATTCCAGCTTTAAATCCAGCACTAAACCGAATGTATGGTACATTGTTATTCGAAGTGCATTTGTTTTATTGCGGTCGCATGTACCAAGGTTGTAGTGAATGAAATAAACTAAGTCCAATTATAAAGACAAATCACGAACTCACATTGTTGTAAAATTATTTGACAAGAGTTCTACAGATATCCTAAGAGAATGACCGTTCCGCGCTATATATACGATATCTATGTGTGTTAAGTGTTTGTTAAAGTTACGAGATCAATTAAACATGTGACATGCTTAGGAATATTACAGCACTGTTACAAGATAAGTATTGATGCGAAGCATCAAAGGGCGTCGGGAATTTCAGTGTAAAAGGCACTCAATGAAGTTACATGGAACGATTTTTTTTTTCTACTGTAAATATTAATATATTGGCCGATTATTTTAAAGAAAATAGAAAAAGATACTGGTATAACCATTATCTATGATTTTGTGTTATAACCCCCAAATAACCATTATCTATGATGTTGTGTTATAACTCCCAAATAACCATTATCTATGATTTTGTGTTGTAACCCCCAACTATTGCATAGTTCATTTTATTTACATTGGTTTCCTTTTTTACTGGCATCCGTGTGCTGTTGTCATTAATGGAACAGAACTGTGTAGGTTTTAAAAAATCTGCTTCTTCTTGTAAGCGTAATTTCATATTTTTCTCAACTTCAAGGGGAGATTATTCTGAACTTATTCTTACGTTGCTCATTTACGATAGGGGTTGAGTACTCATTGATATGAAAACACTGTAAAAGTTTTAATGTGTTTACGACCCCCCCCCCCTTTCACACATATATTTCATGGACATAATAAAAACAAAAAATAGTTACAATAAAACAGCATATTTATTTAAACTAAAATGTCTACATCAAAACAAAAAGTTAACATAGAACACAAATAAAATAATTTAATTCTACTGGGGCTCGAACCTTGGACCTCTCACATGTAAAACGAGCGTGCAAACACTACACTACGGAACCGCTTGAAAAATCACCTAACTAAGATATTTATAACTGACTGTAGTGTAACGGTTATCAATAAAGCAATCATTCTATACATAGATGGTGACGTCACTACGTTATTGTCAGTAAGACCGGTGTGCATTGTGTCACACCGGTCTTTACTGACCTGTGTGAATGCGCGCTAAGCATTGTGGGAAACGGACCTTTTTCCATCATGGCGTTGGTAAACATAATAAACACGGAAGTGAAAAATGGTCATTAATTATTATCAAAAACAGGCCCCATCAAACCGGGCCAGCTGTAATATATAGTTGGATGCAGTTTGTGCTTCAAAAGGAGCCACTTTTCATGTCAGTCTATTGTTTGTAAGAATCACTAAACACGTAACTTAGACAAACTAAACATGTTGCAAGACTGTATCTTCGAAATAGTTAATAAATCTAAATCATAAATAAATATTTATAATTAAATACCTGCTGAAATTTGAGAACGTAAACGATTTAAAATAAACGCTGTGAACATTGCAAGGAATCTTACATGTAGGCCTAATGTGTGAGAGGATTAGTCAGGGATAAAATAAAATGGAGTTCGAAGGATCTAACATTTTGAGGAAGACGTCATGGTATCTTGGACATTTGGCACTTTCATATATTTATTTAGTAGATACTGAAAATGCTGAATGTGCTAATTGCATCATCAAAGACAAGCAGGTGAGATTTTTACAGCTTTTTTTTCTTGACAACATATTGTATGTTTTCCATTTAATTTATATGCCAGTGTTTTTTTTCACCATTTTGGGAATGGTTTCCGGTCATTTCCCCCCCCCCCCCCCCCCCCCAGACGTTTCCTCCCCAAGACGTTTCCCCGCAAAGACAATTCCTCCCCAGACGTTTCCCCCCCATTTAAGTTTTAGTGCAGATGTTCCCCCCCCCCAATAAATTTATAATTGTTCGGTTGAAGTACAATCTTTGTTTATTATCAAAATTATTATTTTGTTTATGAAGTCTTTAATTAACTTTTAATATCTATGAAGCAGCTTGTATGGTTTTTTGGTTTTAGAATTGTTTTTTGGAGGGTTTTACTGTGTAATGATTGCATGTAAATCATTAGTAAGTGCATGTTGGTGTACTAGTGGAATACATGGAATATCCTCAAAATCTTACTGAGTATCTTATACATGTTGCTCAACACAAATGCAACCAAGAATAATGTGTAATCAAGACCCGTTTTGAATACACAATTAACACCTTATTTCAGTTTGAGTGAACCTGGGCAGGGTTGTGCAAATGCAGTGTTTGTTGTTTTTTATCCAATTAAATATGGTCAATTGGTGAAATGAAAATGGTAAAATCAAATTAAAATTAATTTCGACACTGTTTTCCTTGTAACAGATAAATATGATAAATAAATATTTACTTTGTAACTGTCAACATTTTTTTCATGCATTCATATGTTTATTATCAAATTATTGGATGTCACTGATATTTTATTTTTTACTAATAACTCGTTTAGACTAAATAAAACAGATTTGAACTTTCCGTGCACATTATTTCATTATTAATAATATAATTTATTAGCAAATGTAATAAAAACTTATTGATATAAGAAACACAAAACACAATTACCCGTTTTTATTAAATGAATTTGTGGAATTTAAGGAAAAATTAATAACTTTATGAATTAAAAAAAGGTAAATTTAAAGCAATTTATTAATAATAATTAAAACAGTGATAAACTACATAAAAATGTTTTTGTATGATAATGTACTAATCTCATCTTATGAATGACTATCCCCCTTCAAAGATGTCACCTAATCTCATCAATGATGATTAATGGGCCTGTATATTGCACCATAAGTACCCCTTTATACAATAGCTGTTATCTTGTTATATACACTTGCTTATCCAATTAACGCTTGTATATTGCACCATAAGTGCCTGATATATTGTTCAATGGTAGGTGTGTGTTGTTACTTAATATTAGTGAAAACATAACTTTCCTATTATTTGCCTGGTTCTGAAAATATTTTCATCGTTGAGTTTCCTTTAATTTTTAAAGAATATTTTTTAGAGGTAACACCTGAGTACTACAAATCAATGTAAAATGTTCATACTAGCTGTATTGGGACATTATAATTTAAATGTTACAAAACAATTTTATTTACTTGTCTCAAAATAAATATCCCAATATGATATTTATTTAGTCAAAATAATTTGTGTTTCAGTTAAAACTTGGATATAGTTATTATTCTTCATTAAAAATCACAACTATTCCACTTTAAATGACCATCAAAGCTGTGTTTTTACTCAATTTTTCAAGGATCTCAATAAATGAAAGAAACAATACAGGTACTTATAAAAACAATTCTAATTAGATCTATTTAATTGGTAAAATTTGTTTGAGGCTTCCCTAAAAACAACCATAATAAATCATTTCACTGATCTATTGATATATCTATTTAATAGGCAGAATGACAAACAGAACTAGTGTGGTTTCTAGGGTCATAAATCTGGTCCCTAAGCCTTAATTGGTAATAATATGCATGCAGTGTTATGTCTCTGAAAGTGACAATGAAGCAAATCTGCCCTTAGGCTATTTCATTTCACTCACACAAAAGGAGATAACTTGCTATTAATTTAATAGTTACTTCTAACTTGTCTCCTTTCTGTATTAAGAGGGTTTTCATATTTTAAAGTTCAATTGGTCTTCAAAAGAATAAGCAATCAAAGTTCTTGATTTTGCCAACAAATAATGTTTACCAATTGTGGGTCTACTCTACTTTCTTTTAATAATTATTTCTAATTATGTTTTTTTAATTTTTATATCAATGGAAAATGAAATATTTTTTCACTATTTTGTTTAAAAAGTACTTAAAGAAATCCAGGCAAGAATACATGACAAGTAAGGGTTGTGTCAAGAAGGTGCCATTTAAGGCCCTATTATCAGTTTTGGATGCCCTAACCTGTATAGGTGAGAAGACTGTGAGAAGACTGGGGACGTGGGGCATGAGGAATAACTAATACACAGTAATTGACAGGTTCGTGTTGAATCAAGCACAGAATTTTCATGAGCATTCATGATTCATTAGAATTGAAAAAAAACACAATCAACCAGAAAAATCCAGTTGACCAACTTTGACTTATTTGCATGAACAGGTATAAAATAGTGGGTATTAATAGCTTAAGACATTATTGGCAACATGTCTGTTTAATTTATATTATCAATATTGTTAATTAAGCATGGAATATTAATCAAAATTGGGGGTAAAGTTCAATCGACCAGTATTGACCAGTAATGACAAATTTGGGAGTATTGACCGGGGCGGTTTTAACCAGTAAAAACCGCCGGTTAAAACCTGGGGCGGTCGATTGGTGCCAACCCTGGGTGTACTAAAGGAATACTAGAGGAATACATGGGATATTCTCAAAATCTTACACATGTTGTTTTTAATATAATTAAATAGGATCAATTGATGAATTAATTCAGTTTGTGTAAACTTGGGCTGGGTTGTGGAACTATAGTTATTTGTTGTTATACAATTAAATAGGGAACTATGTAACTGTCAAAAAAACATATGCATTCACACGCATATAATTCAATTATTGGATGTCACTGATAATTTCAATTTAACTAGTAGGTAATTAAGACTAATTAAAACAGAATGGGACTTTCCTCGCAAAGTATTTCATTATTAATAATATAATACTATAATTAGCTAATGTAATCAAAACATATTGATATTTTAATAATTTAACTCAATGATATTAATAATATTACAATTTTCCCCAAAAAACTAGGGCAGGAAGATAGGAAGGATTTTTTTTGGAAAATCAACAGTGTTGTCAGTGTAAAATATTTGCAAAGCTTCTTCTGAGTTTGAACTTCAGTTTTGCATTTTGTGACCTGCAACATATTCTATGCTACTTTATTTCACTATGGTAAGTCATTATAGTGTTATTTATTTTTCAACTATATAATGTGCTAATCTCATATAATGAATTACTACCCCATTTAAAAATGACACCTAATCTAAATTCATTAATACAATAGTTATAATTGTTTTATTGTAATTTGTAACATACTATTCCACTAAAAATGACCATCATAGAACATCAATGCCGTGCTTTTACTAAATTTTCAATGATTTCAATTATTTAAAGAAATAAATTTATCAGGCACTTATAAAAAATATATAATAAGGGTGTCAAAATTTAACAAACTGAACAAGTCAATTTGAACTTCTCTTGCAATGCAAATGGAGCCACTGGAAATATCAAATTGTTCCCATACTAGTCGGCAATATAACTATGACATTGTGTCTTTTCAAAACATGCATCAGACACACCTTCTGAAACTTTTTAAGCGGTTTTGAAAACGCTATTTCATTGCAAACTTTCGTCAATAAAGGATACATGTTGTTATACAACCGAAAGTGAAAGTTCTGTTTTTAAAAAAATGAATAAAGAGCGAAATAGTTGAAAACTAACGAAAATTATAATTGATACTAACATAAGACCGTAAGACTGAACAAAATAATACTTAACTTTTAAATCATAACATGAATGTTTACTTATAAAGCAAATTCTTCATTCATCCGCGGACTTTTTTGTGTCGTAGTCATAAATGCCTCCAAATGGAGGTGCGTGATGCGTCTAAGTATAGAGGTGACAATAACGTAGTGACGTCACCATCTATGTATAGAATGGACCGGTGTGTACATAATGATAAAGCAATAAACCGTGTAATCGCTGTCGTCTTGTAAATTTGACGAAAATACGCGTTAACCAAAACTCGAACAGCAAAAGTCTGCGCTATTGGTAGAAAAACCACAAAATAAATATATTTTGATTATGTTTTATTTTTTTATACAAAACCAGAAAGTTTCACCGGTTCGCGTATTTGCCCAATCCCTGTGATCTTTTATTATTGCCCAGTCCCTGTGATCAGTTATTAATTAAAAGAATTAGCTTTGCATTATTGGCAATAAATGTTGTAGTAAATGTAATAGGCAGTACTTATTTACACTAATTTACACAAAAATTCACCACTATGCAAGATATTCTGACCAAAAAATATATACATTGATCCGTAAAATAACTTCTCCTCCCAAAAGCGAAAAAAAACGTATTACATACTAGTCGCCGCACTTCAGTGCGACGCCAATAAGAGGGATCCAACCTACGAAGATTAGCCAAAATAAAGCTGCGTGTGTCTACGTGCATACTTAGAGGGACGTGTTTACAGTTTGGTCAAATGACGATTGTCAAAGTAATTGTAGGTGCGTGAAGTTGGCTCGCCGTTCGACGTTCGACATTAGTTCAACATTCAAATTACCGAATGTCGAGCTGGCTCGGCATTCCAGCTCGACATTGAGTTCGGCATTCGCATATAATGTTGTATGCTTATTTTTGAATGTCGAGCTGGCTCGGCATTCCAGCTCGACATTCAGTTCGGCATTCGCAAATAGTTTTGTATGCTTATTTTGGAATGTCGAGCTGGCTCGGCATTCCAGCTCGACATTCAGTTCGACATTCGGATATAGTGTTGTACAATAATTTTTGAATGTCGAGCTTGCTCGGCATTCCAGCTCGACATTCAGTTCTGCATTCGCATATAGTGTTGTATGCTTATTTTCGAATGTCGAGCTGGCTCGGCATTCCAGCTCGACATTCAGCTCGGCATTCGCATATAGTGTTGTATGCTTTTTTTCGAATGTCGAACTGGCTCGGCATTCCAGCTCGACATTCAGTTCGACATTCGGATATAGTAATGTACAATAATTTTTTAATGTCGAGCTGGCTCGGCATTCCAGCTCGACATTCAGTTCAACGTTCGGAGAAAGTGTTTTACAATAATTTTTGAATGACGAGCTGGCTCGGCATTCCAGCTCGACATTCAGTTCGACATTCGGATATAGTGTTGTACAATAATTTTTGAATGATGAGCTGGCTCGGCATTCCAGCTCGACATTCAGTTCGACATTCGGAAATAGTGTTGTACAATGATTTTTGAATGTCGAGCTGGCTCGGCATTCCAGCTCGACATTCAGTTCGGCATTCGCAAATAGTGTTGTATGCTTATTTTTGAATGACGAGCTGGCTCGGCATTCCAGCTCGACATTCAGTTCGACATTCGGAGAAAGTGTTGTACAATAATCTTTTAATGACGAGCTGGCTCGGCATTCCAGCTCGACATTCAGCTCGACATTCGGATATAAAGTTGTACAATAATTTTTGAATGACGAGCTGGCTCGGCATTCCAGCTCGACATTCAGTTCGACATTCGGATATAGTGTTGAACAATAATTTTTGAAAGTGGAGCTGGCTCGGCATTCCAGCTCGACATTCAGTTCGGCATTCGCAAATAGTGTTGTATGCTTATTTTCGAATGGACGACCGATGGACGACCGATGGACGACCGATGGACGACCGATGGACGACCGAAGGACGACCGATGGACGATCGATGGACGACCAATGGACGACCGACAGAAAGATAGGGGAAGACCGATGGACAGCCGATTGACGACCGATGGACGGGAGAGGGATAACCGATGGACGACCGACATAAAGATAAGGGACGACCGATGGACGACCGATGGGCGACCGATGGACGACTGATGGACGACCCATTGATGACCGATGGACGACGGATGGTCGACCGAAGGACGACCGATGGACGACCGACAGAAAGGTAAGGGACGACCGATGGAAAACCGATTGGCGACCGATGGTCGTCCCTGGTCTAACGGTTGGTCGTCCCTCGGTCGTCCCTCGGTCGTCCCTCGGTCGTCCATCGGTCGTCCTTCGGTCGTCCTTCGGTCGTTCTTCGGTCGTCCTTCGGTCGTCCTTCGGTCGTCCTTCGGTCGTCCTTCGGTCGTCCTTCGGTCGTCCTTCGGTCGCCCCTTATCTTTATGTCGGTCGTCCATCGGTTATCCCTCTCCCGTCCCACGGTCGTCCATCGGTCGTCCATCGGTCGCCAATCGGTTGGTTGTTGGTAGTCCATCGGTCGTCCATTGTCAGCCCTTGTCCGTCCGTTGGTCGTCCATCGGTCGTCCCTTATCTTTCTGTCGGTCGTCCATCGGTTATCCCTCTCCCGTCCCACGGTCGTCCATCGGTCGTCCATCGGTCGCCAATCGGTTGGTAGTTGGTAGTCCATCGGTCGTCCATTGTCTGCCCTTATCCGTCCGTTGGTCGTCCATCGGTCGTCCCTTATCTTTCTGTCGGTCGTCCATCGGTTATCCCTCCGAATGTCGAACTAAATGTCGAGCTGGAATGCCGAGCCAGCTCGTCATTCAAAAATAAGCATACAACACTATTTGCGAATGCCGAACTGAATGTCGAGCTGGAATGCCGAGCCAGCTCGACATTCAAAAAACATTGTACAACACTATCTTCGAATGTCGTACTGAATGTCGAGCTGGAATGCCGAGCCAGCTCGACATTCGAAAATAAGCATACAACACTGTATGCGAATGCCGAACTGAATGTCGAGCTGGAATGCCGAGCCAGCTCGACATTCGAAAATAAGCATACAACACTATATGCGAATGCCGAACTGAATGTCGAGCTGGAATGCCGAGCCAGCTCGACATTCAAAAAGTATTGCTCAACACTTTCTCCGAATGTCGAACTGAATGTCGAGCTGGAATGCCGAGCCAGCTCGACATTCGAAAATAGCATACAATACTATATGCGAATGCCGAACTGAATGTCGAGCTGGAATGCCGAGCCAGCTCGACATTCGAAAATAAGCATACAACACTATATGCGAATGCCGAACTGAATGTCGAGCTGGAATGCCGAGCCAGCTCGACATTCGAAAATAAGCATACAACACTATTTGCGAATGCCGAACTGAATGTCGAGCTGGAATGCCGAGCCAGCTCGACATACAAAAAACATTGTACAACACTTTCTCCGAATTTCGAACTGAATGTCGAGCTGGAATGCCGAGCCAGCTCGTCATTCAAAAATAAGCATACAACACTATTTGCGAATGCCGAACTGAATGTCGAGCTGGAATGCCGAGCCAGCTCGACATTCAAAAAACATTGTACAACACTATCTTCGAATGTCGAACTGAATGTCGAGCTGGAATGCCGAGCCAGCTCGACATTCGAAAATAAGCATACAACACTGTATGCGAATGCCGAACTGAATGTCGAGCTGGAATGCCGAGCCAGCTCGACATTCGAAAATAAGCATACAACACTATATGCGAATGCCGAACTGAATGTCGAGCTGGAATGCCGAGCCAGCTCGACATTCGAAAATAAGCATACAACACTATTTGCGAATGCCGAACTGAATGTCGAGCTGGAATGCCGAGCCAGCTCGACATTCAAAAAACATTGTACAACACTATCTTCGAATGTCGAACTGAATGTCGAGCTGGAATGCCGAGCCAGCTCGACATTCGAAAATAAGCATACAACACTGTATGCGAATGCCGAACTGAATGTCGTGCTGGAATGCCGAGCCAGCTCGACATTCGAAAATAAGCATACAACACTATATGCGAATGCCGAACTGAATGTCGAGCTGGAATGCCGAGCCAGCTCGACATTCAAAAATAAGCATACAACATTATATGCGAATGCCGAACTGAATGTCGAGCTGGAATGCCGAGCCAGCTCGACATTCGGTAATTTGAATGTTGAACTAATGTCGAACGTCGAACGGCGAGCCAACTTCACGCACCTAGTAATTGTCACATATTCAAAAAGACTGTATACATTATTTTTATACAAGTTAAATAAAACTTCTTAATAAGAAACATGTTAAACATAATTGCTAAGTTATAGATACTATTCCTTCGAAATCGGTATAGTAATCGGTAATAGTAAAATAATATTGCTTTTTCCTCGACTTTTAGGTAAATATGTTGATTACTAATATGGCGTATATGTTGTGGTTACAAGATGTAATCCCGCGTGGCGCAGGGTGGCGCAGTAGTTCTCGCTTTTGAATCACGAGGAATTCTTTATTTTTTATAACTAATACGTTATTTATTTAATATTATTAAACACATTAAGATTTGTTAGTATATATATTTAATGACTTTTTTCAAAAATAAGAAAATCTTCGAACAAGTCCATTTAACTTGTGAAAGCAACAATACATTCAAAAGAGGCAAGTGGTAGTCTCTAAATGAGTATATATACATGAGTATATATAACAATGAAAATTTCACAAGGAAGTTTACATATGAAGTTACACTGTTCACAATAGTATTAGCTCGCTCTAAAGTCTACAAAAAAATCGAATAAAAATGTCATCTTCAAACACTTCTACACACTAGTGAGCAGCAGTTGCAAATACCTGTATCTTTTGTACGTAGAAAAGCACACCCGAATGAAACGTACACTACGCGAGGCGCCTAGAAGACGGCATCCAGCTCTTTACCATGAATGACCCGCTTAAGGTTGCGGAAGGGAAAGTCAAACACGAGGGCGGCGGCGACGGCAGCGGCATAGTTGACTACGAGGTGACCCACGAACTGGTACGCCTGTCATATAAACGAGAGAGTTCACGGACGTTACCTGTAATCTTATGCAGATGAAACAGATGCGTGAGAAAGTAATTACACGTACATAAATCACCGGGCAATTTATATGTGGTGCGCTCTGCGAAAACGGAGCTTAATGTATTTGATTCGACGAGACTTCCTTGACCCGAACAATGTCATAAAATCGGAAAGTGTCGTCCCGTATTGGCCTGTGCGGACTGCATCGGTTAATCTGGGACGGCACGTTATGCACGAAGCCCCGTTTTCTCAGACCGAGGCTGACATTTATTATAATAGGCTTGACAATCCATTCCTTATAAACGCAGTAATGTTTCGTTTGTATTAGTCTAGTAAAAACACGACCGTGAGGTCCAGGTACCGAAAACTACTCAACGTTTTCAAGAGTTACACGAAGATATCAAGTTTTGTATGACTCCGATCAGGCCCATGAGTTTGATGCAATCACACTGATTTCTGCTTTGATGTTGTTCATCTTGTTTCATTTTAGTGAATTAAAAAAAAACAGGATATCTTATGGAAAAACAGAATAAAGTATGGAGGACGGAAAAAACAAACTGTATATCAGCGATACATTCAATAGTGAATTCGTCGTATTTAATGATAGCATTTATGCAGAGTAGATTTGCGTTTTCTTCGCATTAAAGCGCCCTGTATATGCATGGAAAAAAAACGCATAAAGGCGTTAGCTCAAGTCTATGCCTCGAATAAGACATGCAGCGTTTCAGTGCGCTGTATAACATCCCACAGTGTACTACAAACGCCTCCCTGTTAGCAGACGGGGCTACTCACCATTTCGAAGTCACTGAGGTGCAACAATGTTCGCCGCGAGTAGACGACAAGCACCATGAGTACCGGATGTAGCAGGTACACGAGGTACGTAACCCGGGACAACGGTATGAAACCCGACAACGACAGGAACTCGTTCAGCGGACCTTCAGATTTATAAAGCATGTTTTATAAATAGTACTAAAATAAAAATCACACGTAGATCCGAAATACCTAGGTCAAATGGGAACTAAAAAAAGGTCAATAGGTGAAATCGTAAAAAAACAAATAACCACGCTAGAGGCCACACATTGATGAACCCTTTTTGACACTTTGTTAAAGGCAGGTTCTTAAGATTGTCAAGGCCAAGTGCGTATCTGATTCAAGACATTTAAAACAAAGAAAACACCACCAAATAAAATCTTAAACCAATTGTTACCACATTTAATACATAATTCAGATGAAAGTTGGTATACTATGATCCTTGAAAATATATAGGCCAAATTCAAATCTGGTCAAACTGCGGTCAAACACTAGGTCACCAGGTTATATCTTAGAAAGATACAAACTTAAAAGATTACCATTAAGAGAAGCTTGTAACCGCTTTAAGAAGCACTTCATTCAGATTGGGAAAATGTGGAACTGCACCGAAAAGATGATGTTCAAAATGATAAATGGTATCATTCGAGTTGTTTGAATCGTGCTCACAACAAAAAATCGAAACGTACTTCGAAAATCGACCTGCCCGTTATTGATTATTGATTCTGGAAACTCCTTTACACACGTATTTGAAAAGAAACGAGAACAATAATCTATAATTAGAAACGTCATTTATTATGTCGAAAAAGAAAATAAATGAAAAGTGGAAAAATCATATAAACGCTGTTGAGTTTTTGTTCAATAAAACGGCACTTATTTATAGCAAAATAATAACGCGAATGTACCTCCAAATCCTGTTGCGCATGCGTACACTACCCATGCAACACAAAGACCCCAGACGGGCCTGCCCAGTGCCTCATAGGCTGCCTGCTGTGCCAGGGTCCAGGGCTCGAGTCCATCTGCGTACTTGGTATAGGGGATGTAGACGAGGAAGATACCCAGGCACAGCGCCACCAGCCAGCCAACCGCCACCACCAACTGGGAATACAAGGAACACACGTACAGAATTATTCATTATCTTTGCTGGAATACAATAGTATTTGTTTATATTTGCAGCTTTTACCAATGAATGAAATAAATGAATACGCTTAATATACGAAATTCACATAGTCTCACACGCACACACGCACATTATGTGTTATTTGTTTCACCGAAGGTTGCTTTTGTTAAATGTTATGCCGAGATTTTCACTTATTTCTGTATCGTGTCAATCAAAACTACTTACAGTAGACCCCTTTAAACAAATGAAAAGATGACTATTTCTATTTAGAATTGTTGTTTTATTTACTTTCAATCAACAAAACTTAAAGACCGATGGGCGTCTTTGTATAAAATAGTTCACATATAAGTTTCCTCAAGTTCATTACTTAATTTCTGTTAAAAAATCGCACAACACCAAACGTCAATAAAATATTGAATACTAGTTTAAAACACTTTCATGTTAATTGCTGCGTCCATCACATAGCTATTTATGTTTATTTTATTTAATAAACTGCTATTTAAATTAAATGTTGATCTCTATTTTAGGAATCTTCAAGGTTAAGTTTTCCTTAACCAGACAAAGGGTCTTATTGGTTGATGTCCAATCTCTCGTAAAAACTTATAACAAAACCCTTTTGATTTGTATAAATCATTATATTTTCATTCTGCGAAATGTTATTATTTGTATAGATTTTTATACATTTAAATGCGCGTGAAATTGAAAGATATACACAATTTAAAAACAAAAATAAGCTGCGCTCTAGGAAAACGGGGTTTAATGCATATGATCAAAGTCTCGTTACATATGAATAGCGCAGTCCGAACTGGCTTAACAGGGAAAACGCTTTCCGCTTTTCTTTTCTGTTTTCCTTTAAAGAAAGTCTCTTCTTAGCGACAATCCAGTCAAGGCGGAGAGTGTCGTCCCTGAGGATTGCACATGCTAATCAAAGACGACACTTTACGCACATACATAAAGCACATTTTCCCCAGAGCAAGACTCTTATATACCTTGTTGGGTCGCCTAGAGCCGGCGCGCAGCAGTATGAGCCCCAGTAGCAGTCCCACACAGTAGGGCGCCACCCGGCACCAGGGCTTCGTGAACACGTGGTTCCAGTAGGCGCTGCCGTCCAGCCGGCTCCTGCACGTGGGATCAGTCACATGATTGACAGTGGACGGATGGGATCAGGCACATGATTGACAGTGGACGGATGGGAAACTTTCAGTTAGTAGTTTTGAAGTAAAACCCGAATTGTACCGCAACCGCCAGCACCGCCGTCACCACAGCACCCATGGAGGCAGAGCTAAAACGTCACGCAATCTGAGTTGACACGGTGCACGTAATGGAATTATAGCAGTTATAACGACATGTTATCTGACTGCACACTGTGCAGTGGAATGGTAGCGGTAATAACGACATGCAATCTGACTGCACACCGTGCAGTGGAATAGTAGCAGTAATCACGACAAGCAATCTGACTGCACACTGTGCAGTGGAATAGTAGGGGTAATCACGACAAGCAATCTGACTGCACACCGTGCAGTGGAATAGTTGCAGTAATCACGACAAGCAATCTGACTTCACACTGTGCAGTGGAATAGTAGCGGTAATCACGACATGCAATCTGACTGCACACCGTGCAGTGCAATAGTAGCAGTAATCACGACAAGCAATCTGACTGCACACTGTGCAGTGGAATAGTAGGGGTAATCACGACAAGCAATCTGACTGCACACCGTTCAGTGGAATAGTAGCAGTAATCACGACAAGCAATCTGACTTCACACTGTGCAGTAGAATAGTAGCGGTAATAACGACATGCAATCTGACTGCACACCGTGCAGTGGAATAGTAGCAGTAATCACGACAAGCAATCTGACTGCACACTGTGCAGTGGAATAGTAGGGGTAATCACGACAAGCAATCTGACTGCACACCGTGCAGTGGAATAGTAGCAGTAATCACGACAAGCATTCTGACTGCAAACTGTGCAGTGGAATAGTAGCGGTAATCACGACATGCAATCTGACTGCACACCGTGCAGTGGAATAGTAGCAGTAATCACGACAAGCAATCTGACTTCATACTTTGCAGTAGAATAGTAGCGGTAATCACGACATGCAATCTGACTGCACACTGTGCAGTGGAATAGTAGCAGTAATCACGACAAGCATTCTGACTGCACACTGTGCAGTGGAATAGTAGCGGTAATAACGACATACAATCTAACTGCACACTGTGCAGTGGAATAGTAGCAGTAATAACGACATGCAATCTGACTGCGCCCTGTGCAGTGGAATAGTAGCGGTAATCACGACTAGCAACCTGACTGCACACTGTGCAGTAGAATAGTAGCGATAATACCGACATGCAATCTGACTGCACAAACTGCAGTGGAATAGTAGCGGTAATAACGACAAGCAATCTGACTGCACACTGTGCAGTGGAATAGTAGCGGTAATCACGACATGCAATCTGACTGCACACTGTGCAGTGGAATAGTAGCGGTAATCACGACATGCAATCTGACTGCAAACTGTGCAGTGGAATAGAAGCGGTAATCACGACATGCAATCTGACTGCACACTGTGCAGTGGAATAGTAGCGGTAATCACGACATGCAATCTGACTGCGCACTGTGCAGTGGAATAGTAGCGGTAATCACGACTAGCAACCTGACTGCACACTGTGCAGTAGAATAGTAGCGATAATACCGACATGCAATCTGACTGCACAAACTGCAGTGGAATAGTAGCGGTAATAACGACATGCAATCTGACTGCACACTGTGCAGTGGAATAGTAGCGGTAATCACGACATGCAATCTGACTGCACACTGTGCAGTGGAATAGTAGCGGTAATCACGACATGCAATCTGACTGCAAACTGTGCAGTGGAATAGAAGCGGTAATCACGACATGCAATCTGACTGCACACCGTGCAGTGGAATAGTAGCAGTAATCACGACAAGCAATCTGACTTCATACTTTGCAGTGGAATAGTAGTGGTTATCACGACATGCAATCTGACTGCACACTGTGCAGTGGAATAGTAGCGGTAATAACGACATGCAATCTGACTGCATACTGTGCAGTGGAATAGTAGCGGTAATAACGACATGCAATCTGACTGCACACTGTGCAGTGGAATAGTAGCGGTAATAACGACATGCAATCTGACTGCACACTGTGCAGTGGAATAGTAGCGGTAATAACGACATGCAATCTGACTGCACACTGTGCAGTGGAATAGTAGCGGTAATCACGACAAGCATTCTGACTGCACACTGTGCAGTGGAATAGTACCGGTAATAACGACAAGCAATCTGACTGCGCACTATGCAGTGGAAAAGTAGCGGTAATCACGACATGCAATCTGACTGCACACTGTGCAGTGGAATAGTAGCGGTAATAACGACAAGCAATCTGACTGCACACTGTGCAGTGGAATAGTAGCGGTAATCACGACATGCAATCTGACTGAACACTGTGCAGTGGAATAGTAGCGGTAATCACGACATGCAATCTGACTGCGCACTATGCAGTGGAATAGTAGCGGTAATCACGACATGCAATCTGACTGAACACTGTGCAGTGGAATAGTAGCGGTAATCACGACATGCAATCTGACTGCACACTGTGCTGTGGAATAGTAGCGGTAATTACGACATGCAATCTGACTGCACACTGTGCAGTAAAATAGTAGCGGTAATCACGACAAGCAATCTGACTGCACACTGTGCAGTAAAATAGTAGCGGTAATCACGACATGCAAGCTGACTGAACACTGTGCATTGAAATAGTAGCGGTAATAAAGACAAGCAATCTGACTGCACACTATGCAGTAAAATAGTAGCGATAATCACGACAAGCCACCTGACTGCACACTGTGCAGTAGAATAGTAGCGATAATACCGACATGCAATCTGACTGCACACTCTGCAGTGGAATAGTACCGGTAATAACGACAAGCAATCTGACTGCACACTGTGAAGTGGAATAGTAGCGGTAATCACGACATGCAATCTGACTGCACACTGTGCAGTGGAATAGTAGCGGTAATCACGACGTGCAATCTGACTGCGCACTGTGCAGTGGAATAGTAGCGGTAATAACGACAAGCAATCTGACTGAACACTGTGCAGTGGAATAGTAGCGGTAATAAAGACAAGCAATCTGACTGAACACTGTGCAGTGTAATAGTGTAGGCAGCTTAATGAAGGTGGCAGCATTTAGGTCAGTGATAGCAAATATGTGAATATTTTATCAATTATATTATTAGATGTTTAATTTTGTTTACTTGTATATATCAGTAGGCTATCGACGTGTGAACGCTCACCGATATACTGTATAGCAGTTATCTCACAATTAAATAACACAGATAAAATAAATGCGGTCACTATAATCATATGAGTACAAATGTAGGTGGTAATCAAGTGGAGACATATATTAAATATCCAAGCTTTTGATTCGTACTGGTTTTTTATGTCATACTCACAACGCCATGAAGGTGAGTATAATAGGTGATATAAGGTAGAACTGCATGGTGACCGCAATGTACCAGGACCAGGCCATGCACTGAAACACACGGGGAATCCTTTAACTGGCTAACTCAGAGTTTTCTGGGAAAGCTGGACTTAATGCATGAGCGTAAAGTGTCGCCTCAGATTAGCCTGTGCAGAACGCACAAGTTCGTCATTGAAGACACTTCCCGCTTTTATGATTTGTTTTTTTTTGTATAAAGGATGTCTCTTTTAACAAAAAACAAGTACAGGTGGAATGTGTCGTCGCCCATCAGCCTATGTGGACTGCTAAGGCTTATTTGAGACGACACTTAACGCACATGAATTCAGCTCAGTTTTCCTACGACGCTTAATAATTAATTTTAATTTAAAGGGTTCTCGAAGTCAAACTTAGGTATTAAAGTAATATTCAAACATTTTTATAATGATTGATATATATGCTGACCTTAATAAGAAGGCTATTATTGATGATAATAATTGACATGGTTGGGTATTTCCGGTTTGAGATATGCCACAAAAAGTGCCTGATAAAATCAACGGGATGACATACGTTCTGGAGGACATATGCAATATTCTTTTTCTCCTTATGTTAAGCAATACGCGACTAGTCGCACATTGGTTAAAAAAATTCAGTCGTTTACACTATTGATATGATTTACCTTCAATAACTTAGAATAAGTAAGCGTCAATATGTAAGTGAACTGCACAAGACACAACGTGACGTGCTGCTTGTATACCTGTTTTTCAGGCGGCACTCCTTCCACGCCGACGAAGTTATTGATGTATATGAGGTGCTTCCACCAGTCCTGTCGGCAGCTGTCGGCGACGGCAATCTTGTCCGGCCACATGGGCCCGTCCCCCAGGTACATGTAGAGGTACACAAAGGTCACCATGACCAGAAAATATAGGGAGGGGTCATTCTGAATGAACATTGATATTGTGTAACGAAGGGCAAACAATTGATCAATCGATGTGTTACGTTTAAAATAATTATTTGAGATATTAATAATTATAAATAGAACTCAAACGAAATAACAAGACACTATTAATTACAAACTACTCGAATTACATAGTAGTGCACGAGTATTTATGACTTACCTACAGAGCTTGCCTCAATAGAACTTGGGCAATGTCTTGATGAATGTGTACGAGTATTTATGACTTACTAACAGAGCTTGCCTCAATAGAACTTGGACAATGGCTTGATGCGTGTGTACGAGTATGTATGACTTACTAACAGAGCTTGCCTCAATAGAACTTGGACAATGTCTTCATGAATGTGTACGAATATTTAAAACAGAGCTTGTCTCAATAGAACTTGGACAATGTGTTGATGAATGTGTACGAGTATTTATGACTTACCTACAGAGCTTGTCTCAAGTGAACTTGGACAAAATACTTTGATGAATGTGCGCGAGTATTTAAGACTCATCAACAGAGCTTGCCTCAATAGAACTTGGGCAATGGCTTGATGAATGTGTACGGGTATTTATGACTCACTAACAGAGCTAGCCCCAATAGAACTTGGGCAATGGAAGAATGTAACTAACATACTAGATACCGGTAAGTCACATTTCCTAAATCTATGCCTAAATGCCATAGGAATAACGGATATACGAACACAGTTGGTAAGGCCTATCATTACCTACCATAGCCTTTCTGTATTCTAAACGTAACGAAGACCTTACTTAACTCGGATTTATGAAATGAAATGCTCTACTTTTAAAGAAAGCTTATTGACTGAGTATCGACCCTACATTATAGGGTACGTTTGTACGTTATTAATTAAAGTGTTAGGTGTCTGTCAATTCTGCCCTGGAATCGATCTAGATGCCCTGATAGGTGAGTTACATACGGATGGGAACAATCCGGTGTTATAGAAATAGCAGACCTAAACTCGCGGAGTTTTATTGATTTATTAATCGTTTAATTAAATCTCTTCCCGGAGGCTCAGCGCCGGTTTCAACTTCAGTTCTCCTTCTTTACAAACATGAAATAAATCTCCATTAACTTAAACAGCAATAAAAACAAGTTCAATAAATCAATGATGACAATGCTGTTTTAATTACGAACTACTTTTAATGTTTGGTGTTATTGCACGATTGAGCGGAATTTAGACATATGTTTTGTAAAAGAATTCAAATTTATGTTTCATTATTATTACCAGTAGAAAATACTATTACAGTAATGCTTGTATTACACACTAAGTCAGCTATAAAAGAAGGACATAAGATCAAGACTTTTTTAATCTTAAATATCAGAGATATTCATGACATACTCATAAGTTTAGTATCATATAAAGACATGCATTTATTATGTTTAACACATACTGGAACTTTCAAACCAGTTCAAAGTAAAAAGTATGCAAACACATTGCAAACACATTTTTGTTCTGCAAGTTCATCACATGGCTCGCAAACAATAGTAACAAATCTCCACCTTCAATTTTAACACAATCTTTAAGTGAATCTATTGTTCGAGAATTGGGACCTATTAGACCATTGCACATGCATTGGTTAAAACCGGATTTGTCAATCTTTTTTTTTCCACAAAACGTTAAGTTTTATTTTGTATTTGCCTTATATGCCCTTTAAAAAATATCATTATTTATATCGATCTCAGAAATTTACTCGGATGTTCAGAATAATACAAGACCCGTTCAAAATGAATCGGGGCAAGAATTTCAATTTCCGTTTCAATTATCAAATGGAATAATTTTGATTTTGCGGAATATAGACCGTTCCATAATTTAGTAATTACCCAATTATCTCCCCTGAATACTCTCCGCGTCCGCCATTACACTACTGCCAAACAACCGGTAACATATATAAGAGAGCACCGATTATTCAACGGGTGAATTTCTTTCTTTTTGTAAAACTTGTTTGTTTGTCATGCAAATTGTATGAAATAAAGTTTTTCTGCTAGAGGAGATGTTAAGTTAGTGTTATAACAGAAAAATGTTTGAAAAACGTGCATTTTTTAGGTATTTGTCTAGGAAAATAAACACGTTAACACATTAAAAAAACCATTTAATTAAACTAAATGCAATATTTATCATTTGATAATATGCATCAATCTTAAAATCGCGTAATCCTTTGCATTTCAGTGTTGAATTGCCCGTTTGTTCTGCATAATCCGATTATCTCGTTTTGATCAGATATTATCCAGACTTAACTAACAACATGGCGTCATCCCGGGGTGTCATAAACCACACTGGGTGGCAGATGACAGTCTGGTCATTAAACACAATTGATGATGCCACCATGTCTTCTCTTTCTGGTAGTATTAAGCAGTCATTTGGTTTAATATTTTACCTCCGACATACTTAACAGTTGCGTTCATTAGATATGTTACATATTGTACAAATTAAAAGTTATGTCCAATATAGAATATCAGAAATTGTACACCGTAAAGATACTAGCCCGTTTAATTCCTGGTTTAATTTATGAAAAAAAGTATTTGATAATTATAAAATTTACCTAAAAACATAACATTTAACGTATTTAGCGGGTATCGGTTAATTAAAACTACGTCATTTCGTATGAAGATTTAATGTTACGGCAATGCACGAACGACATCATAAAACAAGAAATTACATTTGACACGAACGGGGGTAAATATTGTTTAAAAAAATATTAATATAGATATATGTGTGTTAAAATGTTAGATATTTGCCACTCATACTCACTAGTAACGAGTTTTCAATATACATGAATACACAGTTCAAATTGCATCATGTAAAGTTGTGTTTTTCAGTTGTATGTTTATATTCCTCAATAGCGTCATTCTCTGTACAAAACCCATCAAATTAAAATTACATGTTAATACTGTCATGCACTTCGCTTTTAATAGGGCTTTGTAGTACGTTTATTTTCAATGCACCCCTTATACTTTCTATTACTCACGTGTTTATCACACTAACGTACTCATGCCATTCATAATTATATTTTTTATAATTAGATGTATTACTATTGTAATTTATTGAAGCTTTTCTGCAAAAAATATTACGGCTTATGCATAGAGCTCTTTGTTGTGTCAAATTGTCGGCCTTTCAGTCTTCAGATAATCTTTAATTTGATGCTTATGCCGCGTTTTTAAAGTTGCAAATAAATGTATTAATAAATTCGTTTGGCGCTTAATAATATATTTTTGAAATATTATTTAGGTGTTTTTTTCGGAGTTTTTTTGTGTGGATTAATTGACTAAACATTTGGTGTCGTTATCCATATGTTTTGCGTTACTTCAAAGACCTATAAAATACATTTTTTAGTATTTTTTAGCTTTATAGCTGTTAAATGATTCACAGATGAAAATATAGATATATCACATAGATCACATTCTCTTCATCTTCCGAATAATCACATAAAAGATCGTCAAGATCAATATCACTCTCTCATAATAAAAAGCTCGTTATTTAACGTGACAAAATTCCATAATTAAATATAAATCCAAACCACAATTTTTTTTATCTTTGATATCAGCTAGAACAAGAAAAATAAAGGAAGGCGTATCAAAAATATCATACTTAATATAATATGTTATGATTTTGGAATGTAGATTTTTACCACATGAGACCAATTACAAACAATTAGCGTAATTAATTGCGCGAGAATCTTTAATAAGTATTAATTAAAATATAAATTGATTGATGTTGCGGCTATTAAAATCAACACAACAATACATGCGTGAATTGTTTGTGAAACGTTAAAAGTAACAAGTCTAATCAAAGACATAGTATGAGCGACTGAACCGGCAAATTTTCGCCGATGATTACCACTTGATTACAGATATAAAAAAAACAAATACACGAAAGCATTTAAAACATTTTATTTGTAACAATCAATCTCAACTTCAAACAATCATTTAAACAACAAAAATGTGATAATCGCCTCACATTAATTCATTAAGTAATTTATTTATCCGACAACGGTTAAGCGGGTATTCTCTACGTTTTTGGCTTTTGGAATCGCAGTCTCGCACCAGTTAGCAGCAGTGTAATGGCGGACAGTCACGTGACTGACAATATGGCGGCGGTCAATTTATCGATTATGGAACGGTCTATATAGATCAGGTACGAGAGTGCATGATTAATTCTAAAGGTACATCATTTCGATCGCCTTGTCAATTATAAAATAAAACGTTGCAGAATATAAAAACTATGTGCGATATTGTATGGCAAATTGTAAAGGTACAACATTTGTCTTGTAGATCGCCGTGTAAATTGTAAATACAACATTGCGAAATATAAGGATAAGGTACGATAGTGCATGGCCGAGTAAAAAGGTACGACATTTAATAGAGTTATTGTTGTTTCAGGCATAGTGACGATGAAAACGTTTCCAGCAACGCCCACACTGGAGGCTGTTAAGGCCAAGATCCCGGTCCTCTGCTTCCGGGTAGTCACAAGGGGCCTGTACCCCGACCTCGTGAAGACCTATGTGGAAAGGAACATCAAGACGTGCTATAAAGTGGGTCTTGACAACTTAAAGTTTGAGGTGGTGACTGATAACGCATTGAATCTCCCCAAGTCTGCACTGGTACGGGAGCTCGTTGTACCTAACGACTACCAAACGTTGAAGAACTCGCTGTTTAAGGCGCGCGCGCTGCAGTACTGCAACGAGCCGTCGGTAAACATCCTCTCCAACGATGACTGGGTGGTGCATCTGGAGACGCTGCTAACCGAGAGCTCCACCATCGAACACGCGAACTTTGCCAGTCAGGGCCACGGGGTAATCGGGCAGGGCGTCATCTCGTATGCCAATGAGGAGATGGTCAACTGGTGGACCACCCTGGCCGACTGCGTGCGCGTCTCCGTGGACCTGGGCATGATGAGATTCTCATTCAGCAAGCTCGGCTGCCCGCTCATGGGGTTTAAGGGCTCTTACATCATCGTGAAAGAGTCCGTGGAAAAAGACATCGGGTTTGACTTTGGACCGAAGGGAAGCGTGGCGGAGGACGTAATGTTTGCGCTGGTGGCCTGGGGCAAGGGATACAAGTTCAACTTCGTGGAGGGGGAGATGTGGGAGAAAAGTCCCTTCACGCTCGGGGACTACATCAAGCAGCGAAAGCGCTGGTTTGTTGGTCACGTGTATACCCTTTTTAGTCCTGAAGTCCCATTTAAGTGCAAACTCGGCATGATCCCAACAGATTTAGGCTGTTTTCTACTGGTTGGGAATATTTTGAATTTTCCAGCCTCGTTTGCGTTTCCAATCCCACTTCCGCTTGTGCTGAATGTTACCGCTGGAAGTATGGGAGGACTGATTCTGTTATTGTTTACATTCGGATCAACAAAATCATTTAGGTCGCGAAAATATGGACTATTCAGGAAAATATTGCTTATTTTCGCTACAATTCGTATTATCCCACTGGCGGCCTGTCTGGATGCCATCGCTTCGGTGTACGGATTTTACACGCGTAATTCCAGGGGTTTCCATATCGTTATGAAGGAAACACAGAAACAAACGAAACGACAATCGTCTCAGATCGACATGGACTTGATCTAATAGAATTCAGGGCTATTAGGAATTATGCAAACAAAAATCGAGCCTTATCATAGTGCATTTATTTATTTTGTTGTTTTGTGAGGAAAGTTTATATATTTTCACAAATTGACACAGTGGGACATACGGTCATCGACCTTTCATACATATTTAATTAGATATATTGATATTTAAACTGAAAATGTTTTCGTGTTACTGTCCAAAAGTAAGGATGTAGTTCATCACTTGAAAGACAACTCGTACAATCAATATACACCAGCTCATCCATAGTGGTCTACCTTGATTACGAGATTTCTCGCACATTGAAACAGTGCGTGTGTCTGTTTTGGCCTAAATAAATAACTTAGATTTCATGTTTACACATACATACGTATTATACCATGTCATTAAGCTAATCTTGATGCAAGTTGGTGGTCGCGTATACCCTCTCGTGCTAACTGTTTATAACTCCGTGGTTAAAAGCCCGATTTTCTTTTATATTGTCCATTCCTAAGATGTTGTCCATATATTTTGTAATGGTGTTTATACATGTTTGTTCTTTATACTTCAAGTTATCTCAATGCATGCATGGTACAAAATTGTATTGTACTCACATACAAATGGCTTGAAATGCGCAGGGCTCAACTTGTTCTTCTATCCTGGTACATTCCAGCTTAAAATCCTGGACTAAACCGAATGTATGGTTATTCTCTTGTCATTCGTAGTGTCTTTTTTTTATTGCGGTCGCATGTACCAAAGTTGTATTGATAAAATGAACTAAGTCGAATTATAAAAAACAAATCACGAAGACACATTGTTGTAAAATTATTTGACAAGAGTTCTACAGAAATCCTAAGAGAATAACCGTTCAGCCGCGATAATGTGTTGAGTGTTTGTTAAAGTTACAAGATCAATTAAATTTATGATATGCCTAGTAATATCACAGCACTGTTACAAGATAAGTATTGATGCAAAGCATCAAAGGGCGCCTGGAATTTCAGTGTAAAAGGCACTCAATGAAGTGACATGGAATGATTTTTTTCTACTGTAAATATTAATATATTGGCCGATTATTTTAAACAAAGTAGAAAAAGATACTGGTATAACCATTATCTATGATTTTGTGTTATAACCCCCAAATAACCATTATCTATGATGTTGTGTTATAACCCCCAAATAACCATTGTCTATGTTTATGTGTTATAACCCCCAAATTACCATTATCTATGATTTTGTGTTATAACCCCCAAGTATTTCATAGTTTATTTTATTTACATTGGTTTCATTTTTTTTTTTACTGGCATCCGTGTGCAGTTTTCATTAATGGAACACAACTCAGAGGGGGTTATCACGTGACAAACAAGATGGCGACGTCCATGCCGAGGCAGGTATTTTTCGTCGTTTTATACCCTGTATTACTTGTATTATTATTTTTTATTCCGCTCACTTTCCAGTCAAATTAGGAAGAAAGTTACTGGCTTTTATAGCATAGTAATATTCGCTCTATATCGATTTTACTCGGTGCGAAATTTCTTAGCGGGATGACCTAATTAGGGCTCAACTAAGAAAATTTGCGGGGAGTAAAGTCGAGATATAAAGCGAATTTAAATACGAAATAAACGCTAATCACCTGTTTCCTGATATGGCTGGAAAATTAGCGTCATTTAAAAAATAAACAGAAGTAATAAAGGGTATAAACGGCGAAAAATAACCGTCTCGGTATGGACTTCGCCATATTGACTATCACGTGATTACCCCCTCTGGAACTGTGTAGGTTTTAAAGAATCTGCTTCATCTTGTAAGCGTGATTTCATATTTTTTCTCAACTTCAAGGGGAGATGATTCTGAACTTATTTTTACGTTGCTCATTTACGATAGGGGTTGAGTACTCATTGATATGAAAACACTGTAAAAGTTTTAATGTGTTTACGACCCCCCCCCCCTCCTCTCACACATATATTTCATGGGCATAATAAAAACAAAAAAATGGTTACAATAAAACAGCATATTTATTTAAACTAAAATAACTACATCAAAACAAAAAGTTAACATAAAACACAAATAAAATAATTTGATTCTACTGGGGCTCGAACTTTGGGCCTCTCACATGTGAAGCGAGCGTGTAACCACTACACTACGGAACCGCTTGAAATATCACCTTCTAACTAAGATATAAATAAGCTATTTATAGTCGGTTTAAATGTAAACCCAGAAGTTTAAACGCTGGATAGTGAGCGGGGTTAAAGGTCCATACCAAAGGGTCCATACCACAGGCAAAATTCGGGTCAGGTCTGCGGCCTTCTATATGTGGTTCTTAAAAAAAAAACTGAATGAGGACTTGATAGTTATGAGACTGGGGTGCTGTGATGGTGCTCCTCATTGATAAGCGGCTGCTTCCTTTATCAAGACTCATTATTACAATAATAATAAGTGTCGCGCTTCGCGCTCTATAGCGCTTTTATAAGTAACTAGGTGGTTGCTATGATAGTGGAACAAAGAAGTTTTATTTTTATACAAAACCAGAATGTTTCACCGGTTCGCGTATTTGCCCAGTCCCTGTGATCTTTTATTATTGTCCAGTCCCTGTGATCAGTTATTAATTTAAAGAATTAGCTTTGCATTATTGGCAATAAATGTTGTAGTAAATGTAATAGGCACAAATGCAGCACTTATTTACAATAATTTACACACAAAATCACCAGTATGCAAGATATTCTGACAACAAAAATATATACATTGATCCGTAAAATAACTTCATAAGCGTAAAAAACGTATTGCATACTAGTCGCCGCACTTCAGTGCGACGCCAATAAGAGGCATCCATCCTACGAAGATTAGCCGAAATTAAGCTGCGTGTGTCCAGTAACTTACTGGTTGCGAGCGGATATAATCATGTACCTTAGGAGTGAATTAAATTGCAGTATATCGCTGGTATTCTGCTAGTATTATGCTTACTATTCTATTTAAACCGTGTAAAGCGCATGCGCTGAAAGAGGATGCTGTCGTGTGCTATCCATGGAAATGTTTTGACAAAATGTAAATGGGGGTAGCATTGTGTAAATATGTATTAGTTAAATACACTATCATTTTCCTTCTTTTTTGTCACTCTATTATGTGTTTTTTATTGTTTTTTTTACCTTTAATGAAAAGATCGTCTGTTTAAAACAAAAACAAACAATTGAACAGAATAACCACCAACATGTTCTTTTCTAAAATAAAAAAAGATATCAAACCATAAACAGGTTTTGAAAAAAATCTTTGAGTGTCATTACGTATATCTTTTACATATCATACTGTAAACGCATAATATTTATTTAAAGGGACGTGTTTACAGTTTGGTCAAATGACGATTGTCAAAATAATTGTCACATATTCAAAAAGACTGTATACATTATTTTTATACAAGTTAAATAAAACTTCTTAATAAGAAACAAGTTAAACATAATTGCTAAGTTATGGATACTATTCCTTCGAAATCGTTTAAATAGTATTGCTTTTTCCTCGACAATTCGGAAAATATGTTCAGTACTAATATGGCGTGTATTTCTTGGTAACAAGATGTAATCCCGCGTGGCGCAGGGTGGCACAGTAGCTCTCGCTTTCGAATCACGAGGAATTCGATATTATTTTTACTAATACGTTATTTATTTAATATTATTAAACACATTAACGATTTGTTAGTAAATATATTTAATGATTTTTTTTCAAAAATAAGAAAATCTTCGAACAAATTCATTTAACTTGTGAAAGCAACAATACATTCAAGAGGCAAGTGGTAGTCTCTAAATGATATACATGAGTATATATAACAATGACAAATTCACAAGGAAGTTTACATATGAAGTTACACTGTTCACAATAGTATTAGCTCGCACTAAAGTCTACAAAAAATCGAATAAAAATGTCCTCTTCTAACATTTCTATACACTAGTGAGCAGCAGTTGCAAATACGTATATCTGTTGTGCGTAGAAAAAGCACACCCGAAGGAAACGTGCTATACGCGAGGCGCCTAGAAGACAGCATCCAGCTCTTTACCATGAAAGACCCGCTTAAGGTTGCGGAAGGGAAAGTCAAACACGAGGGCGGCGGCGACGGCAGCGGCATAGTTGACTACGAGGTGACCCACGAACTGGTACGCCTGTCATATAAACGAGAGAGTTCACGGACGTTACCTGTTATCTCATGCAGATGAAACAGATGCGTGAGAAAGTTATTACACGTACATAAATCACCGGGCAATCTATATGTGGTGCGCTCTGCGAAAACGGAGCTTAATGTATTTGATTCGACGAGACTTCCTTGACCCGAACAATGTCATAAAATCGGAAAGTGTCGTCCCGTATTGGCCTGTTAGGACTGCATCGGTTAATCTGGGACGGCACGTTATGCATAAAGCCCCGTTTTCTCAGACCGAGGCTGATATTTATTATAATAGGCTTGACTTTCATTCCTTATAAATGCAGTAACGTTTCGTTTGTATTAGTCTAGTAAAAACACGACCGTGAGGTCCAGGTACCGAAACTACTCAACGTTTTCAAGAGTTACACGAAGATATCAAGTTTTGTATGACTCCGATCAGGCCCATGAGTTTGATGCAATCACACTGATTTCTGCTTTGATGTTTTTCATCTTGTTTCATTTCAGGGAATTAAAAAAAAGGATAACTTATGGAAAAACAGAATAAAGTATGGAGGACGGAAAAAACAAACTGTATATCAGCGATACATTCAATAGTGAATTCGTCGTATTTAATGATAGCATTTATGCAGAGTAGATTTGCGTTTTCTTCGCATTAAAGCGCCCTGTATATGCATTGAAAAGAACCGCATAAAGGCGTTAGCTCAAGTCTATGCCTCGAATAAGACATGCAGCGTTTCAGTGCGCTATATAACATCCTACAGTGTACTACACATGTACAAACGCCTCCCTGTTAGCAGACGGGGCTACTCACCATTTCGAAGTCACTGAGGTGCAACAATGTTCGCCGCGAGTAGACGACAAGCACCATGAGTACCGGATGTAGCAGGTACACGAGGTACGTAACCCGGGAAAACGGTATGAAACCCGACCACGACAGGAACTCGTTCAGCGGACCTTCAGATTTATAAAGCATGTTTTATAATTAGTACTAAAATAAAAATCACACGTAATTCTGAAATACCTAGGTCAAATGGGAACTAAAAAAAGGTCAATAGGTGAAATCGTAAAAAAACAAATAACCCCGCCTGAGACCACACATTGATGAACCCTTTTTGACACTTTGTTAAAGGCAGGCTCTTAAGATTGTCAAGGCCAAGTGCGTATCTGATTCAAGACATTTAAAACAAAGAAAACACCACCTAATAAAATCTTAAACCAATTGTTACCACATTTAATACTTAATTCAGATAAAAGTTGGTATACTATGATCCTTGAAAATATATAGGCCAAATTCAAATCTGGTCAAACTGCGGTCAAACACTAGGTCACCAGGTTATATCTTAGAAAGATACAAACTTAAAATACTACCATTAAGAGAAGCTTGTAACCGCTTTAAGAAGCACTTCATTCAGATTTGGAAAATGTGGACCTGCACCGAAAAGATGATGTTCAAAATGATAAATGGTATCATTCGAGTTGTTTGAATCGTGCTCACAACAAAAAATCGAAACGTACTTCGAAAATCGACCTTCCCGTTATTGATTATTGATCCTGAAAACTCCTTTAAACACGTATTTGCAAGAAACGATAACAATAATCTATAATTAGAAACGTCATTTATTATGTCGAAAAAGAAAATAAATGAAAAGTGGAAAAATCATATAAACGTTGTTGAGTTTTTGTTCAATAAAACGGCACTTATTTATAGCAAAATAATAACGCGAATGTACCTCCAAATCCTGTTGCGCATGCGTACACTACCCATGCAACACAAAGACCCCAGACGGGCCTGCCCAGTGCCTCATAGGCTGCCTGCTGTGCCAGGGTCCAGGGCTCGAGTCCATCTGCGTACTTGGTATAGGGGATATAGACGAGGAAGATACCCAGGCACAGCGCCACCAGCCAGCCAACCGCCACCACCAACTGGGAATACAAGGAACACACGACAGAATTATTCATTATCATTGCTGGAATACAATAGTATTTGTTTATATTTGCAACTTTTACCAATGAATGAAATAAATGTATAGGCTTAAATTACGAAATTCACATAGTCTCACACGCACACACGCACATTATGTGTTATTTGTTTCACCGAAGTTGCTTTTGTTAAATGTTATGCCGAGATTTTCACTTATTTCTGTATCTCGTCAATCAAAACTACTTACAGTAGACCCCTTTAAACAAATGAAAAGATGACAATTTCTATTTAGAATTGTTGTTTTATTTACTTTCAATCAATAAAACTTAAAGACCGATGGGCGTCTTTGTATAAAATAGTTCACATATAAGTTTCCTCATGTTCATTACTTAATTTCTGTTAAGAGCAAGACTCTTATATACCTTGTTGGGTCGCCTAGAGCCGGCGCGCAGCAGTATGAGCCCCAGTAGCAGTCCCACACAGTAGGGCGCCACCCGGCACCAGGGCTTCGTAAACACGTGGTTCCAGTAGGCGCCGCCGTCCAGCCGGCTCCTGCACGTGGGATCAGTCACAAGATTGACAGTGGACGGATGGGATCAGGTACATGATTGACAGTGGACGGATGGGACTCTTTCAGTTAGTAGTTTTGCCGTAAAACCCGAATTGTACCAGAGAATGCAGAGACGTTTTATGGAACGTAAACTGTTTCAGATGATGTGTTTCGCGTTAACATTATTGTTATTGTCATGAACTTATTGGTACGTGCGATGTGATTGAATAATTCCTTTGAAAGTTACATTTATATTGAGGAATGATGTTCGTGGTTGATGTTGGTATTTATATAAATTATTCTAGTACATAGGTGTAAAACAATAGCCGATTATATGAGCAATTGAATGGAATGGCGTTGTGTTCCAGATTGCAACGAGTTGCACATTATATTTGTACATGATCAATATATATCGACATTCTTTTTTAATCATAATAATTGTACTATTTCGGGATTGACCGATTATGTTATAATAGTTACTTCGATATATTGAACCCAATCTATGTTGCCAGTGTGTAGCAAACACGCGGCTACAACGTACGTGATTATCTCACCGCCGTGCTCCACCTCTTTGACACCGGAAGCCACCATCCCCGCAACCGCCAGCACCGCCGTCACCACAGCACCCATGGAAGAGGAGCTAAACCGACACGTAATCTGAGTTGACAGGGTGCACGTAAAGGAATTACATGCAGTTGAATAGTAGCGGTAATCACGACATGCAATCTGACTGCACACCGTGCAATGGACTAGTAGCGGTAATAACGACACGTAATCTGACTACACTGTGCAGTGGAATAGTAGGAGTACTAACGACATGCAATCTGACTGCACACTGTGCAATGGAATAGTAGCGGTAATAACGACAAGCAATCTGGCTGCACAATGTGCAGTGGAATAGTAGCGGTAATAACGACATGCAATCTGACTGCACTGTGCAGTGGAATAGTAGCGGTAATTACAACAAGCAACCTGACTGCACACTGTGCAATGGAATAGTAGCGGTAAAAACAACAAGCAATCTGACTGCGCACTATGCAGTGGAATAGTAGCGGTAATAACGACAATAAATCTGACTGCACACTGTACAATGGAATAGTAGCGGTCATAACAACAAGCAATCTGACTGCGCTCTATGCAGTGGAATAGTAGCGGTCATAACGACAAGAAATCTGACTGCATACTGTGCTTTGGAATAGTAGAGGTAATAACGACAAGCAATCTGACTGCAAACAGTGTGGTGGAATAGTAGCGGTAATCACGATATGCAATCTGACTGCAAAATGTGCAGTTGACTAGTAGCGGTAATCACGAAATACAATCTAACTGCACACTGTGCTGTGGAATAGTAGCAGTAATAACGACAAGCAATCTGACTGCACACTGTGCAATGGAATAGTAGCGGTAATTACGACAAGCAATCTGACTGCACACTGTGCAGTGGAATAGTAGAAGCAATAACGACAAGCAATCTGACTGCACACTGTGCAGTAAAATAGTAGCGGTAATCACGACATGCAATCTGACTGCACACTGTGCAGTGGAATAGTAGCGGTAATCACCACATGCTATCTGACTGCACACTGTGCAGTGGAATAGTAGCGGTAATAACGACATGCAATCTGACTGCACACTGTGCAGTAAAATAGTAGTGGTTATCACGACATGCAATCTGACTGCACACTGTGCAGTGGAATAGTAGCGATAATAACGACATGCAATCTGACTGCACACTGTGCAGTGGAATAGAAGCGGTAATAACGACATGCAATCTGACTGAACACTGTGCAGTGGAATAATAGCGGTAATAACGACATGCAATCTGACTGCACAGTGTGCAATGGAATAGTAGCGGTAATAATGACCAGCAATCTGACTGCACACTGTGCAGTGGAATAGTAGCGGTAATAACGACATGCAATCTGACTGCACACTGTGCAGTAAAATAGTAGCGGTAATCACGACATGAAATCTGACTGAACACTGTGCAGCGGAATAGTAGTGGTAATAACGACATGCAATCTGACTGCACACTGTGCAGTAAAATAGTAGCGGTAATCACGACATGCAATCTGACTGAACACTGTGCAGTGAAATAGTAGCGGTAATAAAGACAAGCAATCTGACTGCACACTATGCAGTAAAATAGTAGGGGTAATCGCGAAATGCAATCTGACTGCACACTGTGCAGTAAAATAGTAGCGGTAATCACGACATGCAATCTGACTGCACACTGTGCAGTGGAGTAATAGCGGTAATAACGACATGCAATCTGACTGCACACTGTGCAATGGAATAGTAGCGGTAATAACGACAAGCAATCTGACTGCACACTGTGCAGTGGAATAGTAGAGGTAATAACGACAAGCAATCTGACTGCACACTGTGTAGTAAAATAGTAGCGGTAATCACGACATGCAATCTGACTGAACACTTTGCAGTGGAAAAGTATTGGTAATAACGACATGCAATCTGACTGCACACTGTGCAGTAAAATAGTAGCGGTAATCACGACATGCAATCTGACGAAACACTGTGCAGTGGAATAGTAGCGGTAATAAAGACCAGCAATCTGACTGCACACTGTGCAGTAAAATAGTAGCGGGAATCACGAAATGCAATCTGACTGCACACTGTGCAGTGGAATAGTAGAAGTATTAACGACAAGCAATCTGACTGCGCACTGTGCAGTGGAATAGTAGCGGTAATAACGACATGCAATTTGACTGCACACTGTGCAGTAAAATAGTAGCGGTAATCACGACATGCAATCTGACTGAACACTGTGCAGTGGAATAATAGCGGTAATCACGACATGTAATCTGACTGCACTCTGTGCAGTGGAATAGTAGCGGTAATAACGAAATGCAATCTGACTGAACACTGTGCAGTGGAATAATAGCGGTAATCACGACATGCAATCTGACTGCACACTGTGCAGTGGAATAGTAGCGGTAATAACGACATGCAATCTGACTGCACACTATGCAGTAGAATAGTAGCGGTAATCACGACATGCAATCTGACTGAACACTGTGCAGTGGAATAGTAGCGGTAACAACGACATGCAATCTGACTGAACACTGTGCAGTGGAATAATAGCGGTAATAACGACAAGCAATCTGACTGCACACTGTGCAATGGAATAGTAGCGGTAATAACGACAAGCAATCTGACTGCACACTGTGCAGTGGATTAGTAGCGGTAATAACGACAGGCAATCTGACTGCACACTGTGCAGTAAAATAGTAGCGGTAATCACGACATGCAATCTGACTGAACACTGTGCAGTGGAATAGTAGCGGTAATAACGACATGCAATCTGACTGCACACTGTGCAGTAAAATAGTATCGGTAATCACGACATGCAATCAAACTGAACACTGTGCAGTGGAATAGTAGCGGTAATAAAGACAAGCAATCTGACTGCACACTGTGCAGTAAAATAGTAGCGGTAATCACGAAATGCAATCTGACTGCACACTGTGCAGTGGAATAGTAGCGGTAATAACGACAAGCAATCTAACTGCGCACTGTGCAGTGGAATAGTAGCGGTAATAACGACATGCAATCTGACTGCACACTGTGCAGTGGAATAGTAGCGGTTATCACGACATGCAATCTGACTGAACACTGTGCAGTGGAATAATAGCGGTAGTAACGTCATGCAATCTGACTACACACTGTGCAGTGGAATAGTAGCGGTAATAACGAAATGCAATCTTACTGCACACTGTGCAGTGGAATAGTAGCGGTAATAACGACAAGCAATCTGACTGCACACTGTGCAGTGGAATAGTAGCGGTAATAACGACATGCAGTCTGACTGCACACTGTGCAGTGTAATAGTGTAGGCAGCTAAATGAAGGTGGCAGCATTTAGGTCAGTGATAGCAAATATGTGAATATTTTGTCAATTATATTATTAGATGTATATTTTCTGTACTTGTATATATCAGAAAGCTATCGGCGTGTGAACGCTCACCGATATACTGTATAGCAATTATCACAAAATTAAATAACACAGATAAAATAAATGCGGTCACTGTAATCATATGAGTACAAATGTATGTTGATATCAAGTGGAGACATATATTGAATAACCCAGCTTCTGATTCGTACTGGTTTTTTTGTATGCAATACTCACAACGCCATGAAGGTGAGTATAATAGGTGAAATCAGGTAGAACTGCATGGTGACCGCAATATACCAGGACCAGGCCATGCACTGAAACACACGGAGAATCCTTTAACTGGCCAACTCAGAGTTTTCTGGGAAAGCTGGACTTAATGCATGAGCGTAAAGTGTCGCCTCAGATTAGCCTGTGCAGAACGCACAAGTTCGTCATTGACGACACTTCCCGCTTTTATGATTTGTTTTTCGTATAAAGGATGTCTCTTCTAACTAAAAAAACAGTAAATGCGGAATGTGTCGTCGCCCATCAGCCTATGTGGACATGCGGAATGTGTCGTCGCCCATCAGCCTATGTGGACATGCGGAATGTGTCGTCGCCCATCAGCCTATGTGGACATGCGGAATGTGTCGTCGCCCATCAGCCTATGTGGACATGCGGAATGTGTCGTCGCCCATCAGCCTATGTGGACTGCTTAGGAAAATTTGAGACGACACTTTACACACATGTATTCAGCTCAGTTTTCCTAAAACGATGCTTAATAAATTTATTTTAATTTAAAGGGTTCTTGAAGTCAAACTTTCATATTAAAGTAGTATTCAAACATTTTTATAATGATTGATATATATGCTGACCTTAATAAGAAGGCTATTATTGATGAAAATAAATAATTGACATGGTGGGGTATTTCTGGTTGGAGATATGCCAAAAAAGTGCCTGATTAAATCAACGGGATGACATACGTTCTGGAGGACATATGTAATATTCTTCTTCTCATTATGCTAAGCAATTCGCGACTGGTCATACATTGGTTAAAAATATTCAGTGTTTTACACTATTGATATGATTTACCTTTAAATAAACTTAGCATAAGTAAGCGTAAACGTGGTGCTTGAATACCTGTTTTTCAGCCGACACACCTTCCACGCCGACGAAGTTATTGATGTATATAAGGTGCTTCCACCAGTCCTGTCGGCAGCTGTCGGCGACGGCAATCTTGTCCGGCCACATGGGCCCGTCCCCCAGGTACATGTACAGGTACACAAAGGTCACCATGACCAGCATATAGGGTGGGGTCATTCTGAATAAACATTGATACTGTGTAACGAAGGGCAAACAATTGATCAATCGATGTGTTACGTTTAAAATAATAATTTGAAATATTAATAATTATAAATATAACTCAAATGAAATAACAAGACACTATTAATTACAAACTACTCGAATTACATAGTCGTGCACGAGTATTTATGACTTACCCGGTACCACCAGAGCTTGCCTCAATAGAACTTGGACAATATCTTGATGAATGTGTACGGATATTTATGACTTACCCGGTACCCCCAGAGATTGCCTCAATAGAACCTGGACAATATCGTGATGCATGTACACGAGTATTTATGAATTGATGAATGTGCACGACTATTCACGACTTACCCACAGAACACGAGCCATGTATTGATTAATGTGTTCGACTTTTCATGTCTTACCCACAAAACATAAGCCATCTATTGATGAATGTGCACGGGTGTTCATGACTTACCCACAGAACACGAGCCATCTATTTATGAATGTGTATGACTATGCATGACTTACCCACAAAACATGAGCAATGTATTCATGAATGTTTACGACTATTCATGACCTACCAACAAAACATTAGCCATGTATTTATGAATGTGTTCGACTATTTATGACTTACCCACAGAGCTTGAACAATGCCTCTATGAATGTGTTCGGGTTTTGTTGACTTACTTCCAGAGCTTGCCCCCATAGAACTTGAGCCATATTTTGATATTGATCTTCGTGCTTCGCATCTCGTCTTTGGTAAGGAACCAATACGAGATCAAACAGCCGCTGGAACACATAGGGGAAGTTACAGTGGTGGAAAAAACACATGTAACGAATACAAAGTAGAGTTTTAAAACGTCTTAACATTAGACATTGGACTTTATAAATGTATGTAAATTAATAGATAGATATTGTACATGTACATAAACACACGTATTACAAAGTCATACTAAGATATTAACGATATGGATTACTTATGCTTCGACCAGAACACTGCTATTGTAAGCAGCTAGTCATTTAAATACAACGTATAATATATAAATCCACAAGTATAATGCATAATTATTTTGACGAAGCTGAAAAAAAGATTTAAATAATTAATATTTCCACACAAGACTATATCATATACGAACCTGATGACGAAAAAAGTGTCGGTAGCATAGGGCGCTGACATGACGGCCTGCATAGTGAACCTCTTCATGAGATCGAACGAGTCCATCAGGTCCACTGAAACACGACTGTCACATTCAACAACATCGGAACCCATGTGTACTTCAATACGTTTTACTACTTGATTGACCGTGGAAAATAAGGCTAGCATGGCATGAATATGTAAAGAGACAACTCTTTGGTTGCATTGTCCCATGCTGCAGGGGCAATCTACCAATTAAAAGATTCGTTTTCAAAACAAATACAGTGATGGTGGTGTTCTGTTCGCTTGATAATATTTTCTGTAACCCGTTCCCCTAGTCATAGTATAGTATTTATCTTTTTGCTTTTGTCATATTTACCGTAATTTGTTCGCTTTTGTCATATGTATCGTTATCTGTTCGCTTTTGTCATATGCATCCTTATCCGTTCACTTTTGTAAGATTTACTGTTATCTGTTCGCTTTTATCATATATACCGTTATCTGTGTGCTTATACTATATGAACCGTTCTCGGTTCGCTTTTTCGTGTCTACCATTATCCGTTCACTTTTGTCAAATATACCGTTATACGTTTGCATTTACATATGTACCGTAATCCGTTCGCTTACGTCATATGTACCGTTATCTATTCGCTTTTGTCATATGTACCATAATCCGTTCGCTTATTGTCATATGTACCTTTATCCGTTCGGATTTCTCACATGTTAAAGTATCGGTTCGTTTTTTTCGGCGTAGCTGTATAAAGCAAGCTTTTCACCTTACCTGACCTTTTTAAGTGTCCAATAAAATTCAAATACAATTTCCCGCGGCTAGGTACGAATGAATACACTTCATTTATTCCATTAAAGAGCAGTAGAAGCGAGGCCTCACTTTAATGCATTGCATTTCAACCCGCGAGGTATCGGGTCAATTCGCGGCAAGTGTGTGAATGTCAGAGTTTATATACAGGTCATCACCGGAGTTCGCGGCCAGTAAAATAATCGTTATATATTAAAGACGCTATCCGTGAACTGGGTGACCTGGATTTTTTTTAGACCAGAAAAATATGTGATATTCAGCAATATAATTATGGTATGTCAATAAAAGATTCTTAATGTGTTTTCAACAATACAATGATAATTTTTTTTTGATTAATTTAACAATAATTATTCCACCATATTGACTAATGTATTAAGCATGAGCGCGATGATTCTCGATACTGTTATTTATCAATCAAATAGCAATGCCCGACAAACCACTAAAACAGATTTGTTCGAAGAACGCGCCTATAAATACGGATACTTCGCGTGTTGCCGGTTGACTCATATGTTTTAATTTAACTTCCATTCTTCTTTTGGTTTTCTGTTTTGTATCTATAGGTTTATGACCAGCAATATGTAATAATGTAAAATAAGCCGCGAAAACTCCGCGTAACATCCCGTACTGCGTGTCATGCAGCTAAGAACTGCACAGAAAAAGACATTCGCTATCCTTGATCTCATTCATTGAACTATCAACGCCGTATATCTTTTTTAAAGATATTTCTTGTTTGTCATATATACAGTTATCCGTTCGCTTTTTGTCATATTAACCGTTATCTGATTGCTTTGTCATATGTCCCGTTATCCGTTCGTCTGTGCCATATGTACCAGTATCCGTTCGCTTTAGTCATATGTATCCTTATACGTTTGGTTTTGTAATATTACCCGTTATCCGTTCGATTTTATCATACGTAACGTTATCCGTTCGATTTTTGTATATGCACCGTTATCTGTTCGCTTTTGTCGTATGAGCCATTTGTGTTCGCTTGTGTCATATGTACCGTTATCCGTTCGCTTGTGTCATATGTACCGTTATCCGTTCGCTTGTGTCATATGTACCGTTATCCGTTCGCTTGTGTCATATGTACCGTTATCCGTTCGCTTGTGTCATATGTACCGTTATCCGTTCGCTTGTGTCATATGTACCGTTATCCGTTCGCTTGTGTCATATGTACCGTTATCCGTTCGCTTGTGTCATATGTACCGTTATCCGTTCGCTTGTGTCATATGTACCGTTATCCGTTCGCTTGTGTCATATGTACCGTTATCCGTTCGCTTGTGTCGTGTGTACCGTTATCCGTTCGCTTGTGTCATGTGTACCGTTATCCGTTCGCTTTTGTCATATGTACCGTTATCCGTTCGCTTGTGTCATATGTACTGTTATCCGTTCGCTTGTGTCATATGCACCGTTATCCGTTCGCTTGTGTCATATGTACCGTTATCCGTTCGCTTTTGTCATATGAACCGTTATCCGTTCGCTTTTGTCATATGTACCATTATCCGTTTGCTTTTGTAATATGTACCATTATCCGTTTGCTTGTGTAATATGTACTGTTATCCGTTCGTTTTCGTTAAATGTACCATTTGTGTTCGCTTGTGCTTTATGTACCGTTATCCGTTCGCTTTATCATACGTGCATATATCTGTTCGCTTCTGTCATATATACTATTATCTGTTCGCTTTGTCATATATACCGTAATCCGTTCGCTTTGTCATATTTACCGTTATCCGTGTGCTTTTGTCATTTGTACCTCTATCTGTTCGCCTTTGTCATATGTACCGTTATCTGTTCGCTCTGTCATATGTACCGTTATCCGTCCGCTCTGTCATATGTACAGTTATCCTTTCGTTTTTGTCATATGTAACGTCATCCGTTCGGTTTGTCATATGTACCGTTATCCGTTCGCTTTGTCATATGAACCGTTATCTGTTCGCTTTTCTCATATGTACCGTTATCCTTTTACTTTTGTCATATTAACCGTTACTCCCATGGACAAATCTACACGTGTATATAGAGTTTACTATGTATACAGTATTAAGCATTTTTAACACGTCTGGTTTATTTCAAACGAATGAATTTACCTCGACAGACCTTTTGATTTTGTATGGTAGTGTCCAGAGCGTCCGAGATGTAAATAACACATATTTCATTAACCAATATACGCAGTATTTCTGTTTTAAACCGATGTCGAATTACCGGTAAACCATTTAAAGGGGCCGTCCAACAGATTTTGTCATGTATTGAAGCATGTCATTAAATGCTTTAAATGCTTTATATTGATAAATTTAAACATTTAAACTAAAAATCTCAAGTACAAAAACAAGAATACAATTTAAAAAAGGAAAAAAAGTAACCCTCAACAGGGGTCGAACCACTGACCCCTGGATTCCTGGAGTAAAAAGTCTCTCGCCTAGACCACTCGGCCATCCACGCTTATGCTTAAAGCAGATGTATTTTTTAATTATACAAGCAATCCTCGTAGTTTCCCAAAATATCGTTTCGCGTCACACGACGCTTTATCTGTTGGACGGCCACTTTAATAATAACAAATAATAACATAGTAACAATCATCTATTAAACAGACGCCATGGGTGAGTGACAACTCTTCTTACCAGCCACTGGAACGTCAGATACAGACTGGGTGGTGTACAGGTAGGTATTGCCCAGGACTATCCAGAACATGGAAAGAACTCGGATCCCGTAAAGACACGTTATGTCCCCAGGCTGCGACTCCGAGTTGAAAATGGCAGCCATGTTTGTAAACACTGAGAAGCTGCGAAGCAACTTGTAAACGTTTCCTGAAAATAAAATTATAATCATACGAATAGAAAAGATGAATGAATGAAGAAGAAGCGAATCGGGATAATGATGATAATATAAATCATGTTGATAAAAACAAGAAGAAGTGGAAGAAAAGAAGAAGATTAAAAAAGCAGAAGAAGAAGAAGAAGAAGAAGAAGAAGAAGAAGACGAAAAAGAAGAAGAAAAAGAAGAAGAAGAAGAAGAAGAAGAAGAAGGACACCGATGATAATATAAATCGAAATCAAAACCATAATCAAAATTAAATTACTACTGCTATTACTACACCTACTACACCTACTACTTCTTCTACTACTACTACTACTACCACTACCACTACCATTACCACTACCAATACCACAACCACTACCACTACCACTACCACTACCACTACCACTACCACTACCACTCCCACTACCACTACTACTACTACTACTACTACTCCTACTAATACTACTACTACTATTACTACAACTACTACTACTACTACTACTACTACTACTACTACTACTACTACTACTACTACTACTACTACCACTACCACTACTACTACTACTACTACTACTACTACTACTACTACTACTACTACTACTACTACTACTACTACTACTACTACTACTACTACTATTACTACTACTACTACTACTACTACTACTACTACTACTACTACTACTACTACTACTACTACTATTACTACTACTACTACTACTACTACTACTACTACTACTACTACTTCTACTACTACTACTACTACTACCACTTCCACTACCACTACCACCACTACTTCTACTACTACTACTACTACTACTACTACTACTACTACTACTACTACTACTACTACTACTACTACTACTACTACTACTACTAATAATAATAATAATAATAATAATAATACTTGTATACTACTACTACTACTACTACTACTACTACTACTACTACTACTACTACTACTACTACTACTACTACTACTACTAATAATAATAATAATAATAATAATAATCATAATAATAATAATAATAATAATAATAATAATAATAATAATAATAATAATAGATGCAAGTGCAGTTTGAATTACCTTCTTCTACATTTACACTGGTGTTTAAAATATTTTCTGTCAAATCACTGTCGACAGAAATGTTTAGTTCAGAGAGCTCTTGATGAGTCCTCTTGCTTTTCTTCGGAGCGACCTCGGTGTTTTCCAGAACCGAATCTTCAGCGTTCGTCTCAGTGACGTCCTTGTAGCCGTCCTTATGCGGAGAGTCTCCTATGTGATTCGTCTTCTCGCCATTGAAGCTTTCGTACGCATTGTTTGTGCGGAACGGCGCATCGTGCAACCCGTAGGACATGAGCGTCGTGTCGTGTGTTGGTTCCCGGCAGCGCATCCAGCACAGGTCAAGCGCAGACGAGACGAGAACCAGCAGCGCCAGACCGCCCAATATACCTCTAAGTACACGAAGTACCCAGTTCGACTATTTTCTTTATTGTGAGGATTTTATTTTGAAATGTAACAAAAACTCGATTTTACCTTTACAAGTACATGAATACGTCATTTTTAAAAGCGTTTAGGATTTAAAACCTCAACATTTAGTTTCATTAAATTAATGGAAACGGCGGTTCATTTAACGTTCTTACAACCAAAAATAGTGAAATCATTGCTTACAATACTTGACAAGAGATAATACAGCATTTGGATTTTCCAACGTAGGTGAGCAATCAGACAAATAATAGACTGCACCGTGTTTGAATGCCGGAAGCTTACATGACAATGTGCGCGTCTGTGTCCGCAAGGAAGTTCCGCTCCTCTGTGCATACAGCCCGCTCCACGGACAGGTTGAACAGCGATCGTAGCAAACCTGTTAATCAGTAGTACAGTATGCCGCATTTCATATCGGTCAATAAGACGGGTGTCATCAGTTTCACAGTGTAAAGCATGTCATAATGGTCAATAGGAAGGTTTTGATCAGTTGTTCAATATAACGCATGCCATTTAGATGAATAGGACGGGGGTTAATCAGGTCTTAAGTATAAATTATGTCATTTAGGTCAATGGGACGGTGTTTTTTAGTTGTACAATATAAATTATATAATGCATGTCATGTCGCTTAGTACGAGTAAATTATACAGTGTTTCTGTACGAATTCCGCTTTTTTCTAATATGTTATCTAAAAATTGTGATATGTGGATAACAAATCAATAAACATTAAATAACTGACACGAAACACAAGCAAGCAATCTGATACTGGAGATTGCAGGTGACCCCGCGGTCTCTTTGTTCACGAATTGATCCAAAACGCGTTCATTACCGTAGTTGCAAAAATATAGGTATTGAAAGTGATGGCTACGCGTATTTTTGTGATAAGGTCAGCATTTTAGCATTGGCATAGATTCAGAACCAAGGCCTTAAAACAACGCACTCAAATTTAACCATATCTAGGGCTGTTCTATTTGTAAACGTGTACCTAAAAGACCGAACTACCAGCTGGTCGAATTAGTATCAAATAACCCTGTACCAATGTTCTTATTACCAAGACGGAGTAGCCCTTCAATGTCCTGTCCTGTACACGTGTCTGGCAGGCATAGACCCAGCGATATGGTCAGGGGCAAACCGTACGTGTTCTGAAACACACACACGGTACGTGCTCACAAAGGTTTTAAAGTGTGTTAACATTATTGAATACGATATTTGAAAGCGAAAAGCGTAAATATGTACTATTCTCTCGACTGTCTTAAATGAAAACAAAAACAGTGTAAAAAGTCTTCGCCAAGTAATATAAGAAAAGCCAGCCACTCATGCATGATTTGCGCTCTGCTACTTACGTTAATGTGCTCCCCGGCCACACTCTCTATGAGGCTTCTAGGCGGGACAAACGTCGCTCGGCAGTACTTGCCCTGGAACGCGATGTCAGCGTCAGCAGGGTGTTCGTCGCCGGAAACGTTTCTCGTTACCCTAGCGCTCACTGCCTGGCATTCATCATAGGTCCCTCCGAAGTACAAGACTCCGCGACGGATGCCTGTCGTTGGCTTCCCGATCGCATCAAACACTGAAAGGGGCGTGTAACAGCTTGATCAGTCATAAATAAACGGTAATAAGAGCGGATTCCAGCAAGAGTTGGAATTAACCGGGTAGATCATAGCAAGTTCTCAAGCAATCACATGCACTCGTATAACTATATTCAATATAATATTCGGCATTAGATAATATTTTAGCCTCAATCCGAATTCAAACTAGAAATACGATTAGGAGTAAGTTCATACGAGCTCTGGTTGACTCAATGCTTAAGAAGATTATATACTATTCCTAACACGCGTATTCTACAGACCATCGCTGACAATAGATACGCGCACTATTGTGAATTTAGCTTTGCTGATGATCGTCCATACACGAACCAATATTTAATTATACGTTCTTAGTCATGAGTGCTATAATAGTTGAGATTATTATAGATAAGAATATCATACCAAATAGAATCACGATTTTTTTTTTCTAATTTTAAGGAATGCAACGTTACTTTTTATAATGTCAACCAGTAACTGGTGCATACCATTAGGGAGTAAAACAAGTTGTTAAAATTAATTTATCAATAAACTTTCGACAAAAACTTTCGAACGGAAGATAATTAAGAAAATATAGATAATTGCGTATCGTAAACAGCATATTGTATTCATTCACATAATCAAATCAATATGACATTTAGTCTAAATATACGCTCTATAAAAAGAGTTTCACTATTCACGTGTCGACCAAAACGTATAAAAAAAATTCATGTCGCGTTTTGACTGCCTTTCGGGACATTGTTCAATTAATGGTGAAATCACATTAAAAATCGATATCAATATTAATTTATGTTTGCATTGTGGTTTAATTTTATCGCGAAAGATTTATAATTGTGCCTTTTAACAACTTCGCCAGTTAATACTTCCCAATGTATAATGTTTAACATGATTTAATAAAATCAAAGACGTCTCGTAACACGACAAAGCGGTGTACATAGTATTACGTTGTATATGCGTAACAAAAATTCATCAATACAACTTATATTTATATCATATCATTTTCAATTGATATGTATACTTTATTGTATACGTGCTTTGCTTTTCAAATGCATGGCAAATTTATTGGCAAGTGTGTTACCGTGATGTAGTTATTTTTATGGTAACGCATGGGCCAGAAAACGTTCGTTTATTTTCTGAAAGTACTACCTGTGATGAGGCCAACTTTATTTTGGGTCCGTTATGTTTCTTTAAGCTGTCCGAATAATCTGGGGCCCGCGATGTTTAATTAATGGTGAACATTCTGTGGTGCGAGAATTTATCACCATGAGCAAGGGACCCACTTTGTCTTCAACATGTGGAAATGTGTGACACGGTATTTTGTTCATTGAAGGATTAAGTAACATTCTGCTCACAAAGCCCAAATTTGAGTTGCAACTTTAAATGTGAATTTTCAGCTAAGCATACAGTCTTGCGTGGAAAATACCGGATATACAGTGGGAAAAGTTTGTTAACAATTACCTAATGAAGTTATATTCTAAACGAGCTTTATCAGGGTGAAGAATCAACGGGGTTTCCTGGGTTTTTCACACGAGATGGACAGAATGTAAACACACCGTTTACAACTTTATTGTTGCAAATATCTCAAGTTATTGAAATACATTTGCAAAAATCTTTAGTGCATAAAAGACAGTTTTCTCTTGATGTTTGTGCCGATATCTTAAGGTATCCTTGAATACGTCTGAAATCTTTGACAAAATTTCATGTTGCGTGCTGCATTACCGTGTACAATAAATGCAGTAAATACCGAATTTTTGAACAAAAACAAAGGTGTTTAAATAAAATAATGCCGATGTTTTTTACATTGACATAAGCAGCACAGAAATCTGTCTTTTATGTACTAGTTTAAATTCTTAAGAAAAATATTTTTAAAGTTATTTGAAACAAAGCCTCACATGCCGTCATGTATACATCCATTAAAGTTAAAAGGGGCAACCTCACAAAGTCACGTGATCCTGCACCCTTTTTATTATGTCCGACTTTGATTTTTGACATCTAAGCTTGACTCTCTCTATAACACAAGAGCCATCGGTCTAACACGCAACACCCCGTTACATTATGGTCGTGTAAGATATTTTACAAGTACATATAAAGTGCATGATAACGTAACAGCCCGGTAGATGAACACTTTAGGTACGTTGTTTTATAAATGATGAAGTGACAATCCCGAAAAGCTGTAGTATGTCCAAATTTAGTTCTCTCCATGTGACCTTTACATTTGAGCTGGAAACACGGGACTAACATGCGACACGGCGTTACATCATGGTGAACCTTTATGTTAATTTTTTTAATCGGATGATGCACGATGCAGTTACATGCTTGACAAGTTCAAAAAAAGCATTATCCAGACCGATAACATAGACGATATTATGGATTAAACTGCTCTTGAGACTGGAATTCGTGGGACGAGGTACATTGCAAGTTTCAAGTCTCAAGTTTCAACCAAACCCATCAGAATGCTAGCTGCTCGCACGCTGACGACAGATCCCGGAGTAAAAATAAAGAAAGTTGTTCTTTCATTCGAAAAGTTGAGCTAGCAATCTTAAATCGATAGTGTTACATGTAATGTAAATGTTTTAAATTATTTTTAATTGTTTATCTTTGCATTTGGATACCCCTTCGCATAAACTGAAAAGACTTCAGCTTTAACTGGACATGAATCCTTTCACTTAAACGTCCAAAATACCTGACGGCATTCGGCCTTTTCCGGTCCTTATCAGACAAGCTGATCGTAAGGTGTTTATGTCCTTAAACTTAAAAAGTCGATTACGATATTATGTACGATTAAGATATACACTAGATTGATACGATTTATTTATTTTTCCATTTCGGATGAAATATGATTAATAATACATGTAATAAGTAGCAATTATACATGACAGTTATTCAACAACATTGAATCCACAATACTGACCCGGAATATATTTTGAGTCTTTATGGATGGATTAAAAAAAAATTTGCTTTGGAATTTCGGCTGCCATAAAAGTACCAAGGGGATGGGTGTTTGGGAGGGGTTTGCTTATTGATACAAATACACATTGATTAACAGGTGGATTTTATGCTCTATTTCATTACGAATTGCGCAGTATTGTTTAGAATGAATTAAAGGAAAAATGTGCTTAAACGATTTAGTAGACTCTTCAAACATGTGTATGTATGACGCATTCTTTTCAATATTTTAGTCTCAATCATGTAAAACAATGGTACATTTCTATACAAACACGCAAGTGAGTGAAATATACGGGTTAAAAATGAATACCAATCAAAGTAATTTCTTTATTTCTTTTGTAATTAATAGATGTACGCACTCTTAAAGAGCGGTTTATGCTTGGGCAATATATGCGGCTTGAAAAATAAACATTTTTCATTTTTGCATTAACTCTGCAAATATTATTTTTATGTAAACACAAGGTGACACGAGTTCGAGTTGATAACAAGTACAAATGTACGTGTTTGCCTCATCGATATATTATTAGTTGGATTTCAAATGTAATATTATGTTATATTAAGTAATATTATACCGACATTATTATGACACCAAAAACTTCTTGACATGCTATTTTTTCTCTGTGCAGTGTTGTTGTTTGTGAAATTTAACCCGGTACGTATATTTCGGAATGTAACTATGAAACAATTGCAAATCAGACAGAGGTGAACAATAATAACAGTCTTTTTTACTGTAAGTATCATATGTAGCAAATGTCTTCAATTGCCATAATTTTAGTCCTCACTCAATGACGCGATGAATTGGAGCTAAAAGTAGATCTCAAACAGACACTGCAGTTTCCGGACATATTTTAAAGAAACACTACATCTTGTCATCAGCTGTTTGTTATTATTCCTTGGGAGGAGTGATGTTCGCAAACCAACGAAATGAATAGGAGGAAGTATCAATACCACCTGATAAGGTTCAAAAACACAAAACTGGCAAAGCAGGAACTACCCAGTGGAAGTTGTTTGCACCGGCGTCATTGCACACTGGAAAATGTTGAGAACATTCGGCGTAATAGGTCAAGACAGTAAGATAACAGATGCTTCTAAAAGATGCTCGACCTTTCTGTGGTACAAGCACAATTTCAGTGGATGGAAGCCCATCACAAAAAGGTAATGTTTTGCATGACTGTTCTGCCATCTCGAGTCTGTCCTGGGATTGAAAGGGCGAAACAGGTACCAAGCGCATTGGTGGCAGCAGTGGTGTAATATTCAAACTTTTCTATGGCAATGCCCTAGATGATGAGCGACAGGAAACCTCCTATATTTTATGTACTTCGGAATAAACAATTAATCTTTAGAAATATAATCGTGCTGAAAAAAATTAAGACCAAACAAGAGCATTGTTGTCATAGCCAGCGTGTCCGTGTCGTCCGCAAAACCTTAACATTTTGTTAAGGTTTAAACATTGGCTCTAAAATCAAAGTGCTTCAACCTACAACTTTGAAACTTCATATGTAGCTGCACCTTGATAAGTTCTACATGCCACACCTATTTTGGGTCACTAGGTCAAAAATCAATAGTTATTTTTACATTAGCAGCATTAAACTTTATTGTATATAGTGTATTGATCTATGATTTGCCATGGGCGCAGACAATATTGCTTGTTACAGGCATCGGACACAAGGACAAGCTTTTGCTATAAGCTTTTGATTTAAATCAGCCCATGTCGCTGTGTTCGATGTGTTCAAATGACCACTTACTATTCAGAGCCCAGTCGTCGCCCCGGAAGAGCCTGTCGAAGAAGACCATGGTGTCTGTGTAGCACGCTTCGCTCAGTGGCCGATCCGTAGAATTGTATGGGAAAAACTTCTGAATAATACTATCTGCTATGGAGGCGTAGTCTAATGACCCGAGTAAATGCAGAACCGTAGAATTGTTGTAAAATAACTTCTGGACAACACCATCTGCTATGGAGATGTAGTCTAATGACCCAAGTAAATGCAGAACCGAGTCTTCATGTGTTGTGTTCTCATAAGACTCAGATTGTAGAGCTGCCGAATGAGTTTCAACTTCGTGTATAAAGTTTTTTATGATGTCCTTTATGTCCTCATTGTTTAGGACAATCGGCAACTGTTTCAGTGCCCACGGGAGAACCAGCGTAGTGAACCAGTAGGGTGGCTCGTCCATATCCAGAATGCCCACTGCCGCCAGGGATGTATCCTTGAGAGTGTAAATCAGCTCGGGACTGTTGGCATATTTTGTAGCACTTATGTTCCTTACGATGGTAGAATAGTCCAGCGATTGTAACAACTCTCCGACAAAGTGGTCCAAGACTGTTTGAGTATCATTTGATTGAAGAATCCAAGTTTCGTTCGCCCGATGGTTTTCTACTTCATTGATGAACACCCGCAATGCGTTTACGAGTTCCTCGTTACTGATGACGTCAGGAAGGTGACTGAACGCCCACGGGAGCACGTAGGAAGTGAACAATTCTGGCGGGTGGTCAAGACTCAGGAGCGGAAACGCAGCTATAGCCGTCTCTTTGAGCGTTTTTATCCAGCTTGGATTGTTAATAATTATATCCATTGCGAACAAAAGCAAATCTCTGTCGCTGAAATTGTTGATCAGGCTGGAAATCGCGGCTGGTGTTAGCGCTTGAGCCTTCGTTACCCGGATGTTTCCTTGCAACATTGTAAAAACAACCAGAATCGGTAACGATATTGAGCTGACAAACATTTTACCACACATAAATCTTGTCGAGATAAATAGTTTGCAAACTGATTTCACAAAAATACACGATAGTGTATTACAGGCAAGTTAAACTGTTCGTGGTTAAATGCTAACTTTATTCATTTTCAGTAATACATCCGTTTAAAGTGACTATTAATTAATCCATCTGCGAATCTTTTTTGTATGTTCAAAACGTAAGTACCACCTCAAAAGACCGACTATGACTCCCGAGACAGAAGTACACTCTTATCCATTGAAAATACGTGCACTATTTAAACAAAGTTATTATTCTCAAAGGATTTGCTATCACTTATTTGCCAGTGACGTATTGATATGTTGATGATTGAGTGAGATTAAAGATGTCTGTGATTTAACTTGTCTCGCTTGAACCGATAGAGGACGTTGATGAGGGCATTAAGGAGACGTCGCCGCTCACCGCATGCAGTCAACTCGTGTGAACTCTACCTGTCGAGACCCGAACACGCTTGCTTTCAAACAGCTCGCCGTAGTGTAGTACATATTGTGACCGGGAGGTCACGGATTCAACTCCATTGTGGGAGCGTTGTTTAGATCTCTCCCGTAGACACTAAGTACTGTTTCAAACAAGAAACGGACTCGAGGACGTGAAAATAAGCCTTAGTCTTTCGATGCAATCGAGCTTACATAAATAGGTTAAAACAAAACATGATATGATCTATGATCTCAAGAAGACTAACTGCAACACTTGACCACATGCAATATGATTGAAATCACTTCCTTGCCTTATTTGCATGCAGTTGAAGCCAGTAGTAGAGTGATTTAAAGCGGTTGTTATGATTGTATATGCATCAATTTATTAGCGCACGTACTTAAATAAATTATATAGGTCAGCAATACAGAGATTGGGGCAATTATTTACGTTTAGTCTTTATTGACATTGTTAGCTAAGTTACGATTAGACACGTTAATAATCATTAATTAAGTAAGAGAATTGCGCAACACATAAAGAGACCAGTCCGCTTCTTTTCAAAGGAGTGTTATCGAACAACTGATGTGTTTGCTTGCTGATACAGTCGTGGGTAAGACTGACGCCGTATCAGTAAGGGCCACTGATACCATTAATGGAGACAACTTACGGTCAATGGTTTACTCCTTGCTAATCTCATTGTTCAGTGAGTAATAAATGCGATACATTTAAACGCACTATGAACTAAACCTTAATTACTTACTACGTCGTTTGGTTGCACGGAACTGCTTTAAAATAAAAACATGTTCGCAAAATTGCTCGTGGTCCAAATTCTTAATGGTATGCGAATTGTAACCGACATTCATCAAAAGCTTCATTCCGCTTCATTCATTTCCTCAAAGATATTTAATTTAGCATGACTATTTGAATTTTCAGTTCGGTTAAGACGAGTTTACGTCCCAAGTCCTATTTACTATAATTGCTTACAACTTCAAGTTTAATGCTTTAGTCATTTGCAGTTGATATAGTTGTTATAAGTAATTATTAGTTAAACGACATTTTAAATTACAACATGCAGTACCGAAAGCTTTAAAGCAATGAATATGTTACTATGTAGATGTTTAACAATAAATATTGTGCACGCTTGTATATACCACTGTTGCTTCAATTTTAAATTGCATATATGCATGTGAATTACTTGAATGACATTGAAAGAGTTCATAGAAAGTTTTGTATCAGATATTACAATGACTTTTTCATTTACTGGCACAATACGCAATGTTAAACAAAGATAATCGTTGGTTAGAAATTGGTCCAAATGGTCCTTTGTTCGAATAAACTGAAGGGAAACATTATATCAAATATTATCATTTTGTTAGTTTGTACACATTTTATGGAACTATTTTAATAAGCAAATCGATTAACAAGACACATTAAAGGTAAAAATAACCCTTGTTTCATTACAAGATATAGTGAACCAGGACGTTTTCCATTGTGTATGCATTACAAGATATAGTGAACCAGGACGTTTTCCATTGTGTATGCATTACACAATACAGCCTGAATATACTCAACTCAGAAAATGTAAATTTTAAAACTAAATGTCGGTGCTGTATTGATTGTGGAGATGGTCAGTCATATTGGCTATCGAAAGTACGTGCCATGGGTAAAGAGTATGGTTTTTAATACATTTCTTTAAATAAATTTTATAAACATTTATACTGCTATATCCATGAGTGAATTTTAAACAGTACAGTCACTAGATACTAATAATATTGCACAGTTTAAATATGATTTGGGATAATTTTTTAACATTATCATGAAAGTTTTTAAATACTATTGTGAAAACAAATCAGCTGACCAATTAGTTTAACGTTGTAGTTCAATCTATAAACGTGTATTTTACAATTATTGTGTGCAAGTTATACTATGTAAAAGCCTAAAAATTGTTGTATGTTTCCACTAACCTGACCTACGCTACAAATCGTTGTATGTTTCCACTAACATGACCGACGCTACAAATAGTTGTATGTTTCCACTAACATGACCGACGCTACAAATAGTTGTATGTTTCCACTAACCTGACCGACGCTACAAATAGTTGTATGTTTCCACTAACCTGACCGACGCTACAAATAGTTGTATGTTTCCACTGACATAACCGAAGTGACAAATAGTTGTATGTTTCCACTAACCTGACCGACGCTACAAATAGTTGTATATTTCCACAAACATGACCGACGCTACAAAAAAATAAATGTTTCCACTAACCTGACCGACGCTACAAATAGTTCTATGTTTCCACTGACATAACCGACGTGACAAATAGTTGTATGTTTCCACTTACCAGACGGACGCTATAAATAGTTGTATGTCTCCACTAACCTGACCGACGCTACAAATAGTTCTATGTTTCCACTGACATAACCGACGCTACAAATAGTTGTATGTTACCACTAACCTGGCCGAAGCTACAAATAGTTGTATGTTACCATCAACCCGACCGACGCTACAAATAGTCGTATGTTTCCACTAACCCGACAGACGCTACAAATAGTTGTATGTTACAACTTACCTGACCGACGCTAAAAATATTTGTGTGTTTCCACTAACCCGACCGACGCAAAAAATAGTGTATGTTTCCACTAACCCAACCGATGCTAAAAATAGTTGTTTGTTTCCACTAACCTGACCGACGCTACAAATAGTTGTATGTTTCCACTAACCTGACCGACGCTACAAATATGTGTATGTTACCACTAACCTGACCGACGCAACAAATAGTTGTATGTTTCCACTAATATGACCGACGCTACAAATAGTTGTATGTTTCCACTTACATGACCGACGCTATTGTTTTAGTGCCGGCTCAACATTTTTTCTTGGTATGAAGATTACAATACTAAATAATCAAATATATTTTTGCTACATTTAACATATTCGCTAAATTTACGTTTACATATACTATTACCTATAAAATTACTATTAAATAGTGAATTGGACATTTCTTTCATGTATTATATTTAATAACATCAAAATATAGTGCATCATAAAAATTAATTGAAACAAGGATACCAGTAAAACTGATGGATGCTCCCCGATGATACTTTGTCGATATATGGGTAAATTGTTTGAAAAGAAGTGTCACTTTGTGAAAATCTATTATTAGCCTCGGTGACCTTGACCACAGTGACGTCAAACCTCATCAAAAGGTAGAGGTCCATGCAAGGTACCTACATGCCATATATGTAAGAGATCGATAAAATATTGAAGGCGCTTTGAGAAACTGTAACAAAAGTCTGACGGAAGGAAGTACGGACGAACGGAAGTACAAACTGGCAACTATATGCTCCCCATATATATATATATATATATATATATATATATATATATATGGGGAACATAAAAAGCCGACATTACAAGTTACATGCCCTATTGGTGTTGTAAGTTAAAACAAACAACTTTAGCGTCCACGCAAGCTTTTCGTATTAGAAATACGCTTACAGGTTATGTGAAAGATTGGTCGTTAATCATCCTGTATCTAACTAATGTATGTTCAATAATGTTTAACATTTACCTTTTATCGTTTAAAGCAAGTATATCCAAGATCCGTTCATCGACTATGTGTAATATGCAAATATTTTCATAAGAATTATACGATTTTATCGGGTTGGTCGAAACAATATTGTAATTCGGTTTATACCAGATTTAGTTCAGTGCATGAACTATACGTCTCGATCTTCGAAAATGTACTTAAACATTGAATAGGAGACTCGTTCGGAAGATAAAGTTCTCAGCTACACGTAGTAGACACATTATAGTTTCTTAACCGGCGCATGCGACTTAAGTCGGCGGGATTTTTATGGTTCCAACTTGCACTCCCCCGCTTCAGCAGACCAAGAGCAAGTTTAACAGTTTAAGCGACTCATAAGAATGTTTTTTTCGAATAAAATTCAAACTTTTCCCCAACCGCATGAAGTCGTTTCTCGCAGATTGAAAAACACAAACAAACATGCATTAATGATATGATGCGAAATGCTTTGTCAACTATAATATAAGGTTATTGCCGTCCAACGGGGGCTATGATTTTTTCCAGAAATGTGTGACGATTACATTGAACTATATTGGGTTTAAATCCACAGTGAGTTAAGTCTTGTATGTTGGAATCTCCTAGAAGTAACAAGAATTTTTTTAATGGTAAGTTTCACAACTAAGCTTAACCTTCAAAAAGTAGGGATGCAATCGGTTACAGACACATTTACCCGTTAACCTATTATTGTATCCGGTTAATTTGCCGGTTAAGTGGACAACTTAAAAATGTATACTTTCGAAGAGGTAATCCTTTTAAAAACGAAAGTTATTTATGGCTTCTTATGTTGGTTACGTATGAGGCATTACCATGTTCGTGATATAAATTTATAATTAATAATTTAATATATTTGCAAATGTAGGCTTGCTTTTGTATGTAATGTTACTGCTTGCAAGCATAGAGATAAGAAATAAGCAAATTAAAAATGTTCATGTATTTAAAGTTTGAAAGCGCCGCGTTCACATCGTATTGATAACAATAGCACTTGCAATAAAAGGCTAAAACGCTGAGATAGTTTGAGTTCACACTTCGTAGTATTCGCATACTAAATGGACTATCATACAATGATGTAGTGCGTGCTTTTCATCGTCTACAACATTCTGGCAATAAAGACAACATCTATTTTGTAGTGCTAAATTCTAATATCTTCCCGTCTCAACTCGAAATGGTGCAACACCGCATCTAAATTTTGTAAAAGCTGAACGGTAATTAAAAGGTATATTCATTTTCAAATAATTCTCTGTACAAAAATCTGATTAAAAAAATCTGTAAGTTCTCAGCTTGTTTCCACTACTTCCTCTTATAGATGTATTTCTATCTAACAATGCTTTCCATTTCAACTTTTCAACATGAAACAGTTTATCTTCAATGTAGTTAATTACAGTAGTGCGTTCAGTTACAGCGAACGTTCGCTATAGTTCGCGAACGGTCGCGAACGTTCGCTACTGAACGCTCGGTTCGCAGCGAACGTTCGCGAACCGAAGCGAACCCTCTCGGGAGGTAGTTCGCTAGCGAAACCAAGATGGCGGACATATAAGTTGTCGTTCAGTGTAACTTCGATATTTTTTTATTTTTTTGTAGTACATAGAATGAATTGAATTACAAACAAAGTGTATAGGAGGTTTTGGGGATTTCGATAATGACGTCAAGTTTGCACTTGCTCCAATTTTGGCCGTCAACACTGCGGCCATTCTGCTATTGTTTGCGTTTGATGAACCGCATCGTGATAAGGTTTCAATCATATTCGCGACCCTTTTTAAGAACAACAAAATACTGAGAAATTGAAATTCTTTCAGATTAAATAGAATCCAATGAACGAACGAAAATAAGGACGAAAACAAACAACAAAATTGATTGATTTTATGTAATCAACATAAAGAAACTGATTTGAACCTATATGTCTGTAAAAACTTACCATGTTAAAGATTAACTAAATCCTCTTGATACATGTAAATGTTTTATTTAATTGTTCACACCAATGTTGACACTCTTTATTTCAGCATTTTTAACCACCCAGTGTTTAATTGCCCCTTTGTTCATCACAAACCGATTATCTCGATATGATCGGATACTGTCCAGACAATTACTAAGAAAACAGGGTGTCATAAACCCAGGGACCTATACTTGTATGTCTCTGTATGGGGTCATAAACCGCAGGTGTCTGGTCATTAAACACGATTTATGATACCTCCATGTCATCTCTTGGCATGTTAAGCCAAAAACTTAATAATATTGTTATTCGCGATTTCCTCCATCAAAATCGCAATCAATTATCTGGGAGCCGCCATCTTGAAACGTTCGCGCCGAACTTATCGTTCAATAAGACCGAATCGGAAACGAACGATCATTGGCGAACGTTCGCTGTAACTGAACGCACTACAGGTTTAGAGTTGCCACTAGCAAGATTCAACAATTCAATACAATTAATATTTTGAAGACACTTTTTCAATCTAAAATAACTATTTCTAACATTAGCATTTTTTTACCACAAAAATACAACTTTATTCTTTCTTGTATTTGGCATGTTCATCACCCTAAAGTATTGTCTGAAAACTGCACCCCAGAGCCTAGCATAGAGCGGTTTCCAACCCATCTCCCCAATCAAAGCTGCATTTGGAGTATATTTCCCTACCCCAAGAAAGTACCGCATGGCACGGTTGTGGACTGCATTTATACACGAAAAAGACCTGTCTCCTACAAGGGAGCGCTGTAGCTAATGATTGGCCATACCATTCTATCATAGAGCTTTGTGAAAGTTGAGTAATGGAAACCACCAAATGCTCTGCTCTTTGACTTATCTTTACTGTCATTTTATTTTGAGTACACCAGACTAATAGCTGATTCAACATGAACTGCAAATCCTTGGCATTTTCATTTAATAATACAACATCATCAGCATATAATAAAATACTTATTTTTGTATCTCCTATCTTGATTCCTTTAGCTTAACTATTTATTGTAGAATCCAAATCATTAATATACAAATTAAACAGCATAGGTGAGAGGGGGTTACCCTGTTTCAAGCCGCACGTTATATCGAACCAATGCGTGTCGAAGCCATTCAGACGGACGCAACATTTAACATCTTTATACAATGAAAATATGGCTTGAAACAGTCTGCCCCGCAATCCCAAATGCTGCAACTTTTTCCATGGTGTACTTCGATCTAACAAATCGTACGCTTTCTTAAAATCGATAAAGGCGGCAAAAGTGGGGAGACTTTTGAGTTTACGATTTTCTATAATTGTAGTTAATGACTCTACTTGATCAATAGTGCTTTTCCCTTTAACAAAGCCATTTTGCTCATCACATATAATATTTTCTTGTGTACTCCAGTTTGTTAATCTAGTATTCAAAAGACTACAATAAATCTTATACATACAAGGAGCTAATGTAATACCCCTTTAAGAGAGTGGATCTCTAACATCAGACGTAGACGACTTTGGAATAGGTGTTATTATGCCTTTAGATCATTCTGATGGTACAGTTCCACTAACGTAACATCGTCTAAAGAGGCTATGCAGCATCGCCAATGCTAGGTCATTCTTCAACAACACATTCGGTATATCGTCATGGCCAGGTGCCTTTGCAAATTTTGCCTGTATTATGCATTTTCTGACTTCCTCTATGGTGAATAAGTTGTTAAAGCCTAACCCATCAAAAGCATCACCACCCGCACCATCAATAGGTGGTACATAGTCTGAATCATTCATAGCGACCTGAGGGCTTAGAAGATTTTCAAAATCGGAACCCCATTTTTATTCTTTTTTATTTTTATACCACATTTATATAGCGCCCTTATCATACTCGAGATGTGCGTTCAAAGGCGCTTTACAGTTTTTCCCTGATCACTGGGTCATAAGTCGTCCGTTAATATCTTGGCGCAGTATGCAGCCACGGCACATTGGCTTATTTCCCTCACAGGTACCCATTTATACACCTGGGTGGAGAGGAGCAGTTGTGGGATAAATTTCTTGCTCAAGGAAATTCCAGCGGTCAGGGCGGGATTCGAACCCGGGACCTCTCGATCCCTAAGCCAGCATCCTACCATTAAACCACTGCTCCCATTTTTGAAGGATTTGCCTAGGATCAGTACATACAGAACCATCTGACATTATAACTTCAAATGGAATCTTTTTTAATCTTTCATTACCAATCCCAATTCTAACAATACTCTTCCAAAAATTTCTAGAATCCCTGGAGACAGCAGCTTCTAGCTCTGCTTGTGCCTGGTAAATATACTGCCTTTTAGCTCTCTGGACGCTACGGTCAAATTCTTTACGTTTTGTAACATATACATGTTTCAACAACCGCCTATTTCCATTTAAACATTTTAACCGTTGCTTTTCAGCTAAACACATACTTTTCCATAAAACAGTTAAATGAACAGACCACCAAGGCTTATGTACTTTATGTTTCTTACTTGTTCTTTTACTAGATCTTATATCAACTAGCTTATGAGGTAATTTGCTCAACATCTCATTATATATAATCTGTACAAATGAAACGTACGCCACATCAAGACCCACCTGTGACATATATATAAGACCTGTTCAAGGAAGCTTATGCAAAAACATGTTAATTTATATGTTCAGCAATACTTACAAAACGTAAGTATTGCTGATATAATATATATATACCACAACAATTACAAAGCTAGCTGATTCGGTGTACGGCAATGAGGTTGGGTGGTTGCAGAGCAAAGGTGACAGGAAGAACTTTTTAACCCGTTCTCCTGAAGAACTTTGACGCCTTTAAAATAGACACATGTATACAAACAACAATAAAGTTAATTTTGAATAAAAGGGTAATAACGTATATTAAAGTATCATTATATTAATTTAATAATAATGTTAATAAGCATTTGTATCTCAAATACTGCTGATTACTTTTGTGTTTTAACTCACTGTAGTGCGCAACTCTGAAATAAATAAATAAATAAATAAATAAATAAATAAATAAATAAATAAATAAATAAATAAATAAATAAATAAATAAATAAATAAATAAATAAATAAATAAATAATAAATAAATAAATAAATAAATAAATAATAAATAAATAAATAAATAAATAAATAAATAAATAAATAAATAAATAAATAAATAAATAAATAAATAAATAAATAAATTAATTAATTAATAAATTAATAAATTAATAAATTAATAAATTAATAAATTAATAAATTAATAAATTAATTAATAAATTAATTAATAAATAAATTAATAAATAAATAAATAAACTTTTATTTTCCTCCATTCATGAAGAGCATAACATATAATACAGATTATAATTAATCAAGTACAATCGAGTATATACACATACAAGAGATCAGGATGAAGTAACTCAAAACAGCCATTAGATTATTTACAAAGATAAGTAACATAACTAGAGTATATATATATATATATAGGAGACGGCGCTTTTTTTCAGTGTAACGTATTCGCAGAGGATATGTCTTAAAGCGAAAACGAAAATAATTAATATAAGTCACACATTTTGCCTTCCATGGAAGACTGCTATAAAGTGTTAAAGGGATCTTTTCACGCTTTGGTAAATTGACAAAATTGAAAAAAGTTGTTTCAGATTCGCAAATTTTCGTTTTAGTTATGATATTTGTGAGGAAACAGTAATACTGAACATCTACCATGGTCTAATATAGCCATTATATGCATCTTTTGACGATTTTAAAATCTAAAAATTATAAAGCGTTGCAACGCGAAACGATTGAATAATTTGGGGAGTTCTGTTTTTGTCGTTAAATTTTGTGAAACTACGAAGATAGCTTATTTAAGGTATAAAATACGTAAAATACGTGTACTCGGCGGAATAGCTCAGTAGGCTAAGGCGGTTTTACTTCAGGACTCTGGCAGGACTCCAGGGGTCACTGGTTCGAAACCTGTACCGGGCAATGTTCTTTTCCTTTTTTAAATTTTATTCTTGATTTTTTACTGGAGCTGTTACGATCCAATGCTTACATTTATCGATATAAAGCATTTAATGAATAAGTTAAAAAATGCCAAAATCTGTGAAAAGGCCCCTTTAATATACACTAACAAGATTCTATCGACACGTAAACATCATATGTGTAAAAAACCTGGCTCAGAGCGTCCAACACTTGTTCAGGATGCTAACAGCAGCTTTGCACAATGTGAAATGCACAAAATATAAGTCAACAGTTTCAGATATAATTTTCAGCAACAATGCACTTTGTTCTAAGCCATTTAAGTGGATGAAGCGTGAAAATTCCGTTATTCCGATGCATTCAATTAGTATTGTCCATAAATGTTTTCGCTTATCCTCTAGCAAGTGACAATAACACATATTATGAACTACAAGATTAACGGTTTCCAGGCAACAATGTCTGCATTCTCGTACAAACTGTCTAGACACAAACATGCCTTTGCTAATCAATATTGTTTTACAGACGGTAAGTATTTTAGGATTGTCCTTTGCTACACTCCATAAAGGGGAGTAATTATTGGAGTCTATTACATGCGCAGTTACTCCCCATTGATCGGTTCCTTTAACGCGACTCTTTATTTCGTTTTTTATGATCATTCGACTTTTCGCTCAATTATTTTATTCCATTGTCGCTTTGTATGGAAATTTCCATCCTGGACGTATGAGTTCATTAAGTCGTAGTTTTGTAGTATCCTGTATGCATCAGGGATATGTTCGAGGGATTGGCCTTCTATTTCAATGTGACGTATAAGTCTATTGTTGAAGATATCTTTAGCTAGGTATTTAGGATTTAATCTGTAGATTTGGCCGAAGAATGTTTGTTTTCTTATTTCCAGTTCACTATTGGAAAGGTATTAACGGTTGACAGGCAATAATCTGTTGAGATGTTTCCGTCATACCCTTGCATGTGTTTCATGCAAAAGAATAGAAAGTGCAATAGAAAGTTGTACAAGATCACTTTGCGAGTTGTTGTTCCATAGGTCACAGCCATATAAGGCCTTTGGGATAACAGATGAGTTGAATATCGTTAAGAGAGTTGGTGGACTCAGTCTTTCAGGCGCTACCCCTTTAGAGCACAAGCTCATGTTTGTTCCTCGCAGTCCAACGCATGCATCAGAATCGCATTATTAGTGGTCAAAAAAGAGTTGCATTCAATACCAAGATGGGTATACTTGTCGCTAGCGGGCAGACGTTCATGTCCTAGATAGAAGGTTGAAGTCTCTTCTGTCTTCTTATTATAGACTAGTACGGAACACTTCGATGCATTATAAAGAAACCTCCACCTGTTTGCATATTCATAACAAATCTTAAGCATCCTCTCGAGATCGTTTTAGAGTTTGATACTATAACCACGTCATCGGCCACAGTAGGCGAAGCCATATTAATGTCATAAATGCACAGACCATTACCACTCTCTTCAAGTTCCTCTATCAGGCCTTTGCGAATGTTGTTTGTAGATAAATAAGTTAACCGGTAGTACGAGTAATTTGCTTTCGTAATAAAAATTTGCTTCAAACGAGGGTGGTGGCGTCATTGATAACGTAAATTACTTGGAATTATTACCGGTATATTAAATTCGGATACAGAAAAAAGACATTAAGTGGTGCTCAACATGTCAACAACAAAGTAATAATCTTGACTCGATTGATATTTCTTTGCTCTTCTTTGACGAGCGATCAGTCTTGTTAATTGTTTTAAAATAGAAGACCAAAGTCTTAATTGATGACTTTACGCATGTAAAATAAAAGTGTCCATTATGTCTACGCGAATAGCCCCCACTGATCGCAAGTTAAATTTTGGCGAGTAAAACGTCACAACCGATCAGAAACAAAGGAACGGGTTCGTTACTTGATTACTTAACACATGATTGTTTCTCGTCATCGGTATGGCATGTTTGTTTGTTTTTTTAGGCGACAGCGTTTATGACATTATGTAGGAACGTGTTCGTTACTTGATTACTTGACACATTATTGTTTCTCGTCATCGGTATGGCATGTTTGTTTGTTTTTTTAGGCGACAGCGTTTATGACATTATGTAGCGCGCTTAAGATGAAATTTATTCAGATTTAGTTAATGACAAATACATTGTTAAAAAAAGTTGCAGGTTTATCTAGACTATTTGACCGGTTAATTGATCGTTTCTGTAACCTCTTTATACCGATATCAAACAAAATTTATATTGACATATTCTATTATTACCGACCTAGTATGCATATATTTATACTTTTGTGAACAAATACTAAAACCTAAGTCCTAAATAAACTCGCGACATATTGTAAAAATGCTTTTAAAACTAAAGTATTGAATGCAAACATGAAGTAATATAATTGTTAACACCTTATTTTGTACTATTTTGGTCACTTTCGCATTACTATATATTGTTAGTTTTGTATATATAACGATGAACTTAAATTGTTCAAGTTATATCAATAAACTTTGTGTTCTGTTCTGGTCTAAACCGGTTCACCTGATGCATTCATATAAAAAGCAACCCTCTTTACCAGTTTATAATAGCTTTTGACAGACAAAATGTAACTGGTTCGGAAGCAATACGTGTACTTTCTGGCATAACATTAATATATCTGATGCACTTTCAAGTTCAATATAAAAATAGCAAACAATCATGATTTCTGATGCATTACAAGAAAGTATGTAAAACATGGTTTGAGCTCAAAAGAGGGCCATTTATTTAAAATTAAATTGTTACAACATAATTAGCGCTATAAGGATTTCGGCTGAGTAATCACTTTGTCAAATGCTCGTTATGAACCCACAAAGTATATTTGTAGATATATGATAATAAGTATTAACATATGTTAAGTCTAAGCAGTAAATACTTAGTTTATTTTTTGTTAGAACAAAATCAACTTTGCAAATTCATATTTTGTATTTAAATTTATATTTGTGTTTAAATAAAAACTGAATATGAACAAAGTAAAACTATATTAACAAAACGGACATGAACATTTAAAACAAATGCAGTATTTCTGTAGAAAAGATATGATTTGATCAGTCACTTTGCTTCGATTCGTTCACCAATTCCAATCAATTCCAATTATAGGTTTTTGATCCTAAAGGTAATTTTTATATGTGAGCATAAGTATACTTTGTCAAAACGAACATTAAACAGCGCAATTCATCCATAACCGTTTATTTAATATAAACTACTGTGTAAATTTTAATCCCGCCAAAAATTTTGATAATAACAGGTATTAATGTGCATCCATGGGTATTTTTTGTAGAGCCAAGTGGACGACCGCTTAATTATTCCGGCGCGTTTTATATTCCCATCATCGGTCAGATTGACACAAAAGAGCGTCACGACCGTGGTTCAGTATAAAGAAATACTCTTTATATTTAAGCCGTATCGGATTTGTTAGCTTGGGGCGGACAAAAAGGAAAATTCGCACTTGTTTTGTTTGTGTGAAAAGCCGAAAGGCACAACAACAAAAGGCTTTTTAGCACGATACCTTGGATAAAGCGGATAATTAAAAAAAGACGATTACACAATCATCACAATTGGAAGTTCGGGTGTTGGCAGTGATAAATATTGACATGTAAAATATCTGCACATCGAGGACATTGTGCAGTCTATTGTGTAGGAATGCGTATACAGTTGCTATGAAAAGCTCGCCATCAGAAAGCTAGTGAATAGGAAATCAAAGATATAATAGGATATTCCAAATAAGGTAAAACATACTTCATTTTTTAAGTGTTGTTATATTATCCGGTCAAGTTTTTGGGCTAGTACATATATAAACTTACTATTGCCCCAGACATAATCATACAATTTGTATTTTGTATTCTAAAGTATTCTGACTTTACTTACAGGTGAAAGTGCCTCTATAACCCGTTTATGTAAAATATAATGTAAAATTTCCTTGCAAGGACGAGCTATCTATTAATAAGGACGTTGTATCTCCCGAAGGCGAGTAAATTGACTCCTAATTAGGACCTAATATGTCACATAATGAGATAATAATAATTATCTGGACTCAAGTTAAACATGTGTTGGTATTAGTTTAGAAACACAATGTATGATATATTTAGACATGCACAAGGTGCATCTACAATACATAGCACGGATAATGGACAATACTATTCTAGTATGCATGTTATGTTAGACATGTACAACTAGAGCTCACTATTTGACCTGTGTTTAATATGCACTATTAACCTTTTTATAATCGGTCCATGAGTAAATCTGTGAAACTAGGAGTTGCACGAAATTCTCAAATGATTCAGGATTTCCGTGAAATGACTGTTTCTCTAAGGAACGTCACGAAATGCCAGATTTCTTCATGAATTCACGAAATGCCTGATTTCTTCAGGAATTTCGTGAAAAGGATGAAAAATGCCTTCAGTCATTTCATGAAATTCCTGAAACGACTTCAGCCTTATGCCAATTGTTAATTGCTTGATAAATGCGACTAAAAATAAAATTCAAACATTAATTTATTCAGTGTAAAAGTGTACACCTTTGAAAATATGCATCATCATATCTAACAAGATATTTCAAACGCTTTTGATACTTCACATTTTAAGACAAAAGATGACACTTCTCATGTAAATCAATCTCATATCTGTTCTCAATGAATACCATTGGGCATATTTGATAATCATCTCATTTTACTTCTCAATGTCGAAATGGACACATGTCAGTAAAACAAAAATAGAAAACGTGTAAATTAATTACATTTTTTTATTATCTAGGAATTATTAAAACTTGCAAGTAAACTCTTGCGATATACCACACGTCAATTACTTGGTACATTTGTTTATTTGTACATGTCAGACTGTTATGTCATCTGCTATTACAAAGTCTCTGGACAGGGCCTTGAAACACTCGCATCTTTTAGTCTGGCACTGTCTCTTTACAAGGTTACAGTCGCAATGAAAGAATCATTGATAACACGAATCTGTCTTCATCACAACTTGATGAAGTGTTGCAGTATTTTCTGTGTCTATATCCAAATCGGTAAGAATTCTTAAATTAACGTTACCAAAAATTTATTCCCAGATAAAGATCCCCCTTCATTCATAAAATGGACATTTTAAGGACTAAGAACTCCTGTACATGGATGGATGAAGTGTACCCATGACAATTGACTTATGGTAAAATCGGTCCATATTTACGGAGGTAATAAATTCGCGCAGTGTGCTGTCATTAAAGTTGATATCACTTAGATTTTTCTCGGTTGATAATTTGAAGTAATTTTCATTAACATAAGAACTCATATAACAACATACTGAGCCTGAAAGATTACCTCCATACACTAACGGTAGTTATGAAATCGTATTGAAGGCAGTTGTCTAAGTGAACGAAAGTAAGTCTACAAATTATAATAACTTTCTAAATTGGTTAAACAAAATGTCTTCCTTATTCACACGTAATACATTTTAATACCACAGGCAATCAATTTGTATTGTTATCAAGTCACATATACAGACTAAACAATTTGAGCCGCGTCATGAAAAAATGGGTCTTATGTCATATGCGGCCTGGTCAGGAGCTATCCTGTCCGCCATCGAGACCACGAAATCCTGCGTGACTTCACAGCGGACAGCATAGTTCCTGACCAGACTGCGCGATTGCGCACTGTGCCTGTTGTGTTATATTTTTAAAAAAAGTATTAAAAGATTAACGATTGCTTGTAGGGCGGCGTTAAACACGAAGTATTTGATCAGCATTTGAACCATTCTTGCAGTAAACCTTCCCCACTGTCGTTTGCTGGAGTCACGTGACACGGTGCGAGCACGCGACACGCGGTCAACATCCGGGGGCCATGTTTTGTTTCGGGGGATGTCTGGACGAAGCCGAACCAAGTCCGTATCGCCGTCAGAAGAAGGAGAAGCTCATCTCTAATGGTAAATATGAGCTATATAACACATGAGTAAAGAAAGTACAAAGCAACAACGAGAGACATCTCAAAAGCGATACAAGTTTCTAATAAGCGGTAATAAAGACTCAGGATGTCGCCGCAGTTGAAAAACACGCAACCTCCTCTCAGAGATATGATTGTTAACCTCCTCTCAGAGATATGATTTGTAACCTCCTCTCAGAGATATGATTGGTAACCTCCTCTCAGAGATATGATTGGCAACCTCCTCTCAGAGATATGATTGTTAACCTCCTCTCAGAGATATGATTGGTAACCTCCTCTCAGAGATATGATTGGTAACCTCCTTTCAGAGATACGATTGGTAACGTCCTCTCAGAGATATGATTGGTAACCTCCTCTCAGAGATACGATTGGTAACCTCCTCTCAGAGATATGATTGGTAACCTCCTCTCAGAGATATGATTGGTAACCTCCTCTCAGAGATATGATTGGTAACCTCCTCTCAGAGATATGATTGGTAACCTCCTCTCAGAGATATGATTGGTAACCTCCTCTCAGAGATATGATTGGTAACCTCCTCTCAGAGATATGATTGGTAACCTCCTCTCAGAGATATGATTGGTAACCTCCTCTCAGAGATATGATTGGTAACCTCCTTTCAATGATTGGTTCTGAGTAATGCTTTATCATATCCGACGTCAAAATACACGACGTGATGAACAGTTATATATAGGAACAAACAAACAAATTAGAACACGTTTAAGCTTGTGAATGAAGAGCCTACCGGTTTGCCATGAATAGAGTTTCGAGGACTTCGCTAAAACGGACCTGTAGAAATAAGTTATTAGTGAAACATTCCTGTAGCGAAAACTTGCGATTATTAATATGTACCGGTGTGTTGATCTAGTCACATTCAACTGTTTCTAGCAACACTCGTCGAGTCGTTTCAACGCCATAGAATCGGGTTTTGAAAGCATAAACATATACGCGAGAGGTGTTTATGTCGTGAATTGACATGTCATATTTATGTTAATCGGGTTTTGAAAGCATAAACGCGTACGCGAGAGGTGTAAATGCCGTGAATTGACATGTCATATTTATGTTATATCACGATGTCTTATTACATATGTTTTGCCGAACATAGTAGTATCGTATAATCCGGACTTGGCACAGTGTGAAAATCTATCTGAGGCTTTAAAGAGGCATATCGGTACTAATACGGTATTATGTTTCAAAATCCACACAGGTATTAAAAAACGATTGTCATTAAAATATTTGTGTTACATAATTTATACAATTATCAAAAAGTATACATATGTGACACTCGTACTCTTCGCGAGCGTGGGGAAATTGTTCGGAGTGAAATATTCATGCAGTACTGATTTACGCACACGCAGCGTTGGTAATAAAGTGCTTTTTGTAAGTGTTCGAATCATAACAGAAGCTGTGTATCGAATATTTTAAGTTGTTCTTTTACCAACAACTAATGTTGCTATTTTTTTGCTTTAGCTTGAACGTACTATATTTCAATGAATCACATACAAATCAATGATTTAATCTGAACTGTTTTTATCTTCTTAACATTTCTTTATAAGACATGCTAGTTTAACGGTCATACCGCGTTGGTGCGGAAAAGGAAGATCAGTTTGATGGGTGTAGAGAGTCCTTTTTTGACATTTTGCCGACGAAATAAATTTTATGAAGAACTTATTTTAAACAACTAAAATGTCTACATTGCTTTATTTGATTGCATATCTAAATCTTTATATTTTTTAAACCATGTGATCAATATATTATTGTTGTTAGAAAATGTATTGGTGAAAAGTTGAAATATGCATAGTTTAATGTGTGTCTATATGTAGGAGAAATACATTTGAGATACCCCTTCAACGACTTGAATCTAATACGTATTTTTCAGTCAAATTCTGTGGACAGTGGATGGTTGAAGACAGACGTTTGTTTTCTTATAAAAAAATGTATGTTCATCCTAATAATTTTCTATAAATAATAAGTTACGTGTTTATAAAAAAACAATTGGAATAAAATAATGGAGCACATTGTGCACTTACAAAGGACTTAACATGTCCAATGTTAACCGGATATAGCAGTATGTCATAACGATCCTTCTTGTCAATATCTGCGCGTGGATTGAAATAGAACAATCTTCGGTAGAAGAAATAAATAGGTCAGTTCTCAATTACTTGAAGTAACAATATTTCCCTATCAGATTAAATATCGTATGGTACTTTGTAATGTTCTGGCTGATTGCAATGGATGACTGCTGTTCAATTGAATACATTGTGACGAAATAATTGTATACAATCATGACATGCTGTACTCCACTCTATGTAAACACAATTACAATTTCAATTACAAACCATGGAGAGACATAATTAAATGGGAGGGCCATAAAGATACGTTCATTGAATTTGCATCATCGCATAATCAAATACACTACATAAGGTATTCCATAGGCATTACTGTAATTCAACAACGCTGTACAGCATCACATTTACATAATGAATTGGTCTTATTGTTGCTACTGTATTTGTTACGTTTGACTTGTGGCATACAAAACGCAATTGCGTTGGCGGGAAAATAAATTGGTCGCGACAGCTGTCATTTCGACTTCATTTTTATGCTCCCCCAAAATTTATTTTAGGGGGACCATATAGTCGCCGCTTCGTCTGTCCGTCCGTGTGTCCGTCCGTGTGTCCGTCCGTCCGTCCGTGCACAATTTTTGTCCGGGCTATTTCTCAGCAACTAATGACCGGAATTCAATGAAACTTTATGGGAAGCTTCACTACCAAGAGGAGATGTGCATCTTATCAGCCGGTTCTGGTCGGATGATTTTTCACAGAGTTATGGCCCTTTGAAATTTTCCATTAACTGTGCATATAGTGCAATTCTTGTCCGGGCTATTTCTCAGCAATGTATGACCGGAATTCAATTAAACTTAAAGGGAAGCTTCACTACCAAGAGGAGATGTGCATATTATCAGCGGGTTCTGGTTGGATGATTTTTCACAGAGTTATGGCCCTTAGAAATTTTCCATTAACTGTACATATAGTGTAATTCTTGTCCGGGCTATGCTATTTCTCAGCAACTAATGACCGGAATTCAATGAAACTTTATGGGAAGCATCACTACCAAGAGGAGATGTGCATATTATCAGCGGGTTCTGGTCGGATGATTTTTCACAGAGTTATGGCCCTTTGAAATTTTCTATAAACAAATTCTTGTTCCTCCAACTACTGTGCCCTCAAGACGTTTCCTTTTATCTGAATATATAGTGCAATATTGTGACAAAAAAAACTTTGGGGAGCATCACCCGTCTCCGACGGTTTCTTGTTAAGATTTAAAAACGAAGTTTGAATGAAAACTGATTGGTGTACTAGTTAAAAAAAAACGCAGAATTCAATTGTTTATGCTAGAATGCCATTCTACTTAAAAAGTTTTTATAAATAAAGGAACACTATTTGATTCTCATACTACCTTAAACCTTGCGGTATGTTAATCGTACAGGTATACCGTGATTTGCAAATCCACATCAAATGTCGTCGTCAGCTCGACTTTTTAAGTATAATTATGAACATAACAAAGCCTCGCTATGAGAAATCCGGATTTAATGCATGTGCTAATCAGGAGCGATACCTTCCTATTTTAGAAAATGCATTTCAATTAAGGAAGTACCTTCTATTCGAATAATTCAGTCTAGACGGGAAGTATCGTCTCTGATAAGCCAGTGCGGACTGCACAGGATAACATGGGGCGACATATAACGCACATGCATTAAGCCCCGTTTGCCCATAGCGAAATAAGCATTTCAAAAACAACACCAAAGGACAATACAATACATTGCGAGACATGATCTATTATTTACAACGCATTAAATTAAAAAATGTCGTAGTTAAAGCAAATATTATTTAGCGCAATTGCTTAAAACAAGAAGGCAGTCATTAGTAATTGAGGAATCAATTGCGAAATACATGTCGGAAAATTATTTAAAACTCCGTTTTGAAATTCTTCATTAACCATGCTCTTTCACAATGACCGTGAATGTTTCTGTTGCAGGGAAGAAGCTTAAACAAAAAGAGCAGCTGTTATTTCCACGGCATACCAATGACGTTTTTAGACCACAGGGGACAAAAGACTCAACACGGATAATGAACATGCTGCACGTGAACCGGAAACTGCTGGAACACCATGTCAAACACGTGACCAACGTCCAGACGGATGTGCACGTTAAACTGTCTTACCAGCACCAAAAGCCGGGCAGTGCAGCTCGACACAGCCACCTAGAAAGCCGATATACAGTGGTCCGCGTCCCTAGTCATCAGGCTCGCCAACCTCACGGCGCTCAAAACAATGCAGCGGCCAAACTGAACGGCCTACTGAAATCCAGAGACAAACGAGAGTCGGAGCGATCGACCCAACAGGCAGAGGTCAGTGACAACGAGTTGCCGCGCACAAGCACGCCGGCGTGGCCTCTGGTCATTCGCGAAAGTCTCGATTTATCAAAAGTGGAGGACAACGAATCGGACACGATTTCAGAAGAACAAAGAAACGCAATAAATGAGCTTGATGACACTTTAGAGAAATATAAAACCGAACATTTGCTTAAAACCGCAGCTGACGACAACTTGTATCAGATCGTCGCCGATGTATTACCCTTTGGCGTTTTTGAGGCATTTAATGAGGAGGAAGTGTTCAACGTTGAAGATCAGCCGCCCTCGCGCTCCTCCACCATGAGCGGAAACTCCGGTAATTCTCGAACTGGAATCATTTCTAACCGACAATCGCTAGGCAACGACAAACGCAAGTCAAACAGTGTGTCCTTCAAACTGCCGGCTGGTCACGTCGACAAGCCATACGCTCCGTTAAATGCCAGTCAGAAAGCGAAAACAACAGTCGGGGAAGTGGCATCGCAAACGGCGTCACAAAAGACCACGATAGTTGTGTCCGCGGGGGACATGAAAATGACACATACTGGAAACACATTTTTCATGAAGAGCCGACGCCTGTCGGCAGGGCCTTTCAAGGGGTCGTTCAAGGACTTGTTTTACGGCAAATACGCCAAAGACGATCTGGGTGAATATAAAGAACACGCGAAGTATCTTGCCCCAGAAATATTGGACAAAGTGGAGTCATTTGAGTCATTAACATTGCCAGAGAAAGAGTATGGCAAGAAAAAAACTGGTTTCAAGAGTTTGTTTCGTCGTCATACCTTCAGATGAAATCCTACATCGTTCTTGAATCTCTTAGGTAAAATATCTTGTATATACATTTGTACATATACCATTCGATAGCTCATGGTAAATATAATGTAATTTTAATTTTAAAATCCAGAAGATGGAAACGATTTGCGTTTAACTACAACAGATTTCTGGATGTTTTATTTTTTAACCAATTACATATAATTAGGTTTTATAGCAAACCCGATTTTATCGACAAGTGAATATCGCAACATGTTAATATTGTTTTACCAAATCATTATTTTACAGTCAACTCAATTGAACGTTTTATGTACATTTTTTTTCTCATCTGCTTGTTTTTAAATTTGTATTTCACTTATGGATTGCAATAATAACGCTTACATGTTTGTTTTAATTAACGTCCGCTAGTCTATTACATTTTTAGGTCTAATTAATATTATATATTGCAATTAAAGGGATCTTTTCACGCTTTGGTAAATTGACAAAATTGAAAAAAGTTGTTTCAGATTTGTAAGTTTTCGTTTTAGTTATGATATTTGTGAGGAAACAGTAATACTGAACATTAACCATGCTCTAATATAGCCATTATATGCATCTTTTGACGATTTTAAAACCTAAAAATTATAAAGCGTTGCAACGCGAAACGATTGAATAATTTGGAGAGTTCTGTTTTTGTCGTTAAATTTTGTGCAACTACGAAGATTGCTTATATAAGGTATAAAATACGTCAGGAATGTGTACTCGGCGGAATAGCTCAGTAGGCTAAAGCGTTTTTACTTCAGGACTCTGGCAGGACTCCAGGGGACACTGGTTCGAAACCTGCTCCGGGCAATGTTCTTTTCCTTTTTTTTAATTTTTTTTCTTGATTTTTTACTGGAGCTTTTACGATCCAATGTTTACATTTATCAATATAAAGCATTTAATGAATAAGTTAAAAAATTGCCAAAATCTGTGAAAAGGCCCCTTTAATGAGTAACTTCGACCGTTGTGAATTCAAAAACTTACCACGTGATCATGTAATCAACTTCCGGGCTAGATATGCATATATGTTTATGTGACAACGTGTTGGATTAAATATATTTTACATTCTTAAATGCAAGTGCATTGTCAATTATCGTTATCGAATTTTGTTATTGTGCATTCATAGTTTTACAATTCAATTTTACAATATTTGTCAATATTTCTAATAAAAGTTCTTAAATTTAATTGACCAGCTTTATATTTTCAATAATTTCTCTAGTTGGCTTTCACCTTGTTTTACTCGATAACGACTGCTGCTAATCAAACATTCGTTTTTTGCATGAATTACCATTATTAATACATCTGCTTACTGGACCATATACAGTCCCCACTGTGCATATGTAATATGCCACAAGGCTTTAAATGTAGTCCTTCAACTTTGTCGACTCATCTGTTTCATAAAAACGAATTAAACATATGCCATATAGAAAAGTAACACACGCATTTATTTCAAACTGTTTGTTCAGACTGTCCTCTAATTGACCAGGTTTATACCTACTTATACTTGTCCTGGCGTCTTTATGCTGTCAATCGTTTATTTGTAAAGGACTTGAATCCTATAACTATCTTTTCTATTGTCATTTGCGAACGGGAGCATCTCAACCGAGCGCTAAGTCTGTTGGCTGTTAAAATATTCATTTTCCTAAATTTAACAGCTGCTTTCCAACATCTAGTCTGCAGCAAGAGGCTTATTTGCGATCTGAAAAAAAAACAATGTCCTCGGGGTTTGTTTAATGCACTGTGAGGACTTAATCTGTACTAGTAATTAAAAAAACTTCAGGCCACTGGCCAAAGACAGCCAGTGACCATTAATACCAAGATTCAATATACTAGTATTTATTTTGTTTCTTTAACACATGCATGTTTCTCGTAAATTATTAATATAAATATAATACTTAAAGTCGTATGACAACATATGAACATAATCTACATAATTTATAATACTTAAAAACTACAAAAGCTGATGAAATTTATTATGAAGAAAATCTAGAAGGTAATACAAACGTAGCTCATAGTAAGTAAAGTACATTCCCAGCAGAGATATGTGTATTACCACGAAATCCTACATATAGTTAGTTCTGGAATCCAGATGTAATAATGACATATTTTTGTTTGGAGGAATTTCGACTAACCGCTAAAACCTGTGACTGCTTATTTAAGTTGATCGCTAGGTCAGGGGCCGTTAAATAGGATCAAGACATAGCAGTTCGTTATATCGGTACTTCACTTCTCGAAATGATACAATACCTCTTACGGAAAAATATTTAAGAAACATAGCAATTCAAGTACACTATCAACAATTTACTTATGAAATTTAAAGCAATCTATACATAAACTAAATTAGTAGTAAATGCTTGCTAAAATGCAGATACAATCACGAAAATCATTTACATGTATACGACAAAGCAAGAAATAACTATTCAATTGCATGCA